>NC_058131.1:703607784-703696067 GCF_016433145.1 Gracilinanus agilis
GGAACTGATGCAGAGCGAAAGGAGCAGAGCCAGAAGAACTCTATACACAGAGACTGATATACTGTGGTAAAATTGAATGTAATGGACTTCTGTACCAGCAGCAATGCAATGACCCAGGACAATTCTGAGGGATTTATGGTAAAGACGCTACCCACATTCAGAGGAAGGACTGCAGGAGAGGAAACATATAAGAAAAACAACTGCTTGAACGCATGGGTCGGGGTGGACATGACTGAGGGTGTAGACTCGAAACTACCACACCAATGCAACTACCAACAATTTGGAAATTGGTCTTGTTCAAGGACACATGACAAAACTAGTGGAAACGCGCATCGGCCAAGGGTGGGGGGGTTTGCGGGGGGGGGGGTTGAAGGGGAAAGGTGGAGCATGAATCATGTAACCATGTTAAAAATGAATATTAATAAATGTTAAAAAAATCTACCTGTAAAAATATTTGTAGCAGCTCTTTTTTGTGTGTGTGGTGGCAAAGAAATGGAAACTGAAGGGATGTCCATCAATTGGGAAATGACTGAACAAGGTGTGGCATATGATTGTAATGGAATACTGATATGCCATGAGAAGTGATAAACAATATGACCACATACACATACACAAAAACAACTTGGAAGGGCTTATGTGAAGTGATGCAAAGTGAATTGAACAGAATTAGAACATTGTACATAGTAGCAACAATAGTTTATGATGATCATTTGGGAATGACAATTATTACCAATAAGAGGATCCAAGACAACTATTAAAATAGGGAAATAGGAAGGTAAGTTTACAAATAATATAGGTTGTAAATCAAGTGGCTAACAGAGCTTATGGATGGAATTCAAGGAAAGATTTCCAAAAGGAGTGTCAGGAAAGAATAAAAAGAGGACTTGAAGCCTGGAGGAGAGAGCTGAGTTCCTGTTTTCTTTGGAACTTGGAGGGAGCACTTCCTGTGAGGAGATAACTGACTTTTCCTGGGAGAATCTGTTTGACTTGCCAGTTGAGGCCCTCTGGCCTGCTTTCCAGACTCCAGATAGATATTTTATCTAAATCAACATCTGCTTCTACCTCTTTTGTTCCTGATCTATATATTGACATTTATCAGTGTTCCTGTGAGACAAGCCAGCCAGAAAGAAAGACTATGCCTGTCTGTTTTCAAAGAGACTTATAGCCTCTTGGTTGTAAGACCTTGGGTGACTCTGCCCTATGGTAACCATCCTATCCAGCAAATTGGAGTGGCCATAGTCAGGGAAGCTAGTTAGGGATTTTGGGAAACAGATAGTCAGTATAGTTTGTCAGTTAGCCTCAAGAAACAGAAGCTAGCTTCTTACAAATCTGTTATTTCAGGCAGGAGGAGTAATAGTATTATAATGCTAGAGAAATCCCCTTGACCATCCTTCCCATTCCCGTTCCTTGTTTAAATTTATCATATTAAATCCTTTTATTATAAAACTATAGTAGTCTGATTGTATTGTTCATAGTTTCAGGTCTGAGGCCTACCATCTTGGGCCTATCAACCTGACCAGACAGAGTCACTAGAAGTTTCAACTTACCATCTCTAAAAGTGTTACAGTCCACCTTTTTTCAACAACTCCAAAGGACATATGATGAAAAAAGTTTTAAACTACCTTAGAAAAAATGGATATAGGGGGCAGTTAGGTGGCTCAGTAGATAAAGAGCCAGGCTCAGAGTCATAAATTCAAATCTGGTCTCACATACTTCCTAATTGTGTGACCCTGGGCAAATCATTCAGTGTTTCCTGTTTGTATTTAGTGTGTATATCAACTTATAGTTTTTAGTGATGGGCAAACTTTTTAAAGAGGGGGCCAAAGGAAATGAAATGCTTTTCTATCAGTCTGTTTCTAAGGCAATTCTTTTGAAGTTTCATTGTATTGTATTCTACTCATTGTATTTGTCAGATTAGGAATAATATCCCACTGCCAAATAGAACATTTCAGGGGGCTTCATCTGGCCCTTGATCCATAGTTTGCCCATCACTACTCTAAAGTGTGGCCCACAAAGATCCAGTGATACTATGATTTTGTTCCTGGACATTACCTTTTCCATAACAGCCTAAAATGACATCAACATTTTCATTTCTTTTTGGTTATTGTACCATTTAGTAGAATCCACTTAATTATACTACTCAGTAAACTATATTTCATGCAGTAGAATTTCCTTTATGGAATAAGGCTCCTTGAGTATGTTGAGAGCATAGGATCATGACTCTCAAACTTGAAGGGGTCTAGAAGTCATCTAGTCCAACTTTTTATTTTTACAGATAAGATACTTGAGGGAATATTTACATTTCACTCATATATTGGCCCAGCTTCCTCCTGCTAAATTTTTTGCTTCTTATTTATCTTCTCTGGTCTCCAAGCTGAATTAAATGTCTATTTTAGCAAACAGAATTTTGCTTCTAGCTCTTTGTGCTACTGGCCTTTTACATCTCCTTTTTATCATGTTTTAATTAAGGAAGTATCTATCTCAGAAATCTGTCATTTTAGTTGTCGGCTTCCCAAAGGGTGGATGTCATAAGGAAGCTTTATCAGTCATGTAATTACCTAAGGCTGACTTATAATACTCAACCATCAAAAAATGTAAATTCCTTTGACAATGTCTTGTCATGATGTGAAGGGAATTCTGTTTTGAGCAGTTATGTGCATGGTTTGCAAACCCTTTCCTACCTGGTAAGACTTCAAGCATGACTCCAGTAGAAGATATTATCCATTGATTATTTTTGCTCCAGTCTGGAAAAAATGGAGTGAATTGTCATCAATTTTGTTACAAAGTAATGTTAGTGCCAGCTACAGCAATACTAGAAGACCATCTACTATGGACCAGAAGCATTTTAATCTCTGTCAGTAGAAAACCTACCAACAAAAAAGTTAGAGGATCAAAATATTGAATTTTCTTTCTCTATCTCTGGAGACTCTTTCCTAAAAATCTTTTCCATCTTTATTATAGTCTCCATCCCTTTCATAGCTTCCTCTCCACCAAAAAACATTTGCTAGTCTTTTCTGCCTTTGGAGGCTTGATCTAAACTGAAATATTCAAAAAATATTCCACTTCTCAATCCCTTTGCATATTTTGCCAGTTATTTTTTTCTTTCTTTGTCATATTATATATTTTGGTTACTGTACCATTTAGTCATATTATTATATAAAATAAATACCTTGAAGGTTGCAGTCCTGGCACACCGTCATTCTGGTTTTTACTTTTGAGCTCCTAATAATTATTGGAGAACATTACCCAACTATGCTGACAGTGTCTATTGCTTCTAGGATAAATTATAAACTACTAAACCTGATACTTAAGTAGCCTCTCCTCTCCCCCCCCATATACACAATATTATTCTAATATAATGCCTGCTATCTGCTTAAGCCTTACATTTATCACAATAGCTCTTTAAGCTTTGCAAATACTTTCAAGCCACCTGCTCTTTTTACCAGGTCCTGTGTTTTCTTTTCATATGTAAGGACTTTTGTTGTTTCAGAAGAAGGGGATCATTCTCATTTACTGTATACTAAAGGACTTATTTATAACTAGACAGAAACTTGGAATTGCTTCTAGGGACAGAACAAGGCTGTAACATGTATTCAAACTAATCACTGAGCTGCACTGTCTGGGAATGCTCTGTCCAGTTCCATTAGCTCCTAAAGCCTTCCTCTTTAAAAATAGCTTCCTTTTAACATGTGTAAATGGTTTTTTTTATCTACCTAGCAATTTCCTAATTGCTTCTTCCATTAAAATTCTTGCTTCTTGAGTGAATAATATTTGCCATTCATTGCCTCAGATGGAGAGGTTAGCAGTTCTTCAAACATACTAAGAATTTAATAAACATTGTTTCATTGATTTGCATGTATTGTTTTAACTCTCATTCTTACCCTTTGATATAAATTACATTTCACAAGAGAAAATCTGATTATTTTAGTTTTATAATATATATGCCTATATGTATATACATACGGATAGAGAGACACCGGCCAATGGACAGAGAGACAAGCATGTAGATAGACAGATAGGCAGACAGGTGGACAGAGAGAGAGTCAGGCAGATAGACAGACAAAGACAGAGACAGAGTGACAGGCAGAAAGGCACATAGTTAGGGAGACAGTCAGGGAGAGAGACAGAGAGACAGAGAGACAGACAGAGATCAGAAAAAATGGGAGTCACATATTCAGTGAGATTGAGGGACTAAGGCATACCATCAACACGACTATTTGTTCCTCTGGAATATTAGAAATATCAGTAGATTTTTAATTTGAATATCTTGAATTATGTAAGGACTTGGACAAAGTTCCCACAAAATAAGAATTTGTGAATGGGTAATGATTTGCCTGTGTAACCAATGAAAAAGTTTACATCAGTGAAATTGAAATCTCTTACAAATTTTAAAATATAAAAGTAGCCAAAATGGGATAAAAGGCTATTGTCATGAGGTAAGACATAAATATCGACTTTATGAACTTAGCAACTGATCCTTTAATGGGAAAACTTCTAACATATATCACCTGCTTTGTACTTTGATGGGTTGTTTTGTATCAAATATTCTAGGATGTTGTCTTTCTATTTTCCTCTGATTTTGATTCACTTTATAAAAGAGATTTGTTTAATTTGAAGTTACATAGAAATTTCAAAGCTCTGTTAAGAGAGCATTTATAATTATTTTGAAAATTGTCATAATGTAAATTGTGTTATTGAATTAGAATGGATTTGAAATATCATTGCTGTACAAGCACTGTTTAATGCACAAGACATTTATTTTTCTTTTTTAAACCCTTACCTTCTACATTGTAATCAATACTGAGTTTTGGTTCCAAGGCAGAAGATTGGTAAGGGCTAGACAATGGGGGTAAAGTGACTTGCCCAGGGTCACACAACAAGGAAGAGTCTGAGTTCAGATTTGAACCTAGGACCTCCCATCTCTAGACCTGGCTCTCAATCCACTGAGCTACCCAGCTGCCCTCATGAGATAAGTTTAAGGCAAGCAATCTGTGGGACAGAGACTACAGTGATAGAATGGTTAGTAGTGCTAACAGTAATATGATCAGGGTCATAGTAGCAATAGAAGTAGTATCATACTGAACAATGGACAGTTACATGAAAATGGATACAGTATTGTGAGAAGTGAATAGAGTACAAGCTCAGAGTCAGGAAGACTTGAGTTCAAAACTCACCCCAGATACATAGTGCAAGTCATTAACCCCTATTTGCTTCGGTTTCCACATTTGTAAAATGTGCTGGAAAATGAAATGGGAATTCACTCCAGTGTCTTTGCCAACAAAATCCCAAACACAATCACAAAATGTCAGGTACAACTGAAAATGATTACAAAAAATCATATTGAAAATGTATAATTGGAATCATTTTTTTCAATGTAGAGTTAACCTGCCTAGTCTCAATCACCAGATTTGCCTATATATTGCATACTTAACCTTAGGAAATGAAAATAATACAATCTATAGATAGAATAATAGATAGAACAATAAAATAAAATATATGTATAAAAATGTATATATTTATATAACATCAATGACTCAGTTCTCTAAATATTTGAGAAATGTTGCCTTTGTCAGACAGAAGCACTTGGTAAGAAGATTTTTTTACCAGTTTATTCTTGAACTTTTAATCTTGGTTCCATTGATTTTGTTTGTGCAATTTTTTTTTTAAATCCTCAAATGCCCTTTTGTCTTCCAAGTTTCTTACACTGTATCTAGGTTGCTTCCAGGTATTCCAGGCTCTGGCTAGAATCCTCTTTCCCTTCAAGTAGCCAATCAGTTTTCCTTCCTTTACTATACTTCCTAAAGTATATATAAGAACCGAAGTTCTTCAGTTATATGGAAATTCCCATTCACCATGCATTTTCCTGAAGACATTGTTCCCAGAGTCTCAGAGCTTAGCTCAGTGTAGTGTCATTGTGTGTGCACATGATGCTGTGCAGTGCCCGTAAGAGCATCGCCTCCCTTCTTTTGACTAAAGATGTGTTCTTTGTAACTGCTTTAGTGGTTCTGTGCTTTTCAAGGTTGACAACTAAAGGAAGGGTTGATTATAATGGGATTGCCATAGAGATCTCAATGGAACTAGGATTGGTACCTATATACTTCATTATTTTTTTAAAATTTATACATTTATTAATATTCATTTTTAACATGGTAACATGATTCATGCTCCTACTTTCCCCTTCACCCCCTGCACTCCCCCCACCCATGGCCGATGCACATTTCCACTGGTTTTGTCATGTGTCCTTGATCAAGACCAATTTCCAAATTGTTGGTAGTTGCATTGGTGTGGTAGTTTCGAGTCCACATCCTCAGTAATGTCCACCCCGACCCATGCATTCAAGCGGTTGTTTTTCTTATATGTTTCCTCTCCTGCAGTCCTTCCTCTGAATGTGGGTAGCGTTCTTTACCATAAATCCCTCAAAATTGTCCTGAGTCATTGTATTGCTGCTGGTACAGAAGCCCATTACATTCGATTTTACCATAGTATATCAGTCTCTGTGTACAATGTTCTTCTGGCTCTGCTCCTTTCGCTCTGCATCAGTTCCTGGAGGTCTTCCCAGTTCACCTCAAATTCCTCCAGTTTATTATTCCTTTTAGCACAATAGTATTCCATCACCAGCATATACCACAGTTTGTTCAGCCATTCCCCAATTGAAGGACATACCCTCCTTTTCCAGTTTTTTGCCACCACAAAAAGAGCAGCTATAAATATTTTCATGCAAGTCTGTTTATCTATGATCTCTTTGGGGTACAAACCCAACAATGGTATGGCTGGATCAAAGGACAGGCATTCTTTTATAGCCCTTTGAGCATGATTCCAAATTGCCAGCCAGAATGGTTGGATCAGTTCACAACTCCACCAGCAATGCATTAATGTCCCAATTTTGACATATTGTTTTCCAAATTTCCCAGCAGTTTTTGTCAAATAGTGGATTCATGTCCCAAAAGTTGGGCTCTTTGGGTTTATCATACACTGTCTTGCTGATGTCATTTACCCCAAGTCTATTCCACTGATCCTCCTCTCTGTCTCTTAGCCAGTACCATATTGTTTTGATGACTGCTGCTTTATAGTATAGTTTAATATCTGGTACTGCTAGGCCCCCTTCCTTCACATTTTTTTCATTATTCTCCTTGATATTCTTGACCTTTTGTTATTCCATATGAATATTGTCATAGTTTTTCCTAATTTAGTGAAGAAGTTTTTTTGGTAGTTTGATACGTATGGCGCTAAATAGATAAATTAATTTGGGTAGAATTGTCATTTTTATTATGTTAGCTCGTCCTACCCATGAGCAATCAATGGTTTTCCAATTGTTGAGATCCAATTTTATTTGTTTGGAAAGTGTTTTGTAGTTGTTTTCGTATAACTGCTGTGTTTGTTTTGGTAGATAGATTTCTAAGTATTTTATATTGTCTAGGGTGATTTTACATGGTGTTTCTCTTTCTATCTCTTGCTGCTCTAATATGTTGGAAATATATAGAAATGCTGATGATTTATGTGCATTTCTTTTTCTTCTATAATTGCTACCGCTATTGTTTCTAGTACTATGTTGAATAATAAAGATGATAATGGGCATCCTTGTTTCACTCCTGATTTAATTGGGAAGGCTTCTAATTTATCCCCATTGCATATGATGTTTGTTGATGGTTTTAGGTATATACTGTTTATTATTTTTAGGAAAGGTCCTTCTATTCCTATACTTTTGAGTGTTTTCAATAGGAATGGATGCTGTATTTTGTCAAAGGCTTTTTCAGCATATATTGAGATGATCATGTGATTTTTGTTTGTTAGGCTGTTGATATGGTCAATTATGTGGATGGTTTTCATAATGTTGAACCAACCTTGCATTCCTGGTATAAATCCCACCTGATCATGGTGGATGATCTTCTCAATTACTTGCTGGAGTCTCTTTGTTAGTATTCTATTTAAGATTTTTGCATCTATGTTCATTAGGGAGATTGGTCTGTGTTTTCTTTCTCTGTTTTTGATCTCCCTGGCTTTGGAATTGGTACTATATTTTTCCATCACATGGTAGGAACAATTTTTGGACAATTTTTTTCTGACATTTTGCAATTCTTATTCTCTCTTTTACTGCCTCTCACTCCCTGAGATGATAGTCAGATATAGATTATAGGTACTTTCATGCAATATATATTGCATATTTCCCAAGCTGTAATAGAAGATACATATACATGCAAAAAAAAAAAAAACTCATGAGGGAAATGAAGTGAAAGATGTTGTGCTTTGATCTACAACCAGATTCCAAGTGTTCCTTCTTTGATTGTGGATAGCATTTTTTATCATAAGTTCCTTGGGTTTATCTTGGAACCTTGTTTGCTGATAATAGTTTAATCCTACATAGTTGACCATTGTACAATATTTCTGTTAATGTATATAATATTCTCCTGGTTTAACTCACTTCATTTTGTTAATGTAAATCTTTACAGGTTTTTCTGAACTCATTCTGTTCGTTATTTCTTATGATGCCATAGTATTGCATGGCAATCACACATGCCACAACTTGTTTGGCAATTCCCCAATTGATATACACCCCTTCAGTTTCCAATTAATTGGCACTACAAAAAGAGTTGCTAAAATATTTTTCTACAAGTAATTCTTTTTCTCCGATCTCTGATCTCTTTGGGATACAGACCCAGTAGTGGTATTGCCGGATCAAAGAGTATACATATTTTTATGTCATTTGAGACCTGGATCCATATTTCTCTACAGGATGGTCATATAAGTTTATAGTTATATGAATAGTGAATTAATGTATAAATTTCTCAAATTCCCTTCAACACTTATCAATATCCTTTTTGTTCATATTGGACATTGATATATTTGAGGTGATATATCAGAGTTGTTTTAATTTACATTTCTAAGGTCAATAGTAGTTTGGAGTATTTTTCCCTATAACTATACATAGTTTTAATTTCTTCCTTTGAGAATTTCTTGTTCATATACTTTGACCACTGTCAGTTGGGGAATGCTTTATGTTCTAATAAATTTTACTCAGTTTAGACAACAATTTGAGAAATGAGTCCTTTGTCAGAGACACTATGATTTTTCTCCAATTTCTTATTTCTCTTGTAATTTTCTTTGAACTGCTTTTATTTATACAAAAATTATCTATTTTCATAAAATTAACCATTTCATTTTTAGATATATTCTCTATGTCTAGTTTGGTCATAAATGTGTCCCTTATCCATAAGTGACAGGTAAACTTTTTTCATCTTCCCTTAATATGTTTATGGTCTTATACTTTATTTCTAGATGTAGAATCCATTTTGGCTATATCCTGGTGTACGGTGTGAAAAGTTTTTTTATGCCTATTTTCTGATATATTGTTTTACAGTTTTCCTAGGAGTCTTTGTCAAATACTGAGTTATTAGCTGAAATGTTTGATATTTGAGTTTATCTAACACTAAATCACTCTGGTAATTAAGTACTATGTATTTTCTAACCTGTTCCATTGATCCACTAATTTATTCCTTAGCCAGGAACAGATTTTTTTTTTGAAAATTACCACTTTATCATTTGTGGTCCGCTATGGTTAGTCCTTTTTCCTTCTTATTTTGCTTTAATTCTCTCAGTACCATTGGCTTGGTATTTTTTTTTCTTTCAGATGAATTTTATTATTTTTTCTAATTCTAGGAAACGATATTTGATAGTTTTGATTTGTGTGTGAATGAATAGGTAAATTAATTTGGGTCTGATTGTCTTTCTTTATATTGGCTCATCCTGTCAATGAGCAATTAATTCTTCCCAATTATTTAGTTCTGACTGTGTGAAGAATATTTGTTATTGTGTTTGTATAGTTTCTGGATTTGCTTTAGTAACTATATGCCTAAGTATCTTATATTGTCTATTTTTCTTTTATTTTTTGTTTTATTTTGCTTTGTTTATTCAATGGGATTTATATTTTTCTCTCTTGCTGTTGGGATTCATTGGTAGTATAAAGAAATACTAATGGTTTATGTGGATTTTGATTATATCCTACAACTTTGCTAAAATTGCTTTATTTTGATAAATTTTTAGTTGTTTCTCTAGAATTCTCTAAATATACCATTATATCATCTGCCAAGAGTAATAATTTTATTTCCATAACAACTATTCCAGTTCCTTCAATTTCTTCTTCTCTTATTGCTATAGCTAGCATTTCTAGCACATTATTAAATAGCAGTGATGATAATTTACTTCTTATCTTACTCAAAATGTTTCTAGCTTATAGACAGTACTTACTATTTATTTTAAGTAGATTTTTTTGTCATTTTGAAGATAGTTACATTTATTCAAATGTTATTTATAATTTTAAATAGGAATGGGTGGTGTATTTCATTAAAAGCTTTTTCTGCATCTGTTGAAATAATCATTTACTTTCTGTTGGGTTTGCTCTTGATATCGTCAATTATGCTGATATTTTTCCTAATATTGAACTTGGCAAGGATATTTTTGCAAGGTACTTAAATAGATACTTTTGTTATTTTGCTCACATAATTATTGATTACTTATTCTCATACATATTTATTCAATCAATAATTGGAATTATTCATTAAAACATCATTGAAATATTGATTATCTAATGGGATTACATAAAGAGAATATGTAGTTATACAGAGGCATACAATAGTGAAATGAAAAAACTAAAGTTGCATAATTAGTTTATGTTTTATAAGAATGACTCATCTTCTTTGACAGCTCTCTACATATTTGAAAAATTGGGCCTTTATTAGAGAATCTTGAAATATATTTTTCCAGTTTTCCAGTTTTCTTCTAATCTTGGCTGCATTCATTTTGTCATATAAAATGTTTTTGTAAAATCATTCCAATCTACTGTAATAAAAATATCCTTTTTATATTCTGTTATGTGGCCTATCTTTTCTTTAGTCATAATTTCCCTTATTCAAAAGTCTTAGAGATAATCTTTACAATGCTCCCCTAATTTGTTTATCATATGTAATGCTCTTACCACAATGACCAATGCAAAAGCGTGTTTTGCATGACATTAAAAAGAAAATAAAAGAATAAACATATTGCTTACATTAGAGAAAAATTCATAGGAGATATAAAATGAAGAATGATATAGAGAGCCAGGCCTGAATTTGGAGAGATGTGGACTCAAATTTGGCCTCAGACACTTCCTACCTATGTGACCCTGAGATATTCAGTTAACCTCAATTGCCTATCTTTTATCCCACCTCTGCCTTAAAACCAGTACTTATTATCTATTCTAAGATAGAAGATAAGGGTTCTAAAAAAAGTGTAATATGAGTTCCATTCTGAGGCTGATATGGTGGGGTAAGGATGCTCTGCTCCCCTGATCTTTCCAGGAACAGAAAAGAAAATAAATAGCTACAAATCAAAGGACAGCAGTAGGAATTTGTCTCCATGGTGAAAATATATCGATTAGCCAAGGCAGGACAGCATTGATGAGAACCAGCAGAACTTGGATGACATCAAAAACAAATTAGAAGAACATGGAAAAGTCTACTTGTAAGACTTATGGATAAGAGAAGAATTCATGACCAAACATGACATAGCAAACATGAAAAATGATAGTGATAATTTTGATTATATTGAATTTAAAAGATTTCATACAAATAAACCAATGCAAACTATATTATAAAGAAAACAACAAATTTGAATAAAAATATAGCAGTGTATAACAAAAGCCTCATTATAAAACATATGGAGAACTGTCAAATTTATAAGAATATGATGATTCTGAAAATTTTAAAAAAATATGCAGTTAGCAAAGGAAGAAATTAAAACTATTCATAGTCATAAAAAATGCTTCAAATCACTATTGATGAGAGAAATGAAAAATGAAATAACACTGATACTACCTCATACCTACCTAATTGGGTAACATGACCAAAAAAAGTAATAAATTTTGGAGGGGATGTGGGGCAATTGGGACACTAATACATGGTTTCTGGAACTGTGAATTGATACAACCATCCTGGAGTGCAATATAGAGATAGATCCAAAGGGCTATAACACTATGTATACTCTTTGACCCAGAAATGCCATTACTGAGTCTTTATCCCAAAGAGGTTAGAGATAACAGAAAATGACCTACCTGTACCAAAATGTCTTTAGCAGATCTTTCTATGGTGGCAAAAAATTGAAATCTGACAGGCTTATTTATCACTTGGGGGAAATATGAGCATATATATTTGTAATGTAATACTATTGCATCATAAGAAACAATAAACAGGAAAAACTCAGTAAAACCTGGAAAGCTTTATATGAACTGATGCTAAGTGAAGTGAGTAGAAACAGGAGTATATAGCATATGTTATATATATATATATATACATATATATATATATATATATATATATATATAAGATGGTAAGTGGATAGAGACTAAACCCCTTGTGATGGTAACGGTAACTTGGTAACTTTCTTTGTTTGAATTACTCTTTCACAGGATGGAAATGTATGAGGTTAAAGTCTTCAGCAAATCTGACTACAGGACCCCAGGGCAAAGACAGTTACAGCCTCTGCTTAAATGAAATACTTGGATTAAATGAAATACTTTCATCACCTTGATGAAAGGAACGTAGTAAGTATGATCCTCAGCTAACTATACACGAACTCTATTTTTTCACAAACTAAATGTATTTAATGATTTCAGGGAATAGGAGAAAGGAATCAGTTTAAGGAAAGAGGAGGGAAGGTAATTTGGCTAAACAGATAACTATAGGCTAAGAATACATTTCCCCTGGAGGGGCGTTGTAACTTGAATGGCTGAACTCTAATCTAAACCCCTAAATAATATTCCTTCTAAAACCTAAACTGCTAAACTGAAGGTAGACCGAGATCTTGCTTGAAGGTCTATCTTAGAGGTTGCTATCAAGGTAAAATAGCCCTGGCTGTCAGTGATTAAATGTCCCAACCCAGAGCTACACAGATTGTCCCTGTGCTCAGAGCCAAGAGCAAATAGTCAGGACCTTCCAAGAAGGGTGACCTGGCTTTTTATACCAGAACTCCAACTGGCTTTAACTGCCCCCTCTCTTAGAGTTCTGGGGGGCACTATGGAATTCTGTGATGCAGCTTGAAAACCTCTCAGAAATATGGATCCCACAATAGCCAAAAAAGGAATTGTTGGAGTCTGAATGCAAATCAAAACATGACATCTTCCACTTTATTTCCCTCCTGAGATTTTTACTGTATGTGTATTATGTGATTTCTATCACAACATGAGGAAAATAAAAATATGTATTGCATGAAAGTACTGTTATAACCTATTTCAGACTATTTATCATTTCTAGGGAAGTAGAGGCAAAGAGAGAAAAGGTAAAAATTAGAATCCAAAAATGTCAGAAAACAATTGTCAAAATTTCTTTCAACGTATAATTGAAAACATTAATTAAAAAAGGGGTATGCTTCCACTTGCAATCAGACTCTCTCAATACCTTCTAAAACCATGAATAGCTGGTTTCATCATGAATCCCTTTGTGTTACCCTAGATCCTGGAATTGTTGATAGTAGTCATTCAGAAATGATTATATACTATTACTGTTACTTGGTAGAATGTTCTGCTGTTCTGCTCTTGTCTCTTGTATCATTTCATACACCTTTCCTAGTTATTGTTTCTTTGTTCCTTAACTGAACAGAGATATTTTGAGGGAAACCTCTTTCTGATTTCAGGGAATCTCATCTGTTTCCTCTTCACTTTCCAAGTCAGAAAGCCCTTGATCATTCTTCCAATTAGAAGTAAGATTATTTGACCTTATATAATGTTATTTTTTTGTTTTTAATGCATAAAAATATGTCTTCTTGTATATTCAGGGTCTAGTACCACACTGAGCAGGCCTGGACCTGATTGGTTATGCAATTAGTATGCATTGCTTAATAAATTGATACCCTTGGAAGCTTGAACCTTTGTTTCCTCATTTTTTCCTAATTTCAACAAAAGAGCAGGTGCTTAATAAATGCTTATTGACTAACAGAATATTAAAGTATATGTTGAATTAGTTTAGATCTATAGTGATCTATCTGTAGAATTTCTCTATTCATCTTCTGCATATTAATGTTGTAATTTTAGCTGCAAATTCCATGATGATATATGATAGAAAAAATATGACTGATGCAGTGCAATTTTAGTAATATATTCATTTCATCATTAAATAAGTATATTATATCTAGAGTGATCATATCATGTGATTCTTTTCACTCTCTAAATCCTTCCTTTTCTATCATTCTATAATCACATGAAAAAATATTCATAAAAATCGCTTAGCTTTTTTCACTTCAGAATCAAGAGAAGTATGTAAGATGTAAGGGAATTTTGTATCTTGCTTTTATTTGTGAGAAACCACTGTTGCAGTTTAATAGCTTACTAAAATAGAATGTTTAATGTAGAGTGAGGAAGATCTCACTGTAAATGACCCTTGGCAAGTCATTTAATTTTTTCCTATCTCAGGTTTCTCTATTGTAAAATTTGATTACTTGGAGCACCTAGATTCAAGGACTATTGTGAGGATAAAGTGAAACAATATTTGGAACATTTCTTACAAATATTCAGGTTTTATGTGAGTGTTGATGATCATTACCATCATAATATTCATATTTACTATTTTTATTTTTAGACAATAATAGAAAATTAATAGTTCATAGACTCACAATAAAATTTTCTGGAAAACAGGTAAGAACAAAGCACATTCCAAAATGGAAGTAGAAAATGGTAAAAAGAGGGGAAAAGTAGTTTGACTATAACCTAGATTTAAGGCAGTATTATGGAGTAAAGCTGTAAAGGTTCATTAGAATTATGTGGCGTAGAGTTTAAATCATAAACAGAGAAGTTTGTATTTCATCTTAGAGAAAATAGGGAAACTATATTTTTGTTGATCAGGAACCTAAATTATCTCCATGGACCATTCTATGTCTATATAATATGACCCCCCAAACACCTGTTTCCCTAAAGAGTAATAATAATATTATTTAAAAATGTTGATTCATGAAATAACCTAGGAAATTCAAAATTCTGGAAATGAGATAATATAGATAAAAAAGCTATATTTTTGAGGGTTATGCACCTCAGCTCTCACTTCATTCTATGTACTTGTCCTTATATATAATTATTATATCTATATTGTGAAATCTCTCTGGAACATTCAAGAAAGGTCATTGTGAATTAGTGTCACATGAAGAATAACCTTTTCCTTTGTTCCACTAGTCTGTTTTTAAGAACTCGTATTCTAATATTCTCAGATCCTTCTAGTCAGTCATATTTTGATGTTTCTTATCCTTTACAAATTGACTTTGATGAGTAGATAAAAAAAATTTTAATCAACTTCATTTGGTAAGAATGATTGCCCTCTAAACATCTTAGAAACATTTATGCTCTGTTATAGATTTAGAATCATATGATCTAATGATATAATAATTTTCTTAATAGGCTTATTGTAGGAAAATAAACACTTCCAATCATATTCAATTGATCATTCTAAACTTGAAAGATTTTATTAAGAAATGTTCACAATTGAAATAAAATACCAAACAATAATACCTTTTCATTTGTTAGCAAACACTTCCCAATATTATACACTCAAGAAAGACCTCAAAGGTGATTCTGAGTCAAGTTTACACTGAATTTGGGTGGGCATCTTGCCAGAAAAACACAGCTGCTACCAAAAGATATTTTCCTCCAGTCAGAAGCAGACCAGCATTTGATCAATTCCAAATTGAATCTCTGTCATGATGAGGAGTGTCAACAGAGGTGTTTTCTCTAATCAAGTTTCCATCATCTGTGACAAAGGGAAACTCAGGGTAGCAATTTTAAGTGTAAGAAGGTCTGAGGTCCAGGGTAAATATCAACTGATTTTGTCTACCTGGACTTACAAATAACACACATCAGGCAGTATGAAGGCATTTTTCTAATCTGAGTATTACCATTCTGGGTGTTACTTTCTAATGTTACCTCTCATCCCTGTTGTTTACATATAGGTCAACAAATGGGGTACACTAAGTGGACTTTTCTGGTACCTGGGAACTACTGATAGCTATGGTTGTTTAATAGTTACTGAGAAAATTTGGACCAATTCCCAAAGCAGACATTACAAAATTATGTGCGAATCAGAACTTTTTATTTTCATTGAACTAATAAAATAAAATTAAGGGACATTTCAAGACCAAATTAAAGTACATCTAAAGTACTTCTATTTTATGATTCCTTTGGTGAATACAAGCTTTACAGTTATGATTTCTATAGGTGATAACCCAAATACCTACTTGCCTCTCATGCTTTAAAATTTCCTCTGTCTCTTCTTCTTCCTCAAGAGTCCTGTCATTATTTGAGACTTCTCTCAGCTAAATATGACTAATTAAGCTTTTAGAACCTTAAACCTCACCAATGGTCTTTGGATTCCCAAATATGATCTTGTTGATCTCAATAAAGTTTAATGGTAGAATGACTATAGTAGATAATATTTGAGTTTATGATTTTGGTTCAGTTTATCTAATGGAGATTCAATGACTTCGTAGGCTCTATCTAAACTTCTTGAAAATAGAGCTCATGAAACCAGGATGTTCAGTTTTCATATGTAAAAAAACACAAGATATGAAGGATCTTTAAGTAGTACTAGTTCAAAGATTCTGGATATATTTTAAATATTTTAAAGTTCAATTAAAATTAATTGCAATTAATTTAGTTTCCTTAGAATGTCCAGAGTCACTTGATTAATCAGTGACATTGAACTAATCAGTGAACATAGGCTGTCCTGAATCCTAGACAATGTGCTACCATTAGGTGTACAGCCTCTCTTAACAAGTATATGGCTGAGAACCATCTATACTTTCTATAGAAGGTGTGTTTGCTTATGTAAATGCCAATTCATGGAACTTGATGCTTGTGCGCCATGGCAGATCTTTGAAGTGAGAAGCCTGGTTAAAATGAGGCAAATGCTTCAGTTTCATAGGTCAATGCTCATCCAACTTATTTAAGTCTTTAGATTTCACCACAAGGGTAGAAAACAGTTCCCCAAACATATGATATAAAGAAAGGCAACAGGTATTTCTCTGTTTGGGATACTTTGAGGGTAATATGATATAGAAGATAGCCAAGTGTCTTTGTGTTAAGATTAGTTCTAGAAAAGCTATACCCAAATATTTCAAGTAAGCTAAATATGAGAAGAAATTGTTTGTTTGTTTGTTTGTTTTGAAATAGTAAGGCTTGATAGGCAGATGGGTCCCTGAACTGCTTCCAAAGATTCCCCATTCTTTTGTCCTTTAGATTCTCCTGAAATAATTTCAAGCACTGATGTCACGTTAAAAAAAAGAAAAACCTTGGCTTTTGAAGTGGGGCACTTCATAACACGAGTCCAGACACCTAGAAATTCAATAATTGGAACCATCATTTATTGATTAAAAAAAGAAAAGAAAGAAATCTTCCACAAGGGACAGCAGCTGGGACAGCCTTCCCTAGTGGAATCTGTGCGGACTAATATTACAAGACAACTTAAGTAGGTTTACAAGATACAAGGCTATCCAGGTTCTTATTTGTCAAGAAAAGCCTCATCACAAACACAGGCAGTGATAATTAGATAACACTCAGATCATTCAGAGGATATTTACTTTTCAAATGTACCTAAACACTCATCCCTAGTTAGCTTATATGTTTACCTTGCATTCCATCCCGACCTATTTGTTTGTATTTAAACACTCATCCGAAGTCAGCTATGACCCTTTGTTGATCATAGGGGAATTTGGACTCTGACCCACCATTTGCTTCCTGGAGGGATTAGGTCAGTTTCCTAAATAATGCAGGAACTGATTAATGTACTTCATTTCTACTTTATTCTCTAACCTATTTCATTTATTCAGTCTACTTCACTTTGTGACAAAGAAGCAAAGTATTACATGAATCCCATTTATGTTTCTTAGTGTATATGTGTGACAGAAAGTCAGGTCAAAGAAGTCCATGTCCCTTATATGTAAAATGAGGCATTTGGATGAATCACTCACATTTATCAAACACTTTATAGTTTATAAGATATAGTACATGAATTGTTTCATTGGACACTTAGAAAGAGACCCACCAGGTAAGGACAATATTGTGCCCACTTTTTCAGATGAGGAAATTGAAGGCAAGAAAAGTAAAATGACTTAGAGCCTTAGAACTAGAGTTAGTAGAGACCTTGCAATCAACCCCATTCATTTCACAGATAAAAAAAGCAGAGGTCTAAAGATATTTGTCAATATGTTCAGAGTCACACAGCTAATCAAATAATATTTGAAGCCAAGGTCTTAGAGAATAACAAAACCAGAGATATTTCCTCTCTAACTTGAGATAAGATCTGAAACCAGATCATTCTGTCTCTGGAGTAAGCAATTCATTTGCTCATCCACGTTGTCTTTTTTAAATTTATTTTTATTTTGTTGATTAATTATGGAAACATTTTTCTATGCTTACATGATTCATATTCGTTCTCTCCCCTCCTCTCTCCCCTCTCCCATAGCCAATGCACAATTCCATTGCGTTTTACATGTGTTATTGATCAAGATCTATTTCCATATTAATATCTGCACTAGGGTGATCATTTAGAGTCTGCATCCCCAATCATAACCCCATTGACTCATGTGGTCAAGCAGTTGTTTTTCTTCTGCGCTTCTGCTCCCACAGTTCTTTCTCTGGATGTGAATAACTTCTTTCTCATAAGTCCCTCAGAATTGTTCTGGGTCATTCCATTGCTGCTAGTGAAGTCCTTTACAATTGATTGTGCCACAGTATATCTGTCTCTGTATATATGGTTCCCCTGGTTCTGCTCCTTTCACTCTGCATCAATTCCTGGAAGTAATTTCAATTCACATAGAAATCCTCCAGTTCATTATTCCTTTTAGTACAATAGTATTCTATCACTAACAGATACCACGATTTGTTTAACCATTCCCCAATCAAAGGGCATCCCTTAGTTTTCCAATTTTTTGCCACCACAAAGAGCGCAGCTATAAATATTTTTGCATAAGTCTTTTCCCTTTTTATCTCTTTGGGGTACAAACCCAGCAGTGGCAGGGCTGGATCAAAGGGCAGACAGTCTTTTAGTGCTCTTTGGGCATAGTTCCAATTTGCCCTCCAGAATAGTTGGATCAATTCACAGCTCGACCAGCAATGCATTAATGTGCCTATTTTGCCACATCCCCTCCAACATTTCCCATATTGTCTTATAATGATTGCATTGGTGGGTACATTCCAGTTTTAAAAATTATTACAAATCATTAAAAACAAATAAAAAGGAAGTACATTTTATTGTATGATGTCATCCTCTGTCCTAATCTTTTCCCATAAAATTGAGTTTTTATACATTTTATCAAAGTTACTTTATCAGCATATGCAGTTTTTTTATTATAATGCTTGCTTAGAGAATTATTATTCTTTGCAGTTTCTTTGAGTTTGAATACCTCAAAGCCCCATTGGGATCAATGAAGAAATAATTGTATCAGCTAAAACAGTATGATTAGTTCTGAAGGACTGTTTGAGTAATAATAACACCTGGAAAAAGGCAGAAGTATTGTATTCAATGTAGATGTTTAAAATAGCCTCATTTGTTATTCAGTTATTTGCAAAACACTTTACTTACACAATATAGTTTGAATGTCATCACAGCTTTCTGAGGATAGTAGCAAGTGATAGCATGAGCATTTGATTTCCGAAATAGCTGAGTCTTAGCAAAGTTACTTCAGTGACTTGGAGGTTAGATGTCCTAATGGTACTCTATCCATTATATATAATATTTTGACTCTCCAAAAAATAAAGATTTCCAAATGATCTAAAGTGGAAATGAACCTAAAAGTTTCCTAGTTCAAATAAACATTTTACAACTGAGGAAACTGAGATGGAGGGAGATGATTTTATCTCTCCAGGATCACACAACTAGCTGAGGAAATCCTAAAATGAAGCTCTACTTTCTTCTGGTGCAAGACAGTCTTAAAGAGGGGCAGCTGGGTGGCTCAGTGATTTGGGAGCCAAGCCTATAGATGGGAGGTCCTAGATTCAAATCTGGCCTCAGACACTTTCTAGCTGTGTGACCCTGGGCAAGTCACTTGACCCCCATTGCCTAGCCTTTACCACCCTTTTGCCTTATAATCAATACACAGTATTGATTCTAAGACAGAAGGTAATGTATTTTTTAAAGGCTATCTTGAAGCCCATGCTTTAACAAAATTTGTGTGTTTTTTTTTCAGGGTGTCCTTGTCCTTATTTTACCATTTTATGGAACATTCTCACAGAAAGTAATTCTGTCTGTCTACAGCTCTTTTCAAATTTTATCAAGTAGTTTCTATTTTTTCTCCTCTTTCCTTCTTGGCTGCTTGTGAGAATATTTTAGTCCTTCCCCGTATGAGGCCTTTTACACGACCACATTCTATAACCCAGACCATATGTTGTCAGATGTGACTTCTCTAGGAAGTGTTTGGCTACACAGATGTATCGTGCTTTGGAAAATCAGGACTAGAAAAGCACTGCCATCCAATGTCTGCCCCTGTACAGTTATTTGGGGGAATTTCTATTCCCTAATCTAGGCAGGCAGGCAGGCAGGAAATAGGCATTTATTAAATACTTACTACCTGCAGAGATACTGCCCCTGAACCTTGGGAGTACAACGAAAAACAAAAACAGGGTCCCTTGTTTTTTAAAACCCTTCACTCCCCTCTTAGAATCAATGCTAAGTATTGGTTCCAAGGCAGAAGAGTGGTCAGTTTTAGGCAATGGGGATGAAGTGACTTGCCCAGGGTCACACAGTTAGGGAGTATCTGAGGCCAGATTTGAACATGTGACCTTCTGTCTTTGAACCTGGCTCTCAATCCACTGAACCCCAGAACCACTTAGGCACCTAGCTGCCCACAGGGTCCCTGCTTTTAATGGGGGAGAATGTGTTTAATGACAGAGACACTTTGCAAACAATTATATTCAAGCAAGATAAATTGAAGGGAATCTCTTACAAGCAATAGAGGGTAGGGGCAAGGATGGACAGCTAGGTGTGCTTTGGATAAAATGCTGGGCCTGAAGTCAGGAAATTTTACTTTCTTGAGTTAAAATCTGGCTTCAGACACTCACTATGCCACCTCAGACAAGTCACTTAACCTTGTTTGCCTCAGTTCCTTCTGTAGTGATAATTGAAATGTAGGAGTAATTAGCTTAGTTAAGAATAGAGTGTAGTCAGATGTAAGGTTATAGAAGTGGTTTGAGATTTCCTGGGGTACTTGAGATTTACCATGGAAGCTTGACTAGGTCAGAGACAGAGAATTTGGAGTGTGTCTTGGGAGAGTCAGTTGATAAACCGTCACCCCACTTCTGGGAAAGAGACTTGGAGGTTGGCTGATCTTGGCTTCCCTTCTCTCTGATCATCCCTGGAGAGGTTATAGAAGATTTACAACATCTTAAACCTGAAGGGATTAGAAAGATGTTTTGATCAGACAGCGGGAGAATTACGGAGCATCTCTTTGGAACTCCTCTGGGGGCAACCAGAGAGCAGCTGCTGGGAGAACCAGCTGGTGACTCAGACTGGTCGAGTGGATCTCTGGTTGAAGGAAGGGAGTTTGGCAGATCTGTATAATTGTGAAGTTTATAATTTCTGAAATAGATTTAGTGAGTTAGAATTTATAATTTAGATAACTAGTGTAGAATAAGCAGGACTACTGTTAGTGAGGGAGAAGCATTCCCATGAGGGAAAGATTGGTCAGAAAACTTAAATGGAATTTATTAGTTAATTGGGAATCCCTTATCAATACTCATTCTTCTTTTGCTTTTACTTTTACACAATTTTTTATTTATAATTAAAATAAATAGTTTTATTTAACTGGCCTGATTAGAATTTTCCTTCAGCTGTTTGAGCAGCCAGTTTCCTCAAAGGTCAGCTTCAATAGCCAGCCCACAGAAGCGACAGCCATTGGTTTTGTCCAATACCAATAATCAGTAAGGGTTAATGCCCTTTTCAACAGTTCAACTGGAAAATCAACTGGGAGGGAAATAGCAAACTACTATAGTATGTTGCCAAGAAAAATTGAAATGGAGTGACAGAGTCAGACAGAACTGAAATAACTCAACAGGGACAAGGATGGATGTGGAACAGGGACAGATACCAGCAATACCCTGAAGAAGGAAGATTTTAGCCAGGTCCTGAAGGTAGCCAGGGGATCCTGGAGACAAAAGAGAGGAGAGGGGGCATTTAAGGCATTGAAGTTAACAAGTACAAATGAAGGAAAATAGGAGGCGAAGAGTTATATGCAGTGAAGAGCAAGAAGACCAATGAAGCTGGATCAGAGTATGAGATAATGAGGAAAGTATAGGAAGACTAAAAAGGATGATGCCAAATGAAGTGAAAGGAACCATGAAAATGTTGTACATGGAAGCAGTAATAAAGTATAGTGATTAACTGAGAATGACAACTCTTATCAGCAAGGCAAGGATCCAAACTTGATCATCTAACCTGCTGCTTTGGGAAACGGGAGAAGGATGGAAGGAAGAGAGAAAATATGGAATATAAAATGTCAGAAAACAATTATTTGAAATTGATTCAACATGTAATCAGGGAAAAAATAAAAATAATACTTTTTAAAGACCAAAAAGAGTGGTTTGGGAAGCACTTTATATGTCCAAACAAATGTTCTGACTTTGTAATAATCATTGCCACATCTCCAAATGTCAGAGTACTTAGCACAGTGTCTGACACATAGTAGGTGTTTAATATATGCTAGAAATTGATCGATTGAATCTCCATCAATACCATCTTCCTTTTGTTTTATCTTATTATTTCTGTCTTACCACTATGAAAAAAATACAATTTCAAGACCAATAAGAATAAGAAAAATAATTTTAGCTGGCATTTACATAGTGTTTTCAAATTTTCAAAATGCTTTATATATTAATTCTTTTCCCATTGACTACCACCAACATTGTTCTTGGACTTCTTTGACTTGATATCCTAGGAAATTCATCATCAGGAAATCTCATTAAGCCATAAATCTGAATAATTCTTAGCACTCAAATCTCAACAGTGCCTTTCCTTTTATGATTGAACAGTCTTCATGGTAGAGCTGCAATCTCTAAAACCTTTTAAGGAAAGGATCAGGACAATAATTTTTCCTGTTTCCCACCAGGAACAATGATTTTGCAGTTTTTTTTTTGAATTTTCAATCATATCCCCCAACACTCCTTTTAATAATAACAGAAAAATCTCCAGCACCCAGTGGAAGATACTAGAGACTTAATAGGTTTTCATTTTTTCATAGATAGTATTATTATGTTAAATTTAAAGATTAAGAAACTGACATTGGAAGAAGTTGAATTATATCATCTGAAGCACAATTAAATCTGAAGTCTTCCTGATTCCTGATCTAGGACTCTCTTCATTATGCTTACACCTGTTAAAGGGAATTTTTACTTTGTAAATTGCACTTATTTCTCTGTATTCCTCTCTTGCCACAGAGAACAGAGAAAAAGAAAATAGGCATATCACGCAAAGGACCAGCTCAAATGTCTGTGACATTCCTTCTTCAATAGGAAATTTGTTTTCCAGACACTTGTTGGGTTGCTTTCATGTTAGTTCTTTTCTCTTTGTTTTTAGAACTTATCTATTCATGGTTATTTTCTAAAATAAAGTGCCTTCCCTGTGTGCTTAATAATAACCCTAGGAAGCTTTCAGATGAGGGAGTAAATCCACTTGTAGTACTTCAAAAAGACCATTTAAGTTTTTACAAAACCAAACATTTAAGCACATTCAAAGACAACAAAGAAAAATCATTAAAGCAAATGTCCAAAAGAGTGGCTTGAGGAAGAAAGACTTTTACTGAAAATAAGGCAATTTGAAGGAGAAAAAGAGAAGGAAGCAGTAGGAGCAGCTGTTGTCTTCAGAGAAATAGATATAAGTTAATAAAATGTTGTTTTGTATAATAATATTATATTTCACATAATCAACAACAATTTACTTCATTTATTTTTCCTTTTTGTCTGAATTCCCAATAAAGTCAAAATAATGTATTACTATATTAGTCACTGATATATTATTTCTGCTGCCTCTATCTGAAAAGCTTATTATTTGAGGCATTTTCTTTAGCTTCGTAAAAGAGTTTTATGTGATCTTGGGCCTCATTTTTATCACTTGGGAAATAGGTGGATTGGAATAGATAAAATTAGATAGAATAAAATGTTGTAAGCACATTCTGAGTCAAGAATTGAGATCAATATCCTTAAAAGAGATAGAAATAAAGCAGGAGATTTCCTGTCCTCCAGGTACTTACATATTAATGGGATGAATAAATTCTTAACAAGGAACATGATACAGAATAGTGGCAATTTACCCTATTATACTTTCTTGATATTATAGTACAAGTGAAATTTAATGTCACACATTTCCATTTCAACATTAAAATGAGTGGTGGGAAATTTGAAAATTTTTGGATGTTATATTTAGATTTAGAAGAGAGTCAGCCAATAAATATTTATTAAGCACCTACTATGTTCCAGGCACTGAGATAAGTAAGTATTGGAGTTACTAAAAAAGGCAAAAAAAAAGTTCCTCCTTTCAGGGGCCTCACAATTTATTGAGGGAGACAACATGCAAACAAATAAGCTATTGAGACAACAAATTGGAAATAATCACAAGAACAAAAGCAATATTTGCTTACATGTCAAAACAATTTTTTAAAACCAGGCATACGGCAGATATTTATTTCCTATGTACAAAACAATGTTAAATACACAAGGCTTTCATAAGCTCTCATTGTCAGAAAAACCAAAAGTATAGAAGTGGCATTAATAACTATCACTGAGATTTAAAACTATCGGAATATAAGCATTTACTGCATAGGTATTTTGCATTTCATTTGTATTTCACCTAGGATTTACAGGATTCCCTTCAAGAAAGATGTTTTCTGGCAAACAAAGCCAAAGGTCATACTCATCCTCTGGTTGGTACACCATCTCTAAAACAAAAAAGTTTTAAGTTAAAAAAGTCAGCAAAACTACCCAAAACATCAAACATGTCTGAGAATATTCTATATTCTCCACCCATAGACTCTCACCTCTTTGAAGAAGGGAGGAAGGTGCCTTTTCTCAACCTTTCTTCAGGCCTCAGCTTGGTCATCTTGATTTCAATGAAAAAAAAATTGGTGGACTCATAGAGAAATGGACATACATTCATTGCTGGCAGAATTGTAAACTTGAAAATTTCGGACAGTGAGCTGACAAGAAACAGCAAAAATTATTAAAAATAGTCATATCCTTTAATTGAACATGTTCATTGTTGGTGAATTTATCTTAAAGTTAGTATTGAAAACAAAACAAAACAAGATACCCAAATATTGCAGAACTATGTACAATTGCATTCTTTTAAAATATTTATTTATTTCGGCTATATGTAGAAACTTTTTTTCTTGTTTACACCTGGTTTATTCTTTGATTTAATTGATTAACTTAATGCAGAGTCCATGTAAGTTTCACTTAAACATAAATGAGAAAACTGGCTCCAGGAAAAAGAAGGACTTATTTTTACTCTGGAAGGACATACAGTGGCACGCAAGCCTAGAATTTAGGTCTTTTGGCTCTCATTCAGTTCTCTGCATAGTATGCTATTACGTTAGGTTATCCAGCAAAAGTCTTTCCTGGACCATGATGATGATGTCTATGATGACGATGTTGATGATGGTGATGTTGTTGATGACAGTGATGTCGATGATGATTGAATTTGAAATTAAAGGTTTTCTTTCCATTTGACCTTTTCTTATCCTTCCCACTGTAATGTTTGAAATTTTCTTGGATATATATATATACATATATATATATGTATATGTATATTTGATATTTAATCCTATACAGTTTGTCACTGTTCCAAGTACATTTCTTCTAGCTACTCTTATGATAATAACAATTTTTTAAGAGTTACCAATATCATATTTTCTTATAGGAATACAAATCATTTGAACTTATGGGGTCCCTTAAAAAAAGTTTTGAGTTTGTTTGTTTTTCCCTTTCTTAATAATCTTTTCGTGATTCTCTTGAGTTCTGTGTTTGGGCAACAAATTTTCTGTTTAAGTCAGGTCTTTTCTTTAGGAATGCTTTTAAGTCTATTTTATTAAATGACCGTGCTTTCCCCAACAAGAATATAATCAATTTTGTGGGGTAGTTAATTCTTCATTGTAGACCCAGTCCCATTGCTTTCCAGAATATCATATTCCATGCCTTTTGTTCCTTCAGGAGGATGCCGTCCTCCTGAATGTGTTATCCTAACTGGTTCCATATTTGAATAGTTTCTTCTTAACAGTTTGCAGTATCTTTTCCTTGGTTGGATAGTTCTTAGATTTGGCTATAACATCCCTGGGCATTGCCAATTGGGAATTAAATGCAGGAGGTGATCTGTGGATTCTTTCAATCTCTACTTTTCCCTCTTGTTCAAGAATGTCAGGGAAGTTTTCTTGGATAATTTCCTGCAGAATGATGTCCAGGCTTTTTCTTTTGTCATGATTTTATGGTAGTCCATTATCTTAAATTATCTCTTCTGGATCTATTTCTAGGTCTGTAGCATTATCATTTGAGGTGTTTCCCTGCCAGCTGTGGTTAGAGCCCTTAGCCTGGCAAAGCTGTAGCTATATGGCATTACTTCTGGGCTGGAGCCCTCACCCCAAGATTCCAGTAACCACTGGAGACTCAGTACAGTAGGTGTGGGAGGAGATCTGGGAACCTTCCTTCTTCCTCTTCCTTAAACCCGAGAATTCAGGATTCTTTGTGTCCTTTTAAGTTGAATTGAGCTGGAGGGTCCCCTGGCTCTGTTCTGTTGTTATATTTGGGTTTCTGACCCCCTAGAAGTACTTTGTTTTTAATTGTTGTGGAAGGTTTTTCATAGAGGTCTGGACTTCTGCTGCTTCTAAGTGGCCATCTTGACTCTGCCCCCCAAAACAATTTTAATAACAATTTTCAGACATTTTCTTATTCATTTTATCTCCTTCCCCTATGCTCCTTCTCTCTTCCCAAGAAGACAGGTAATTTTATATAAGTTATACATATGACATCACACAATATATATTTCCATGTTTGTCATGTGGTAAAAGAAGAAACATATTACACATTCAAGAAAAAAATATAAAAGAGATGAAGTGAAAATAGCAGTCAGTTGCTTCTGGAGGTATAAACCACTTTAGTAAGTGGTTTGTGGACTTCCCCTACTTAACCATTAAGTAGGAATGTTTTCTTTTTTGTTGATTAAATTTAAAAGTAGGCAGGGGAAAGTTAATTCTATATTCATAGTCCTAAACTGAGTTTTGAACCTTGGTCCTCTTGACTCCAGCTTCATCATTCCATCCATTACATCAATTTCACATGCTGTCTGGTTATAGTCCACAATATTACCAGAGAAATCTGAATCAGATTAAATTTAATTAAGGAATATTTAACAAAATAAAGAAAACTACAACAAAATACCAATAATGTTAATGTGTTTCCTCCCATATAAATATCCTAGCTACAGAGATTATTATGTGCCATTTAATCACCCTGTTTCGATTGAGTTCAATACCCCTTCACTATCTCAGACATTTATCTGTCAAAACACTGGATTTTTCCTTAACTTATAATTTATTTGTATTTCTAAAATAATTGGTTGGCTTATTTTAGTTTTGATTTATGTGTTTTTAGCTGTTTTAACAGCATGCTGTTAAGCATCCACAAGGAAATACCATCCTGAAAAACTTGAAATGCCTCTAATACCCCCCTCTTCTGTAAGAAATCTAAAAGTGGATGGAGAATTTCTTTTCCATCTGTCTTCCTCAATGCATTTTTAAAATGTGAAAAGAATAGGAATTAATCAGAGTTAAAGGTAACAGAATAACTGAGAAGCCCAAGTCCAAAAAATGTCTGTATTGAAGAAAAAGGAAAATCAGATTATCGCATAATGTGAACAAAGAAGTTCAGAGGCACCCATGCCTGGTCCCCAAGTGAGAGGTTAATGTCTCCAAGAAATTGGATTGAGTGTGGGCTCTTTGTCTTGGATCAAGGAAGGTTATTGCTAGCTGAGCAACTCTTCGATGTTAGGCAATCAAAAAACAGAAGGGAGGATATCAGCTGTGACACTAAATGACTTCTTGATTAACTTTGGAATAAAGAAAGAGAATGATCAGTTACTGCAGACAGTCCTGTATAACAAAATAAGACAATAGGAGAGACTTCTTATGGACAGTGTGAATTTGGCACAGTGGAAAGACTTTCAGTCTAAAGGTCAATGTTGTTTCAAGAATTACAATATGAGCTACTTGAGAGTAGGGACAGTTTACTTTTAGTTCTATGTAACCAGCATTTAATGAATTGTTTTCATTTATTCATAGATTCATTCATTAATTTAGTCTTAGTCTAAGCATTGACACCAGGAAGCCAAGTGAAGTAATGAAACAGTTATTTTGTACCTCCTTTTTCTCATCTTTAAGATAATGAACATGAATAGACTATATCCTAAGACCACAGTAAGTTTAAGATTTTCTGATTCCATATATTGATATGAATACCTATAACCATTAGATGTTATTTTTTTGGTGGATGATAGATATCAGTTCTCCTCCATACACAAAATGAGGAGGAGGTTTTGGGGGGGGGGGCATCTGGGTGGCTCAGTGGTTTGAGAGCCAGGGCTAAAGATGGTAAGTCCAAGGTTCAAATCTGGTCTCAGACACTTCCTACTTGTGTGACGCTGGGGAAATCAAGTAACCCCCATTGCCTAGCCCTTACAGCTCGTCTGCCTTGTAAACAAAACACAGTATTGATTCTAAGACAGAAGGTAAAGGTTTTTAAAAAATGAGGAAGGGCCAATTCTTCAAAGACCACATGCACAGTAATGCTAAAAGAAGGCCATTTCACTTCATCTACTTATTCCTCTTCCTTTTCTAAGGTCAAAAGCAGAAGAGAATTTAGCTTTGGATAGACCAGAGGCATACAGATAAAATTAAAAACCGATTTTCGTAGTTAAGGAAAAGAAGAGAGAAATCCAATTTATTAAGGTATCTACCTTTTGAAAGATACATATAGCTTTTAAAAGACAGGTAGTAAATTATACAGAAATGATATCTAGGATTTCAAGGCTTATCTAGGGTTGTGGGAAGCCGTTCTATGTAGTAAAACCTTTGGAGAAATAGGATCAAATTTAGGGCCTGTTATCTGGATTCCCTACGTGACCAATCCAGGCTGAGGCAGTCTTTGTGTTTGGTCCTGGTCACTTGAGCCCCAAAAAGGCTCTGGTACCAGAAGGTAGGTTAATCCAAAATCAACTTGATCCCTCCAAAAAGGTTATTAGGAGTCATTTAGAGAAACAGAGTCTGTAACAGATATTTTATCTGGATCCCATTACAAAATCATCGGCAAGTAAAACTGTGTGTATGATTTTTCTGCACTGCATGTCAGGATGCAGACTGAATGGGCCATCTAAGATAAAAATCTGAGGCTCCTCTTTTGACTCAGTCTTTGATCCCCACCTTTCTTAGAATTCTTATTGGAGACCTTTGAAGTGGCAGACCAGCATCTACTGAGTTAATGATTCCTTTCCTAACAAATGTTAATTAGATAAGAGTGCATATTCAGATTAGAACTGGCTCCTTTAGGATTTGACTGGTGAGCATCTCCCTGGGATATTTCCTCTCCTGGAATTATCCCCTCTGAATTGGGGTTTGGAATTTGACCATTTGTCTTTGCATCTGTATTCTTTAGACTTCAATGGATTATACGTGATTTATTGCCCCTTACCAACTGTGACTTTTTTTACTTGAGAAAGATATATAATAAACTTCGATGCCCGCAGAATTCGGGACAGCATGGGCTAACCACTAGTCTAGTTGTTCTCATTTTCTTTCTCCTGCTTTAACCATCCTATGCCACCACGCCGCTCAGGACCCCAAAAAATCATATAGAGGCATGGCCCCCTATATAGGGTAAACATTTTCTTCTGGCACTGAATGTCTCTCCAAAGTCATTAATTAGAGTGGAATATAATAAACCCAGCACCTAATGAATGGACTTAAGTTGCCCCATGCCCACATGGAATCCATGTAGCTGAGGCTACACTGGCTTTCTCTCCCTTTTCCCTTACCTCTCTCCTCTTTGTGATTTCTTTTGTTTTTATTATTGATATGGTCAATTATGTGGATGGTTTTCCTAATATTAAACCATCCTTGCACTCCTGGTATAAATCACACATGATCATAGTTTATAATCTTTCTGACAACTTGCTGTAGTCTTTTTGCTAGTATTTTATTAATTTTTTTTTACATCTTTGTACATTAAGGAGATTGGTCTATAGTTTTCTTTCTCTACTTATGGTCTGCATGACTTTGGAATCAATACTATATTTGTTTCATAAAAAGGAATTTGGTAAGACTCCTTGGCTTATTTTGTCAAATAATTTGTATAGTATTGGAATTAGTTGCTCTTTAAATGTTTGATAGAATTCACTTGTGAATCTATCTGGCACTGAGGATTTTTTAAGGATGATCCTTGATGGCTTATCCAATTTCTTTTTCTGAGACTGGATAATTTAAGTATTCTATTTCTTCTTTTGTTAATCTAGGCAATTTATCTTTTTGTAAATATTCACACATTTTACCTAAATTATCATATTGATTGCCATATAATTGAATAAAAGAATTCTTAATAATTGCCTTAACTTCTTCTTCATTAGAAGTGAGATCACACTTTTCATCTTCGATACTGTTAATTTGATTCTCTTATTTATTTTTTATTAGATTAAGTAATATTTTATCTATTTTAATTGTTTTTCAAAGTATCATCTCCTAGTCTTATTTATTCATTCAATAGTTCTTTTACTTTCAATTTGATTAAACTTTCCTTTAATTTTTATGATTTCCAATTTAGTTTTTATGTGGGGATTTTTAATTTTTTCTTTTTATAATTTTTTTACGTTAGAAGCCCAATTCATTGATCACTTCCCTCTCTATTTTGTTGTTATTGGCACTCAGAGATATACATTTTCCCCTGAGTACTGCTTTGGCTGTATCCCATAGGTTTTGATATGATATCTCCTCTTTGTCATTCTCTTTAATGAAGTCTGTAATTGTTTCTATGATTTCTTCTTTGACCCACCAGTTTTGAAGAAGTAGATTATTTAGTTTATAAATTTGCCTTTCCACAGACCCTTGTTAATTATAATTTTTATTGCATTGTGATTTGAAAAAGTTGCATTTATTATTGTTGCTTTTCTGCATTTGTTTTCAATATTTCTATGCCCTAGTACATGATCAATCTTTGTATATGTACCATGTATTTCTGAGAAGAAGTTATATTCTTTGTAACCCTGTTCAGTTTTTCCACATATCTATTGACTCTAAGTTTTCTAGCATTTCATTCACTTCCCTTTCTTATATCTCATTTTTTTTGTTTCATTTATCTATTTCTGAAAGGGGAAGGTTCAGATCCCCCACTAGTATAGTATTACTTTCTATTTTACCCTTGAGCTCCTTTAATTTTTCCTTTAGAAATATAGATACTTTGGTGCATATATGATCAGGAATTATATTACTTCATTGTTTATAGTACCCTTTAGCAAAATGGTAATTTCCTTCTTTATCTCTTTTGATCAGATCAATTTCTTCTTTGACTTTGTCTGGTATCATGATTGCTACTCCTGCTTTTTATTGCTTTAGATGATGCATAATAAATTCTGCTCTAGCTTTTTACCTTGAATCTAGGTGTGTTATTCTGCCTCAAATGCATTTCTTGTAAACAAATATTGTAGGATTTTGGCTTTTAACCCACTTCTGAGGCAGATTCAAAATGTATTTGAGTTTGAGATAAACTTAGAGAGTTGCCTAGGACACTGTAAGGTTAAGTAATTGTGTCATTATTATGAAAATATGTCAGAAGAAAAGATGAATGTCTGACTTCAAGGTTAAGCTTCTATGTTATCTCACTAAACCAACTTTCACAGTTTGTTTTACATTATTTATTTACAAAATTTAATTATTACCCCAACATTTTTTTTCTTGAAGTTTAGGTATAGTATTTACTATTTATGTGCTAGGCACTGTGCTAAGTGCTAATTCTTCTTAAGGCTAAAGATGGTAAGTCCAAGGTTCAAATCTGGTCTCAGACACTTCCTACTTGTGTGACCCTGGGGAAATCACTTAACCCCCATTGCCTAGCCCTTATAGCTCTTCTGCCCTGGCACCAATACACAGTGTTGATTCTTAAAAACACCTGGAAAGTAAGTTCTGTTACTATCTCCATTTTAGAGATGAGAAAATTAAGGCAAACAGAAGTTAAATGTCTTGGCCAGGACTGTATAGGTAATAAATATCTGAGGCAGAATTTGAATTCTGATCTTTTTTACTTTTGACCCAGGCATCTATCTAATATGCCACCAAGTTGCCTTCAACTATTAGATATGTTCTATGTGGAATCAGTTAGGCAGAACTAGGAGAAATACATAGAATATGTAAAGACTCAGGGTCTTTTTATTGGCATCAAGAATAAAATATACAGAAAAACAACTTGCTTTCAATTGGAATTGCTCAAAAATAGGATGACCTGCCTTAAGAACACAATGAGTTTCAACATATTAGAAGTATTCATATAAGATCCTATTAGGAATATTATTGAAGGGATTTATGGTTAGATAAGTGCTAGCTTGGAGATTTTGAGAACCCTTGCACCTTTCTGATTCAAGGATTTTTAGGGCCATTACTTTATAAAAATGAAGTTCCCAGAACCTACCCCACATCTAAAAAAAAGGTTTCTACTAGGAAATTAGATTTTATGTGAAATAGTCCAAAGCAATAAAATATTTTCCTTTCTAAGACATTCTATAATAATGATTTTCCAAAACTCCGACTAGCTTTACTTTATATAGTTAAAATGAATGAGGTTTAAATATATTTATATATTAAAAGAAAAAAATCATCATCAAAAGAATTCTAGAGCCAGAATTATAAGAAAATGTATTTCCCCAAAGATAAGTTACACAATGACCACTTTTTAAAATCATATATATGTATATTGCACATATAAGTACATTAAATGTACATATAAATGTATACTGATGCATACACATGTATAAATAGAATGATATTATAGGTATATGTATATTTAATATAAATGTGCATATACATGTATATTTACACACACACATATGTATAAATATATAATGATAGATCAGAGAAAGAGAGTGAGAGACAGATAGTCCATGAGACAAGGAGACAGAGAGAGACACACATGTACACAGATAAGAGATAGATCCTACACATGCACACTGCAGGATCCTTATTTTTGAAAATAGGCTTCAATGCCTTGGGTGATCTTATTGAAAATATACAATCAGACACTTTGCTCTGTATGAGAGTGAGTGTGTGTGTGTGTGCATGCGTGCGTTCATGTGTGCATGTTTTCTCTGTTGAGAGAGAGCAGAAACAAATGCCAAACCATCTGTGCTGTCTGCTGAGGCACTGAGTGGCAGCTCATGCTAACCTAAAAGACCAGTCAATATCTCAGCACATCATTATTATTTCCTGAGCATACAAAGGATCTTAGTTCTCTGTTGCAAAGCCGTGCTTAAATGAACATAGGAAAATAGTACAATCCCTGTCATCAAGGAGCTTGCATTCTCCAGGGAAGCTTTAATTATTCTCTGTTGATTTAAAGGAACTATCCATTGGAAGAGACTTCAGAAGTCATCCAGTTCATCTTCTCCTATCTGAAAAATAATCCTCACTGTAACAAGTGGTTACCTTGTATCTGCTAGACTATTCAGTCTAACACCATATAGTTTTCATTGATAGGAAGCTGTTCATCATATCAGAAATATGTGCAGAGATGTATAGATTATGACATTGATCTCTTTAGAATGGAGTGACCTTGGGAGAAGCTAAATATAATGAGTGTACATGCACATGGAGATGCACTTGGAATGAATGGTAGAGAATATATGAAGCCATCTATTGAATAAGATAGGGGCAAGATAGAAAATTTACAGGAAGTAAAAATGGAAATATAGGGCAAAGAAAAAGAAATGGAAATAAAAGGAGGAGAGAAAAGTTTGTGTGTATATGTGATAATGGTAGGATGCATCCAACAACTCAAAAGGTTCTCTTAAGTAGTTTTTACCCCAGGTAATGAAGTTGAATCAGGAGTAACCTTTCTTTTGAAATTGTATTTAAAAATAAATCAGGTTTTATTCTTCATTCATTTTCAAAGTTTCACCCTAAGCCAAATATCCTGATGGTTAATACCTAAGGGAAATTTCCATTCTATTTCAATGACAATAACCTTTTTTCCTGGTAAAATGATAAAATATTCCAATGAAAATACATCTTTTCTAAAGAAATTGAATTTAGTGCAGGAATAAGTCTACCACTGAGGTAAATAAAGAAAACTGAATTATCTTTATTTCTCATCAGAGAGGAAGAGATTACATGAAGTAAAAATGTATGCAAAAATCTCAAATATTCATATTATCCACAGACCATTTCAGATATATGGAAAATAAATTGAAGTGAAGTTATGAAACAGCCATAAACACTGACAACTGTTGAAAAAGTATTAAGGAAAAAAAAACTTACTAGAGTAATTTATCATCCATTTTGCAAAATTAGGTGGTATATGGGATAATATAAGATGGACTGAGATGGTATGGATTAAAAAAATGGGAAAAGTATAAGAAAAATAGGATAAGTTGGCAAGTCCTTTAAAGGAATAGGAGAAGGTGATTCATGTTCTAAAGAAGACACTAACTTCCTCAGCTAAAGTCCTTATCTTTTGCTAGAACTGCAAATCAGTTCTTCAAAATACCATTTTTATCTTGGTATTCATCTGGAGACTTCAGAAAAGTGTCAGGACTTTATCTTTTGAATTGGACCAGAACCAGTAGTAGAATATCTGTAAATGTTCCTGAGATGGTTGACACCTCTGCTTTAATTATCCACCATGTTGAAAATATAAAGCTGCCAAAATGTTCCTTTTCCCTTTTGGCGTTTTTGTAACTTTATATGAAAAGTAGAAAACTCTTTCTTTCGTATATGTTAAGTTTGTGGTGAAAAAAATCAAGGTCATTCCTCAGAAATTTATGTTCACTGAATCCAAACCATTTTCATCATTTTTCCTTTGAAAAGAGTGTTTTTCAATATTACCAATATGGAAGTATGTTTTGCATGATCATATGTCTGCAACCTAGAAAAAGTATCTTATCTCAGAGAGGGGAGAGAAGAGGGAGGGGGGAGGGAGAGAATCTGTACCTCAATGTTTTAGAGAACAAATATTCAAATTATTATGAAATATAAACAGAAAAAGTAGAATATTATATTTAAAAAGAAATTACAGTGTTGTTCATGCAGATAGAAATTTCTTATAAAATTAATCACAATTCATCCAATCAAAACTTTCTGAACTGTAGGTCAAATGTTCCCGTATTTAATATTCCTGCTTCACTTTCAAAGATCAAAAGTCTTTACAAAAGTTATTTGTAAAAATAACACTTAGATAATTCTTCAGATGCAAAAAGGTGTTATTTCATTTAGCTCATGGGTACCATGTAATTAATTAGACGCCTTAGAGAAAATTATTAAGAATTTTTTTGGATAGCAAACCAAGACATTTGTCTACGCTTATGAAATTTGTAATTAAATATGTATGTCATAATTTTTTCATTTTTATATTCAAATAACCCAAGTCAATTTCTTTACTTAATTTTAGTATAGAAAAACTGTTCATCATCTCTACTAAAATTATTAAATATTACTTATGGTAGTACAAGTTATACTTCTCGATCTAAACCAAAATGACATGAAAGGGTTAATCTTTCATTATATCTCCATCCTATTCTTAAATACTCTTGCATAAAACCTGGAGATTAAATAGAGGGTTCTCTTAAGAAGTTATCATCATCTGTATCTCATCTCATTGACCTTTAGGTAATACATTATATTTACTGTATACACAAGAATAATGCATGTATGTATTGTATATACATATATTTTTATATATATAAACATAATGATCTATACATGTATCTATATCAAAATTTATCTATATTCAAAAAGATGAAGCTTGGTGAGAATAACGAATGAATTGCCAATAATCCTATAACTAGTAAGTGACTAGGAGATAGAACTGTAATGATTGAAGTATATTACAATTTCCAGTTGCTCTCCTGCCTGTTCAATAGTCTACAATGCTTTGGGACTTAGAAAGCACTTTCTCAGAAGAATTGTGTGAAGGAGAAAGTAGACACTTCACTAACCTTGTTTCTGGACAAAGGAATTAAAATTCAAAGAAGTTAAATTCATAACATGAAGTAAGAAGCTATGAGTCCTGAAAAATCCATCCATTGATCTAGATCCAAAGTATTTCCCAGTGATCCACACTATCCTGTCACCTAAAGTATGACAATAATGGGGATAATCAAAGTAGTGTTTGATTTTCCAAATGAATGAATCAATATTTTCATTTTTGAAGAGAGTCAACATTTAATTAATATTTATGGAGGACAAATAGTACACAAAATTCTTAATTACTATGTGAACACATATGGATTATAATGATATTGATAAATCAGCCAAAAAAAACCTTTATTAAGGACTGACAAGGTGCTCAATTCTAAAGATATTAGGACAAAAATAAAATTTGTTCTGTCTTCAAGGAGCCTGCATTATATCAGAGTACAAGACATCTATACATATAAAAATCTACTTACAAATTAAATACAAAATAATTTAGGTGAGGACGATATAAGCAAAGGCTTTATATCAAAGGTGGCACTTGATTTAAACACTGAAGAACAGTGAGGATTTATATAAAAACTATATTTATGTATTTATGTATTATATTTACATGAGATACTGTTCCTTACCAGAAGGAATTTATGGTCTAAGGAGTAAATAATTCAAAAGTACTTGAGTTAACCAAATGAGAAGGGTCAGAAACTGGAGGGGGAATTTCTCAGTAATGGAAACTTTTTGTTTGTTTGTTTGTTTGTTTGTTTGTTTTTTAGAAAAAAAATTTTTCCATAGTTACATGATTCATGTTCTTGCTCTCTCTCCACCCACCCTCCCAGGCCCCAGTAGCTGATACATATTTCCACTGGTTTCTTCCAGTGTCATTGATCAAGATTTATTTCCACAATATTGATAATTGTTCTAGGGTGGTTATTAAGAGTCTACATCCTAATCATGTCCACATGAACCCATGTGTTCAAGCAGTTGTTTTTCTTTTGAGTTTCCACTACTGTAAGTTCTTCCTGTGAATGTGAGTAGCATCTTTCTCCATAAATCCCTCAGAATTGTCCTGGGTCATTGCATTGCTATTAGTACAGAAGTCTATTACATATGGTTTTTACCACAGTGTATCAGTCTCTGTGTACAATGATCTCCTGGTTCTGCTCCCTTCACTCTGCATCAATTCCTGGAGGTCATTGCAGTTCACATGGAATTCCTCCAATTTATTATTCCTTTGAGGACAGTAGTATTCTGTCACCAGCAGATACCACAATTTGTTCAGCCATTCCCCAATTTATAGGCATACCATTGTTTTCCCATTTTTCCCACCACAAAGAGTGTGGCTATAAATATTTTTGTACATTTCTTTTTCCCTATGATCTCTTTGGGGTACAAACTCAGCAATGATATGGCTGGATCAAAGGGCAGGCAGTCTTTTAGACCTCTTTGAGCATAGTTCCAAATTGCCATCCAGAACGGTTGGATCAGTTCACAACTCCATCAGCAATGCATTAATGTCCCAATTTTGCCACATCCCCTCCAACATTGATTATTCTCCCCTACTATCATTTTAGCCATTCTTCTAGGTATGAGGACATACCTCAGAGTCATTTTGATTTGCATTTCTCTAATTATTAGAGATTTAGAACACTTTCTCATGTGCTGCAACATGGAAAATGGTAGAGTGGAATTCCTGCAAGGTACAGGGTTAAGCCTCACCCATAATTCCAGGCCTACCCCCCCCCCAGAGAAGTCCCCTCTGGGTGAGGTGACAGTTTAAAGCAGTTAGACACAGTGGATTCCTGGGGGTGAAAGGGAGCAGGTCAGTTTGTTTGCTGAGCCCAGTTCTGGATAGCTTTGGTGGCTTGTGGCAATAGCCATTTTGGTTCTTCTCTGTAGTTTGTTTACCTGAACTAGACTTTCCTTCAATAGCATTTTTTTACAATTTAGTTATTTTAGATATTAGAAGTTATAATTATAGGCTCTGAGGGCAAGCTAGTTATAAAGTCTGCCACTCCCTCCCACGGGGGGAGAGGCTGTTTCTACCTAACCTTTCAGGGATTCCCAGATCTTATCCTAATCCTTAAAAGCCTTCCCTTCCTTCCCCTTTCCTTTATGCCTGGCTGTTTATTTGGGAATACTCACTTCTTCCATAAAGCTTGATTCCTTTCAGTTGCCAGCCCAACAAGTCAGATCCTCATTCTGTCCCTGATAGCTACAAGACATCAAGGTTCTCCTATCTTCCCTAGTCAAACCTGTGGGGAAATATATTGAGAAAGTTAAAATCTTGAGGGGATTAGCCTTGCTCATCCAAGCCAGTGTATCTGATCATCCTTCATTTTCAACTGACTCCAACTGCTTGGTGGGAGGGGTGATAGTAAGGAGTACCTACCTGTCATTAATCACTCAAGCCTGTGTGTGTGGGAGGAGTGAATCCTGCAGGTTTCTGGTTTCTGGCCAACACTTCAGCTTCCCAAATACCTCTGATAAGATCAACATAACAGTGCTAATTGATAGTTTTGATTTCTTTATCTAAAAATTGCCAATTCATGCCCTTTGCCCATTTAGCAATTGGGAAATGGCTTGATTTTTTTGTACAATTGATTTATCTCCTTGCATATTTGAGTAATTAGACCTTTGTGAGAGTATTTTGTTTGTAAAGATTGTTTCCCTGTTTGTTGTTTCCCTTCTGATTTTAGTTACATTGTTTTAGTACAAAAGCTTTTTAATTTAATATAATCACAATTATTTATTTTACATTTTGTAATTTTTTTCTAACTCTTGCTTGGTTTTAAAATCTTTCCTTTCCCATTGATCTGACAAGTATACTATTCTGTGTTTGCTTAATTTTCTTATAGTTTCCTTCTTTATATTCAAGACATTCACACACTCTGAATTTATCTTTGAGTAGGGTGAGAAATGGTGATCTAAACCTATTCTCTCCCATATTGTTTTCCAATTTTCCAAGCAGTTTTTTGTCAAATAGTGGATTTTTGGCCCAAAAGTTGGGCTCTTTGGGTTTATCAGAGATTGTCTTGCTCATGTCACTTACCCCAAGTCTATTCCACTGATACTCCCTTCTGTCTCTTATTCAGGACCATATTGTTTTGATGACTACTGCTTTATAGTTTAGTTAAATATCTGGTATTGCTAGGCCACCATTCTTCACATTTTTTTTCATTATTTGCCTTGATATTCTTGATCTTTTGTTCTTCCAAATGAACTTTTTCATAGTTTTTTTCTAATTCTGTTAAATAGTTTCTTTGTAGTTTGATAGGTATGGCACAAATAAATGGATTAATTTGGATAGGATTGTCAGTTTTATTATGTTAGCTTGTCCTATCCATGAGCAATCAATGTTTTTCCAATTGTTTTCAAACTTTTAATTGTTTGGAAAGTGTTTTGTAGTTTTGTTTGTATAATTCCTGTGTTTGTTTTGGTAGATAGATTCCTAACTATTTTATATTGTCTGGGGTGATTTTTAATGGTGTTTCTCTTTCTACCTCTTGCTGCTGAGATGTGTTGGAAATATATATAAATGCTGATGATTTATGTGCATTTATTTTGCATCCTGCAACATTGCTAAAGTTGTTGATTATTTCCATTAACTTTTTAGTTGATTCTCTAGGATTTTTTAAGTAGACCATCATATCATCTGCAAATAGTGATAGCTTAGAATAATCATTTCCTATTTTAATACCTTCAATTTCTTTTTCTTCTCTAATTGCTACTGCTAGTGTTTCTAGTACAATGTTAAATAATAGAGGTGATAATGGGCATCCTTGTTTCACTCCTGATCTTATTGGAAATGCTTCCTATTTATCCCCATTGCATATTATGCTTGTTGATGGTTTTAGATATATACTGTTTATTATTTTTAGGAAAGGTCTTCTATGCCTATACTTTCTAGTTTTTTTAATGGGAATTGGTGTTGTATTTTGTCAAAGGCTTTTTCAGCATCTATTGAGATAATCATGTGGTTTTTGTTTGTTAGGTTGTTGATATGGTCAATTATGTGGATGGTTTTCCTAATGTTGAACCATCCTAGCATTCCTGGTATGAATCCCACGTGATCATGATGGATAACCATCTTGATCACTTGCTGGAGTCTTTTCACTAGTATTCTATTTAACATTTTTGCATCTGTGTTAATTAGGGAGATTGGTCTGTAGTTTTCTTTTTTTTTTTGTTTTTGGACTGCCTGGCTTTGGAATCAGTACTATATTTGTGTCATAAAAGGAATTCAGTAAGATTCCTTCTTTGCTTATTATGTCAAATAATTTGTATAGTATTGGGATTAGTTGCTCTTTGAATGTTTGATAGAATTCACTTGTGAATTGATTGGACTCTGGTGATTTTTTCTTAGGGAGTTCTTTGATGGCTTGTTCAATTTCTTTTTCTGATATTGGATTATTTAAATATTCTATTTCTTCTGCTCTTAATCTATGCAATTTATAGTTTTGAAATATTCATCCATATTATCTAGATTGCTATATTTATTGCCATATAATTGGGCAAAATAGTTTTTAATGACTGTCTTAATTTCTTCTTCATTAGAAGTGAGGTTTCCATTTTCATCTTTGATACTGTTGATTTGCTTTTTCTTTTTTTCTTTGTTTTATTGGATTTATCAGTACTTTATTTTATATCTTTTTTTCAAAATACTAGCTTCTAGTCTTATTTATTAATTCAATAGTTCTTTTACTTTCAATTTTATTAATTTCTCCTTTGATTTTTTTATTACTTCTAATTTAATTTTCATCTGAGGATTTTTAATTTGTTAATTTTTCTAGTTTTTTTAGTTGTATACCCAATTCATTAATCTCTGCCCTCTCTGATTTGTTAATATATGCACTCAGGGATGTAAATTTTCCCCTTAGAACTGCTTTGGCTACATCCTACAGTCTGGATAAGAAATCTCATGTTTGTCATTGTCTTCAATGAAATTATTAATTGTTTCTATGATTTTTTCTTTCACTAACTTATTTTGGAGAATCATGTTATTTAATTTCCAATTAGTTTTTGGTTTGCCTCTTCATGTATTCTTACTAATAACTATTTTTATTGCATTATGATCCGATAAAGTTGCATTTATTATTTCTGCTTTTTTCCATTTTTTGCCATGTTTCTATGCCCTATTACATGGTCTATCTTTTTGAATGTTCCATGTGGTGCTAAAAAGGTGTATTCCTTTTTTCCCATATATATATATATATATATATATATATATATATATATATATATAAACTCTAATTTTTCTAGGATTCATTCATCTCTCTTATATTTTTCTTATTTATTTTTTTAGTTTGGTTTATTTACATCTAATAGGGGAAGGTTCAGGTCTCCTACTAGTATAGTTGTGCTATCTATTTCATTCTTGAGCTCCACTAGTTTCTTCTTTAGAAATCTGGATGCTATCCTGTTTGGTGCATACATGTTGAGTACTGATATTTCTTCATTTTTTATACTGTCTTTTATTAGTATGTAATTACCTTCCCTATCTCTTTTAATGAGACCTATTTTTAATTTGGCTCTGTCAGAAATCATGATTGCAACTCCTGCCTTCTTTTTCTCAGTGAATCCCAATAGATTTTGCTCTGTCCTTTCATTTTTATCTATGTATGCCTACCTATCTCATGTTTGTTTCTTGTAGACAACATATGGTAGGGTTTTGGTTTCTAATCCACTCTGCTATTTGCTTCCGTTTTATGGGTGAGTTCATCCCATTTATATTCAGAGTTATAATCATCAACTGTGTATTCCCAGACATTTTGAATCTTTCTCTTTGTCCAGACCTTTCTTCTTTCATTATTTCTTTCTATGCCATTGTTTTGTTTTTAATCAGTTCCCCTAGTCCCCTCACTTATTGTACTTTCCTTTCTCCCTTCTCCCTTCTTATTCCCCTCTTATTCCTCTTTAGGGTCTTTTTAAGCTACCCCCCCATGCCCTCTCCCTTCCTAGTGTTGCTTTCCTACCCTTCAAGCCTTTGTTACCTTTCTACTTCTCTATATGGCTCGAATTAGTAATGGAAATTGAAAGGAAAATTTCTCTATGAATAAAGATTGGTGAATTATCTGAAACTTTTTAGAAAATTGTCTAGGGCCCTAACAAGTTAAATAGTTTGTATAGATTCCCAGTCATTTATGTATCATATGCAAGATTGAAATCTGATTTTTATGCCTTAAAATTAGGCTCTCTTTACATTACGCCATGTTTATTTCCATTGCCAAATCGCTACTGTTAAATAACTAAACATAATGTATTATTAATCACTCAATATTTTAAAGGCCTACTAAGTATCAGACAATGAGCTAAGTTATATGATTTACTGGGCAATGAGTTAGTTAATCAATAAATCTCTGAATTAAAAGGAGGTAGAACCCTATGAGTTGAAATGCTACTAAAAACTTTAGATAAGAAGACTAAAGGTTGACACTGAAAAATGAATTAAATAACATGTATGGCAAGGAAATAGAATATAGATGTTAAAAATACAAGGGTAATATTCATGTATAACCAAAGGCATAGAGATAGTAATGATTAAGGTAATAGGGACTGGATCTTATTTCTCAAATATATAGAGAAATGAGTCACATTCATAGGAATAACAAAGCATTCCTCAGTTAATAAATCGTGAAATCGTATGAACAGATATTTCTCACATGAAGAAAGTAAAACTCTTTATACACAAATTTAAAATATTCCAAATAAAAATCGGAGAATTACATATAAAATAATTCTGAAATACCACAGCAAACCTATCAAATTTGCTAATATGAACAAAAAGGAAAATTATATACGTTGAAAGAGATGTGGGAAAATGGGGACAATAATACATAGGTGGTAGAACTGAACAGACACAACCATTCTAGGATCATAAAACTATGTATACCCTTAGATACGCCAGTACCATGAGTGTGTCTGTTTCACAAAGAGATCAGAGAAAATGGGGAAAAAGGCTTACTTGTACAAAAAATATTTTAGCAGCTCTTTTTATAGTGGCAAAGAATTGGGATATGCATCAACTGATGAATGACTGAACAAGTAGATGTATATAGTTGTAATATAATATTATTGTACCATAAGAAATGATTAACAAAATGAGTTTAGAAAAACTTAGAAAGTCTTATATGAACTGATGAAAAGTGAAATGAAGAGAACCAGAACAGTGTACACAGGAACAGAAATATCATACAGAGATCAATTGTGAAGGATTAAACTACTACCAACAAGGTAAGTTTCCAATATATTATTATTCTATTCAAGGGTCTCATCTTAAAAAATAGTATCCACTGTCAAAGAAGGAAGTGTTGGAGTTTGATTGCATATCAAAGCATGCCCATTCCACTTTAATTCCTTTATGAGATCTTTGTGGGATGTATCTTTTGTCATGGCATGAGCAACATGGAAATATATATTGTTTGAAACCAGTTGTAGAATCTATATCAGGTTAATTACTACCTTTTGAAAGGGGAGAATTGTGTTAGCTAAAATCACCTGGGGTTCTGTTTGGAAGGGATTGAACCTCAATATAGTGTTTGACAAACTTCTGTGGACGTGTGGGGGTCCTTAAAACTACGTTTCCCATGGTCCAATGGGTTTCCAGTTTTGGATTACGTATTCAAGGTGAGGGACTGTTTTAAATAGGGGAAGTGACTTTGGACTTCTCTCTTTAGCTAGCTAGCTTTTTAGTTACCTGCCTCTTTAGCTACCTGAGCTCGCGGAGAGAGAAAAGGTAAATGGCAGAGGTGATGTTGGAATAGGTTTCTTACAGGCATGTGATCAATTTATCTCTATCAGCATGGCTTTTATTAAAATACTATTCTCCATTTGGATCTCGGCGGCCATCCTCATTTTTAATAATAACAGTTTGGCAAACCAGAAGGTCGAAATTCAAACTCTCAATTTTCCAGATAGCCTAAAGAGAGCCATGCTTGTTTTTTGGCCTTCTTGCTCAGCTTTTTAGGGCAATTTTTAAAAAAAGGAAAGTGGCTTTCCTTGCCATGCTTTTGCTAAAAGCAACAGCACGTTTTTGCCTCAGGCGGGACTCGGCCAGCCAGTCCAGCCCAAACCACCTTGGGAGGTCAGGCCAGCCAATTCTGGCTTTTGGCTTTAAAACTAAAATGCCGGAGGCCAGACAGTGTGTCTCTGCCGCTGACCTCCTGACTCCTGGCCTGATCTCCATTCCTACCACTTCCTGACTACAAGCCTGCCAGCATTCCAGTCCCTGTGATCTCTGACGCTTTTCCTGACTCCATTTCTGTGAATCCGGAATCCTGAGATTTCCAAGAAGCGACCCCCACCCTGACTTGCTGACTTGCCGAACACCTAGGTTCAGCTTCAACTCTACCTCTAAAGAATTTGGGAAGTATATTCTGCTTTCTCCCTATTTCTAGCCTTCCAGGTGTTTCTCTAAAGACCTAATTTAGGCAACCCCACCCCACAAGCTCTACAAGTGGTATTTTCTACAAAACTGACCTAAGTTTTTCTCTAGCCCTGAGTCCATGACCCAACACCATGTGGACCTAGCATTTACCCTTAATTGGGCCGCATGGCCTATTCACCCCCATACATGCTCAGAACTTTGAACTGAGAGCAAAGACTGATTATAAAAAAAAAAAAAATAACAACTCCTTAAACTCAGCAGAACTCAATCAAAAGAACCTTAAATTGAACAAGGGGTGAACTTTTAAACCTCGGAACTGAATGAGTTTCATTTCTGTTTTAGAGAGACTGTATCTTACTGTATTTTGCTAATTAGTTTTGTAAATTAATCTTGCTTATTTTGTTGATTTTCCTGATGCACTGAATCATTTTAAGTTAATATAGTTTGTGGCTGCTAGATTAATTCTGTTTATGATTTTATTGTAACTCCCAAATAATGAGAAAAATCTATTAGAACTGGTAAGAAGTTTTGACCAGCTTGTTATCTGATACTCATTATATTTCCTAATTTATTTCAGGTTTCATTTTTATTGTAATCATAAACAATGCTATGTTCTCGTACCATTTGAACATCTTACAAAGTTATAAATCGCCTTGATTTTGTTCAACTTTGGAGAGTTTGGTGCCTGCCTTGAGATTTAAATTGTAATTTTATGAGAGGTCTTTTAAAACTTTACTTTAGATGCTTAGTACCCTTCTGTATAAATGATAAGGTTTTTATGTATTTATTTTAAAGAATTGTTGTCTTAAAGGATAGGCTTTATATATTTTATTGTGAAAAATTGTTGTCTTAAATATATATACATTTATATTAGTCTATGTTTTAGCCTCTTTTATCAGAAAGGTCTAGAATTCTTGAGGATAATTTAGACCAGAAGGTTTTTTTTTAATATCAGGATTTTATATGGAAGCAGTAACAGAATTTGTTGAGAAACCCTTAGCCAAGGTTTAAAAGTTGTAACAAGTATATGAATTTTTTTAACATCATTGTTTATTGTTTTAAAATGTGTTATTAGAAATATGGTATTCTATTTGAATGTGCTATTTTGTAAAACCCACTTTCTCTCACAAAATGAAAACCTCATTTTTGGATAACAAAACCCTTCTAGTTCTAAGCTATTTATATATTTTTGGTTTTTAAAACATTTTTTATAGAGCAATTGATTTTTCCTTTTTCTCATTTTGTACTGGAAGTACATATATAATCATTATTTATCCTTTTTTTTATTCTACAACAAAATAAGCTCAATGCAAATACCTGAGCCTGAAGAGCCTTGAGACTATGGGATTGTGATTTAATGCCTCTCTGATTCCAGGAGAAGTGCCAAGTCACATGGTCAGAGACTTGACTAAAAGATATGCATGGATTGCAGAGTTCTATGCCAATACTTTAGGGCTTGGAAATTGGGGTTTGAGTCCTGGAGTCCCAGTCTTTTCTAAAACTTTAGAGGACGTGGGTCCCCTCAACTTAAATTCCTAGTGAAGCACCTAAAATTGGCTATCATTTAATGGCTCATTCCCTGAGAAAGTACAGGGAAAAATCAATCAAAGAAAGGCATTTCTCTTGTTCCTCTCTATATATAGAGTAAATGGCAATTTTTCTGTAGTCCTGGCCCTAAATGGGTTATAGCATACTGCTTAAATCAATTTAATTAGGCCTTGGTCCAAAGGCCTAAGTTTATTTTCCTTACATTTTTTTTGCACATTTTACATTTCATTCACAAGTTAATTTTTTCTCTTTTTTTTTGAACTTTATTCTTTTTATTCTTTTTTTTTTATTATTTCTTTTGCCAATTGATTTCATGCACCCCCGTGACTCACTCAGCCATGCATCCTTGGCTGAACTTTTCAGGAGAGTTATGTGTTATTTAAAATTTTCCTCAGGGGGATGTGTTTGTTAAGTTTTTATAATCATAATGTCTGAACTAGAATCTATATTGCAAGTCAATTTTTACTCCTTTAGAAGTAACCTCAGGGGGGAGTAATGTTAATCCTTAGAAGAAGATGTATGTTTTGTAATGTATAATGTAAAGTTTAAATTATTTGAGAATAATTTCAAGATAAGGATTATACCATCTCCCCAGAATCCAGACGATGAACCTGTTTGGTGGAGGCACCAAAAGATGCCTGAAGAGCCTTCACTGGATCATGAAGATCCAACTTAAGCTTTGGGGTGCAGTTGATCTGAACTATGGGGTTGGATGCATTTATTTTGAATGGACCGTTTATGCCAGAAAGGGGGACTGCCCCCTTAATTTTTTTTTTGTCAATGTACCGAACATTGGTTTTGTTCTTTCTCCCTTTTATCTCTAAATTATTGTAAACTCTAATTTGATTATATTTTCCTGATCCATTGGGGAGCTTTATCTCCCAAAGGATCACAGGGGGGGTAATGTGTTAGTTAAAATCACCTGGGGTTCTGTTTGGAAGGATTGAACTTCAATATAGTGTTTGACAAACTTCTGTGGATCTGTGGGTTCCTTAAAACTACATTTCCCATGGTCCAATGAGTTTCCTGTTTTGGATTATGTATTCAAAGTGAGAGACTGTTTTAAATAGGGGGGAAGTGACTTTGGACTTCTCTTTTTAGCTACCTGGCTTTTTAGTTACCTGCCTCTTTAGCTACCTGAGCTTGCGGAGAGAGAAAAGGTAAATGGCAGAGATGTTGGAATAGGTTTCTTACAGGCGTGTGGTCAATTTATCTCTATCAGCATGGCTTTTATTAAAATACTATTCTCCATTTTGATCTCCGTGGCCCTCATCATTTTTAATCTTAACAGAATTTGAATAATAAAATATGAGAAAATGATTGTGGACAATAATTTCTACATATAATCAAGAAAAATAAAAACAAAGAAAAAGTAAAAGATGGTTATGGTATGTTGAAATTACACTGTGGAAGGCTTCAAATATGAGGTCAAGAAATCTTAATATCATACTTCCAATAATGGGAAAAAAGTTCCTTATATTCAAGCTCATCCATAAATCCTATTGACTAAAGCATTAATCACTTACTATGCCTTTTTAAAATCATCATATGGCTTTTTAATATAATTAAAAATAATTTTCTGCATTTTGTAATCCATATTCTCACCCTACTTCCCCCCTTCTGTCCCTTCCCAAGACTGCAAGCAATATTGTATAATTTATATATGTATTATCATGCAACAAATATTTCCATATTTACCATGTCATAAAAGAAGATATGCTGGCTTATATAAGAAAAATATTCAGAAAGGTAATAAAATTAAAAAAAATATTTGCCTCAATCTGCATTCAGACCTACGCAATTTCTTCTATAGCAATGGATAGCCTTTTTTGTATCATGAATTCTCTAGCATTGTCTTGGATTCTTACATTTTTGTACAGGTAAGTCCCCCTATTTTTCATCTTTTTGGGATATGGACTTACTAGTTTTATTGCTGGATTAAAGGGCATGCACAGTGCCCTTAGGCTCATTTGGGCAAATTGCTCCCCAGAATGGTTGTATAAAGAATGTTATATATTATAAATCTAACAACAGTATTTAGTGTTCAATTTTCCCACAACTCTACCAATATTTATCATTTTTTCTTTTTGATTATAGTCAATCTGATAGGTATGATTGGGATCACAGAATTATTTTCATTTGCATTTCTCTAATTAATAGTTACTTCCACATTTGTTCCTATGCTTAGACAAAAGGCCACAGATGCCCAGTGATGAGGCAGGGAAACCTATTTTAAGGCGATTGTAATAATCAAGGTGAGAAGTGATGAATGCCTGAACAAGAGTAAGAAAATCTGTGATGCTTTGATAATCTAGGTTCCACTCACACATTCTCTATGGTCAAATTCCTTTCAAGGAAACCAACATTCTCCTACTCATACAGATAACGTTGATATGATCATCAGCTTCTCACTTCCAATTACTCTATATATCCATGGCATTAATTAATGTCACCATTTCTACCTTCACAATTACTCATATAACCTTTATTTCCACTGACAGAGACCCAGTCCTAAGTTAGGCTCTTATGACTTCTCACCTGGATTTAAATCTATGAACTTATTAATTCATCCTTGGTAAAAGTTCCAAAGTGAAATGTGATATTTTCAGGCCTCTACTCAATGTGTTCCACTACTTTCCTGTTAATACTATTGGAAAATTAGACAATATGCATATGTACGTATACATATATGTACATTTAATGTGCTTATATGAATACATATATATATGTATATATATATACATGGTGTTCTATATGAATATGAACACATTATTTGTCTGACAGTTCAAAATATATTACTAGACTACTTACTATTTGTACTATCTTGAGAAAATAACAACTATTTTTTTCAATCATTTTCTCATGTATAAAATTAGTGAGTTAGCTTGTATGATCTTTTTCAGCTCAATTATTTTTAATCTGGACCCCCAAATAAAAATACTATGACTTTTTCCCTTATCATTTAAAAAATATATAAAATGAACAGATATACATTAAGCAGGGCAGATAAAGAGGTCCTTTCCCTCCACTTTAATAATACTAATCTTTCTTTTTTCTATTCCATCATCAAGAAGGAAGCAATCAAATAATTTATAGTATAATTTATTTATTTTTTTAATATTTTTTTTTATTTTTAGAAACATTTTCCATGGTTACATAATTCATGTTTTTACTTTCCTCTTCACCACCTTAAACCCCCTCCCCCTTCTGCTGTAGCCAATTCCCATTTCCACTGGTTTTATTAGGTGTGGTCAGTCAAGACTTATTTGCATATTATTGATAGTTACATGGGTGTGGTCTTTTCAGGTCTACATCCCCAATCATGTCCTCATCAACCCAAGTGTCCAAGCAGTTGTTTTTCTTCTGTGTTTCTATTCCTGTAGTTCTTCCTCTGAATGTGGGTAGTGTTCCTTTCCATAAATCCCTCAGAATTGTCTTGCGTCATTGCATTGCTACTAGTAGAGACGTCCATTACATTTGATTTTACCCCAGTATATCAGTCTCTGTGTACAATGTTCTTCTGGCTCTGCTCCTTTCACTCTGCATCAATTCCTGGAGGTCATTCCAGTTCACATGGTATTCCTCCAGTTTATTATTCCTTTGAGCACAATAGTATACCATCACCAACATATACCACAATTTGTTCAGCCATTCGCAAATTGAAGGGCATACCCTCTCTTTCCAGTTTTTTGCCACCACAAAGAGCTTGGCTATAAATATTTTTGTGCAAGTCTGTTTATTTATGATCTCTTTGGGGTACAATCCCAGCAATGATATGGCTGGATCAAAGGGCAGGAATTCTTTTACCGCTCTTTGGGCATAGTTCCAAATTGCCATCCAGAATGGTTGGATCAGTTCACAACTCCACCAGCAGTGCATTAACATCCCAATTTTGCCACATCCCCTCCAACATTCATTATTCTCCCCTACTATCATTTTAGCCATTCTTCTAGGTGTGAGGTGGTACCTCAGAGTTGTTTTGATTTGCATTTCCTTAATTATTAGAGATTTAGAACACTTTCGCATGTGCTTATTGATAGTTTTGATTTCTTTATCTGAAAATTGCCTATTCATGTCCCTTGCCCATTTATTAATTGGGGAATGGTTTGATTTTTTATACAATTGATTTAGCTCCTTGTATATTTGAGTAATTAGACCTCTGTCAGAATTTTTTGTTATAAAGATTTTTTCCCAGTTTGTTGTTTCCCTTCTGATTTTGGTTGCATTGTTTTTCTTTGTATAAAACATTTTTAAGTTAATATAATCAAAATTATTCATTTTAATTTTGTAATTTTCTCTAACCCTTGTTTGATTTTAAAATCTTTCCTTTACCAGAGATCTGACAAGTATACTATTCTGTGTTCACCTAATTTACTTACAGTTTCCTTCTTTATATTTAAGTCTTTCACCCATTCTGAATTTATCTTGGTGTATGGTGTGAGATGTTGATCTAAACCTAATCTCTCCCATATTGTTTTCCAATTTTCCCAGCAGTTTTCATCAAATAGTGGATTTTTGTCCCCAAAGTTGGGCTCTTTGGGTTTATCTTACACTGTCTTGCTGACATCACTTACCTCAAGTCTATTCCACTGATCGTCCCTTCTGTCTCTTATTCAGGACCATATTGTTTTGATGATCGCTGCTTTATAGAATACCTTAATATCTGGAGTGCTAAGCCACTTTCCTTCACGTTTTTTTTTCATTATTTCCCTTGATATATTTGATCTTTTGTTATTCCAAATGAACTTTGTTATAGTTTTTTCTAATTCAGTAAAAAAGTTTTTGGTAGTTTGATAGGCATGGCACTAAATAAATAAGTAAATTAATGTGGGTAGAATGATCATTTTATTATGTTAGCTCATCCTACTTGTGAGCACTCAATGTTTTTCCAATTATTTAGATCTAGTTTTACTTTTTTGGAAAGTGTTTTGTAGTTATGTTCATATAATTCCTGAATTTGTTTTGGTAGATAGATTCCCAAGTATTTTATGTTGTCTAGAGTAATTTTAAATGGTGTTTCTCTTTCTACCTCTTGCTGCTGTGATGTGTTGGAAATATATAGAAATGCTGATGATTTGTGTGCATTTATTTTGTATCCTGCAACTTTGCTAAAGTTGTTCATTATTTCTACTAGCTTTTTAGTTGATTCTATTGGATTTTTTAAGTAGACCATCATATCATCTGCAAAGAGTGATAGCTTAGTCTCCTCCTTGCCTATTTTAATACCTTGAATTTCTTTTTCTTCTCTAATTGCTACTGCTAGTGTTACTAGTACAATGTTAAATAAAAGAGGTAATAATGGCATCCTTGTTTCACTCCTGATCTTATTGGAAAGGCTTCTAATTTATGCCCATTGCATATGATGTTTGTTGATGGTTTATACATAATTTATTATGCTTTTTAAATACTTGAAAAATACACTCTAAAATCTATCAATTTTACCATTGTATTGAATACCCCTAAACCTGTGATGCTCAAACTACAGCTCATAGGCCAGATGCAATGTTCTATCTGGCTGGGTGACATTATTCCTAATTCGAAGAATACAATGAGTAGGATACAATACAATGAAACTTCAAAGGAGTTACCTTAGAAACAGACTGACAGATGAGCATTTCCTTTTCTTTGGCCCCCTCTTTTAAAAGTTTGCCCATCACTGCCTTAAACTGTATTCCACTCCCCTCTTATTGTCAGGGGAAAACGGTAACCCAAAAAATAATTGATAGAAGTAATCTTAACATGACAAATTATTCAGTCAATTATTGTCATGTTTTGATTACTTTTAGTTGGTGTTATAAGTACTCCTCTGTTATTGCTATGCACAGTAATTTTTTTAAGTAGCATAATTGGAGGGTAGGAATAATTCTTTTTTCCTTCTTCAACTTGAATGATTAAAATATCACCATTAGTCTCATTCATAGGTATAGTTTTTTTTATTATTATTTTAATTAAGCCACACTCTTTTCTATAGATTACACTAAACAGAAAGAACATGGAGTAAACATCCTGAGAACCCAACATGAGACAAGTGGGGTGAGTTAATTGATTACTGTATTTTTTTTAATTGAGAAATCTTTCTAATCAAACTACCCAGAAGTGCAATCTCTCACACACTCCCTCCCCACTTAAAAAAGCCATCTGTAGTGTTAATAAGATGATGCTTTTCAAATATGAGATTGGCTTAGTAATTATTTGCAATTATTTCTTTTTCATGATGCACAAGAGAGATTTTTCAAATATCAAAAGCTAACAGATGGACATCAGTAAACATTTTCATTATTGATATAACAGGCATATGTAGACTCTTCTACTAGAGATATTTTTACCAAGTCTAATTTGGTATTTCAAGCCTGAATATTACATTCAATATCTAAGTTCATACCAAATTGGCCTTTGGTAAAAATAGATCAAATTAATATTATTTTAATCCTATTATGAGAAGTTTGATTTCAGGGTTTCTGATCTACATTGTTTAAGTTGGAGAATGGGAGTATGAAATGATGGATGGTAAGTATATTGATGGATGGGTAGGTGGATGACTCATTTCATTCTTACATTTTGAAAGGTCATAGAAAAGACAACATATAAATAAGGTACATCTCTGAGCAATTCAAGTGAAATGAATTGTCTAAATAATTAGTCAGACTTCACCTCCAATTCATATCTGTTGCCACATAACTAAATTAATATGCTTTTTTTTTCATATGGAAGTAATGAGTCATTGAGTAACAACATAGTGTGGGGGGACACTCTGAAAAAACTGATTATGTCATCACTGAATCTCTCAGTGTCCCAAGCAATTATGGAAGACTAAGCTGCAGCATATATTTTGCAAATTTCCAGTGAGAGCAGTATTTTCTTTACCTGACACCAATGTAATCACAGGTCTACAACCATTCTTAACTTTACTAAATATCTCATCACATTTACTAACTTTTCTTATTATTGTTAAAATCCCTGTTTCAATCTGTCATCCAAAATTTACTAAATTGCAATTCTTAAGGCACATTTCTGAGTAGATCATTCATTTTTTCCATTCCAAGGGCTTTAATTGTTTCTGATAGCTTCTGAATTAAAGTGAAAACTCATCCCTTTGAAATTATTTCCCTGTACAATCTAACTCCACTCAAACTAATATTTCTGGCATTTAGTGCACTGTAATGTAGTTCTTATTCTCCATTCATGATATTTTTTTTCTCTCACTCATGGACCTTACCTTCAGCTGTTTGTCTTGTATTCCCAGATCCTATATTTGTCTTTCTGCTCACCAAAACCTTTTCATGTCTCCTGATCCAAAAATTTGAAGTTGAGGTTTAATCCATAGAGATCCAACTAAAAAGTTAGTTAAAACTATCAGTAATTTTAGACTTCCAGGTTAAGATGGCAGCAGAGTAGAAGCAGCTTGCTTAACCTCTCCTAACCCACACATACAGGACTCCTCAAGAAGACATAAAAAGCAAATCCAGATGAACAAAGAGACCCCACAACAGGGCACAGAATTGATATTTAAAAGCAGTTTACACAGACAGAGGTAATAGATATGAGTTGATTTTGCTGGAATGATCTTCAAAATAAAATGGAGTGAGAAAGAGAGACAGTGGGAGAAGAAGGATTTGGTGAGGTAGAATGCAACAAATTATTCACATAAAGGAAGAATTCAAGAAGAAGCTTTTACAGAAGAAAGGAAAGGGAAGGGGTGGCCAAAGCTTGAAAGTTCCTCTCAATGGAATTGGGGGATGGGGCAGATTAAGGGATAAGTAGTTAGAAGTAAAACAGAGACTTCGTGGTTAAGATGGCTGCAGAGTAAAAAGCAGCTGCTTAACCTCTCCTAACTGAAACATATAGGACTCCTCAAGAAGACATAAAAACAAATCCAGAAGAACAAAGGAAACCAAAAACAGGGCTCAGCATTGGAGGTACATGGGATTTGGTTATTTCCATGCTATAAAGGGGTGAAACAGCTCTCACTAAAGCTTGAGCTGAGCAACCCCCTCCCCCCACACCACCTAAAGTGCCAAAGCTGGCCCACAAGAGCTAGAGCAATCTTGGGGTACCCATTAATTCCTTGACAGCTACCTGGAGACACCAGGGCCTGCTCCTGAGAGCAGTAAGACTTAAGACCCCAAGGATCTAAAGAACACGTGGACTTTGAACACAGACCCTGAATGCAGGTGAGGACAAGGATCCTGAGCACATATGCGGACATGGAGCTTGAGACAGAGGAACAAGCAAGTGGACCACCAGGAGGCTTGACACTGAGAACAACTAAAGCTGCTACCTCAGGAATCTCAAGAGTGCAGACAAATTCTGGGGGTGAGGATAAATCTGAAAGGGCACACACCTCACAATGGCAAGCCATCCACAGGAACCCCAAAGAGAAAGACCAGCAAGAAGAAATTTGTAACACTCAACAACTGTTACACAGGGAAAATCCAGACAACAGAGGAAACAGCAAAGGAGAATAAACAAACAAATAATCATATCCAAATCTTCCAAAAATAATGAAAACTGGTCACAAGCTCTTGGAGAGTTCAAATTTGAGATGATGAGAAAGATGGAAGAGATTGGTGAAAGAAGTGGGAAATAGCTCAAAAGGAAATTAAAAGGTTAGAAGACAGAAACTCCCAATTGGAGAAAGATGCCCCAAAATCAAACAAAATGGTAAGCAAATTGGAAACCAAAACCTGGCAAGAAAATAACAGTTTAAAAGGCAGAATTTCGCAATTGGAAAGTGAGGAAAGTAAATTGAAGAACAGAAATGAACAGAATGAAAAGGAAAACCAGTCTCTAAAGGCTAGAATTGAGGAATTAGAAGGTAATGATCTCTCAAGACAGCAAGAGCAAATAAAGCAAAATCAAAAGACTGATAAAATAGAAGGAAACATGAAATATCTCAATGAGAAACTGACAGATAAAAAAAAACAGGTCTAGAAGAGACAATTTGAGAATCATTGGTCTCCCTGAAAAAGCAGAAATTAATAGAAATTTGGACTCGATACTAAAAGAAATAATTCAGCAAAACTGCCCTGAAGTTCTAAAAGAGGGCAATATAGACATTGAAAGGATCCATAGATCACCCTCTACACTAGACCCTGAAAAGACAACCTCCAGGAATATAATAGCCAAATTCCAGAGCTTCCAAGTAAAAGAAAACATTTTACAAGAAGTCAGAAAAGACGATTCAGATATTAAGGACCATCAATCAGGATTATACAGGATCTGGAAGCCTCCACACTAAAAGACTGCAAGGCTTGGAATATGATATTCAGAAAGGCAAGAGAACTGGGTCTATAACCAAGGATCACCTACCCATCAAAACTTACTATATACTTCCAGGCGAAAGTTTGGGCTTTCAACAAGATAGAAGATTTCCAAGTATTTGCACAGAAAAGACCAGGACTAAATGGAGAGTTCGATATCCAACCACAGAAATCAAGAGAAACATGAAAAGGTAAATAAGAAACAGAGGGAAAAGAAAGAAAACTCTTATTTTTTTTAAATTTGCCCCTTTAAATCTTCAATAAGATCTAATTATTTGTATTCCTATATGGAGATGTATGCTATGTGTAATTCTCTGTAGTGAACTCTAGTCACTATTATTTTATTCACTATTATAGTAATTAGAAGGATTATTCATAGGGAGAGGTTGGAGTACTAAATTATCTAAGATGATATGGGAAGTGGGAAAGAGGGGGGTGTAAATAGTAGAGGACACCATGAGAAATTTAAATGAATAAGAAAATGAATAAGAAAAATAGAATATTCTATTACACACAAAGAGAGCATGGGAAGGGGAGGTGATGAATACTATTATAAGAAGGAGAAGAAGAGATTATTAAGAGGTAATATTTAAACCTTACTTTCAGTGTAATTAACCCTGAGAGGGAAGAGTAGCTATATACATTGGAATATAAAACTCTATCTAACCCTACTGAGAAAGTCAGAAGGGATAAACCAAGGGGAGCAGGAGAGTGGGGAGGTCAAAAAAGGGAGGGTAAAGAAGGGAGAGGGAATTCATTAGGCCTTAAAAATAAAAAGAGGGGAATAATAATAGAAGGGGTAGAAAGGGAAGTAAATCAAGGGAGGGGACAAGGGTTACTGGCTTAAAGCAAACCACTGGTTTAAAGGAAATAGTATAAGAAGAAGAATTAGAACTAGGAGAGGATACCAAAATGTTTGCAAATAAACAACTGATAATTATAACTCTGAATGTGAATGGGATGAACTCCCCCATAAAAATGAAGCAAATAGCAGAGTGGATTATAAACCAAAATCCTACCATACGTTGTCTACAAGAAACATATATGAGGCGGTTGGACATACACAGTCTTAAGGTAAAGGGCTTGAACAAAATATTTTGGTGTTCAAATGAGAAAAAGAAGGCAGGAGTGGAAATCATGATTTCTGACATAGCCAAAGTAAAAATAGATGTGATTAAAAAAGATAGGGAAGGTAATTACATCCTGATAAAAGGCAGTATAGACAATGAGGAAATAACAGTGCTCAATATGTATGCACCAAATGGCATAGAATCCAAATTCATAAAGAAACAGGCAGAGCTCAAGAAGGAAATAGATAGCAAAATCATACTAGTGGGAGCTCTAAATATTTCTCTTTCAGATCTAGATAAATCAAACCAAAAAATAAATAAGAAAGAGATAAGAGAAGTGAATGGAGTCCTAGAAAAATTAGATTTAATAGATATGTGGAGAAAAATAAATAGGGAGAAAAAGGAATACACTTTTCAGCTGCACATGGTACATTCAGCTGCACATGGTACATTCACAAAAATTGACCATGTAATAGGGCATATAAACATTGCAAACAAATGCAAAAGAGCAGAAATAATAAATGTAACTTTCTCAGATCATAATGCAATAAAAACAATAATTAGTAAGGGCTCCTGGACAGGCAAATCAAAAACTAATTGGAAATTAAATGATACGATTCTCCTAAACCAGCTAGTCAAAGGAGAAATCATAGAAACTGTGGGAAGCCAATAAGAGAATAGATAAAAATCTGAGACCCCTCTTTTGACACCTCTTATGATCCATACCTTTTCTTATTGGAAAAACATTATAGACTTACTGGAAAGCTTTGAGTCCATAACCAGACCAGAAGCTACTGAGTTAACAATTTCTCTCCTTGACAATTTCTCTCCTTGATAATTAAGAAGCCTAAACCCTAAAAAATATATTACTTAGATAAGGACTGGAGCCAGACAATTTAGACCAGACTATCTGACCAGGTGCAGATCTGCAAATCAAGGCAGAACGCAATTAGTAAACATCTCCATGAAATTTATTTCTGCTCCCAGAAGTAAACCCCTACTAATTGGTGGTTGGAATTTGGCCCTTGTCCTTGCACCCATATTTCTACTTTCTAGACTTTAATGAATTGTGTATGATTTGTAACCCCTTCACAGCTGTTACTCTTTGTGTTCTTTGTTTGAAACCAGTATAAAATAAAGTCCAAATCCCATAGCGTTAGAGCAACATGGGCTAACCACTAGTCTGGTTGTTCTCATTTTCTTTCTTCTGCCTTAATAATCCTAAGCCACCAACACCACTCAGGACCCCAAAACCAAATAGGGGGCTAGCTCCCTATAAGAAACAATAAACAATTTCATTGAAGATAATGACAATGATGAGACATCCTACCAAACTCTATGGGATGCAGCTAAAGCAATACTCAGGGGGAAATTTATATCCTTGAGCGCATACATTAACAAATTAGGGAGGGCAGAGAATAATGAATTGGGCATACAACTTAAAAAAAAATTAGAAAGCAAGCAAAGTAAAAATCCCCAGATGAAAAGTAAATTAGAAATACTAAAAATCAAGGGAGAAATTAGTAAAATCAAAAGTAAAGGAATTATTGAATTAATAAATAAGACTAGAAGTGGGTATTTTGAAAAAACAGATAAAATAGACAAATTACTGGTCAATCTAATGAAAAAAAAAAGGAAAGAAGAAGAGCAAATTAAATAGTATCAAAAATGAAAAGAGAGACCTCCCCTCTAATAAAGAGTAAATTAAGGCAATCATTAAAAACTATTTTGCCCAATTATATGGTGTGTAAATAGAATTAGCTCTAGCCCATTCATAGTCAAACTTTACTTACCCAAGCATAGAGATGATGTCATCCCCACCTCCTTTAGAGGGGAGGGGAGATGAGTTACCCACACATGACAATAAGTAACAAATCAAGAACTAGGGACTTCCCTTCTAGCAGTCCAAATCAGTGCAGAGGCTGCTATTTTTCCACTTGAATTAGAGGTGGATCCATAGGAACTGACAAAAGACGCTATCTCTTCAAGTATGTTTGTTACTTCCTGTGAAGAGGAGTTCCCGCTTTGAACTTGGTGCTGAAAGATCTCAGAGGAGACCACAGGCAGCTTCTTCTCTAATTGTCACATGGGTAAGTTAGGCTGACTTCCTTGGGCCTACCTTGGATCTTTTCCAAGACTCTGCCTTAAGTAGGCTCTAGCCTATCTAATTGCCAGGCCTTGTGGCTTGTAGCCTAATTTACTTAGCCTTTTAACCTTCTCTCTCTGTCCAGGCCTCTGCAGGCCTAGACTAGCCTCTCCCTCTCTTTATTTCCTTACCATTTACCTTCCTAATTGTAAATAAACTACCTTAAACCCAATCCTGACTTGGGTCTAATTTAATTACAGAATCAATCTGAATTGTTGATTCCTGGCAGCCACACTTTAAATATATATCTATAAAATACCTAAAATCTCCCTCTTACATTGGCAATAAATATAGCAATCTAGGACATATAGATGAATATTTACAAAAATTACAAATTGCCTAGATTAACAGCAGAAGAAATAGAATACCTAAATAATCCCATATCAGAAAAAGAAATGGAACAAGCCATCAAAGAATTCCCTAAGAAAAAATCACCAGGGCCTGATGGATTCACAAGTGAATTCTATCAAACATTCAAAGAGCAACTAATCCCAATACTATACAAATTATTTGATATAATCAGTAAAACTACCACACCAATACAACTATCAACAATTTGGAAATAGGTCTTGATTGATGACACATGTTAAAATCAGTGGAAATGCACACCGGCTTTGGGGGGTGGTGCTAGTTGAGATGTGAAGGGGAAAATAAAAACATGAATCATGTAACCATGTTAACTTTTCTAAAAAATAAATATTAAAAAAAACTATCAGTAATTTTAGCAAAATAGCCACATATAAAATAAATTCTCATAAATAATCAACATTTTATATGTTACTAACAAAACTATACAAAAGGTAGAAAGATAGTCCACTGAAAATAACCACAGATTGATTAAATACCTGAGCATATCTTCTAAAAAACAGAAACTACATAGACATATTTATAGAACATTTTACACAAATAATGTCAGATTTAAATAATTGGAAATATCCTAGCTATACATGAATGAGCAAAACCAATATAATTTAAATGACAGCCTGCCCAAACTAACCTACATATTCAATTCCATCCCAATTAAATTTAAAAATATACCTTTTTAACCTAGAAAATAATAAAAAAAAATCATTTGGAAGAACAAAATATTAACAATACCAAAAGAATTCATTAAAATGTAAAAGAAGGAGGTCTACCAGTAATAGATTTTAAATTGTAGTATAAAGCTATAATTATCAAAACTATTTGGTACTGGCTAAAAAATATGAAGGTAGATAACTGGAACAAGACAGATAGAAGACAAATAGAAGTAAAAAAAATTATAGTAACCTTTCATGTGACAAAAGCATCAATCCAAGTTTTAGGGATAAAAAAATCACTATATTGTGCAAAAATGTTGAGACAACTGGAAAGTAGTTTTGCAGGAATTAGGTATAGACAAATATATTACATTAATCATTAAGATAGGATCCAAATAGATATATGATCCTCACATCAAAGGAGACATCATAAGTAAATTATAAGAACAGAGAACATATTAGCTATCATATCTGTGGACAGGAGAGAAATTAATATGTTAATAATGTATGGATAACATTGTGAGATGTAAAATGGATAATTCTGAGTACATTAAGTTGAAAAGCTTTTGAAAAAATAAAACAAATATTGCCAAAATTAGAAGGAAGGTAGAAAATTGGGGGAAATGTTCTGTAGAGTCTCTTGGATAGAGTTCATATGAAATTTATAAGAAAAAGAGCCATCTCTAAATGATGAATGAGTAAAAGATATGGACAGTTTACATATGAAGAAATTAAAGCTATTTATAAGTATTTAAAAATTCCCTAAATTACTTCTAATTAGGAATATGCAAAACAAAGCAATTCTGAGATTTCACTCCCATCAGACAAATGAGCAAAATGACAAATATTAGAGGAGATGTGGAAAAATCGTTCCACTATTGGTGGAAAAATGAACTGATCCACTCATTTAGGAGAGCAATTTGGAATTATGTCCAGAGATTTATAAAATTGTGGATACCTGTAATAATTAATGAGAGCCAGAAACCAATGTTCTGATAGAGGAGGGAGAGAGAGATTCTATAAGGTGAGACTCTCTTTTAGATCTCCCCTCCCACCAAATATACACCTAGAGACTTTGAGGAGGGTATCACCCTGAAACTGGGTGACATGGATGGTTGTGCTGCCCCACAGGAATTGGGGGTGAGGCTTCCTTATCAGATAAGGTATGTGGTACCCCAACCCAATTCTGAATAAGGGCAGGATTCATGCAAGACTCCCCTGAGGTCAGTCAACTTCACAGCGGGTGGTCTGCTGCAAGATGGAGGCCGCCATATCTAACTGTGATTTTCCTCTTCCTTGTTGTCTCTCAGGCACTCTGGAAAGCTATATGACGAATGAATGGCTTTTATTATTTGCAATTTAGGGGTTGGGAAAAGGGGTGAAGGGCAAAGGGATTTTGGGGTTGCCCTCTCCTCTATTTCTATGGGGTACATCACTTGGGAGAGAACCTTTGGGGTTCCCACTCCCAAGCTTCTCCCCTCACCCTTTCTCCTTCTGTTTCTATTTATATTTCTATCCTTTCTATAATTGTAAGTTAAACCAGAAATGGTCTTTCAGCAAGGTTGGGTAATGGGGGAAGGAGCCTAAGAGATCACTCCCAAAATGGAGTCCAAAAACTTATCTAACTCTATGGTTGAAGTCTTGATGGGTGAGAAGCAATGGGATGCCTTTGAGCAGGGAATCAGGGTTTCAATGTCCAAGGAAAGATCCTCAGGAAGCCCTCAGGACTGGATCCAAGCTGGGATGTCCTCCGCTGGAACCCTTTTTCTCTTCCTCCTTTCTCCAGAGCCTCCCCAGAATTCCCTCTGGTCTCAACTGTCATCAACTGTCAGTCACTCATTCTCTTGCTCCTTTTGTCCCATCCCCCTTGCACAAATAAAATACCATCCTTTCATATCATGCCCTTAAACTGAATAATAACTTGCAATAATTTTAATAGTTATGATACTAGTGTGAAGATAGGATTAACTTTCCCTTTGTCTACTTTTTAATTAATCAACAGAAGTGAATACACCCCTACTGAACCCTAAAGTAAGGTAAGTCTACAAACTACTTACTACAGGAGTTCACATCTCCAAAAGCAAAGACACTCCTACTTCATGCCTAAGTAGGGGAGGTCTGCAAGTCACTTGAAAAAAGTGGGTGACAACTCAGAAGCAACTGATTGCCCCCTGGGCAGTGCTAAGTAACTTTAAAGACTGTAATTGGTCCCCATAAAGTGGAGGAAGGCACAGGAAGTGACAAAGGAAAAGCACTATAAAAACCCTGAACTTCCTGTCTGAACTCACTTTTTTCTTTGTACTTGACCTTGAAGGAGTTCCATCCTGGAATCTCAGCTTGGATTCTGACTCTTGAACTGCTTCTGGTAAGACTACTCTTTAATCTTCCTTTTGGACTACAAAGTGGGTGAGTGAAAAGGCTGAGTCCTTTCCTAGCTTCTGGAGAGATTATTTTCCAGAAAGACCTTCCCATTTTGTGGACACCACATGGTTATTCACCACCAGGTCCTCCAGCTAAACAGCCCTCTGACTGAGGGCCTTCTGGTGGAGGGATAATTAGGCCAGCCTGAGTTGAGCAAGGCACCAGAGAAACATTAGGGTGATGAGCTAGACTGCTTAGTCTACCCCCTTTCACATTTCTCTACTCTTTCTATTTTGTAAATAAAACTGCTAAATAAAAAGTCATTTTGACTTCATTTATAATATTGTTGACCACATTCTCTTATATTTAATCCAACCATAAATTTTAATCCCTATACTAGTCTAATTGATGAACTGATATAACCAATAAACTAATATTTCTTATCCACAATCAGTACCTCAAAATGATCTTAATTGTATCAAAAGAAAAACAAAATTCTTCTATTTTTTGGGCAAAATGAGTTATTAGGTACCTTACCATTCCATAATTTTGTAATTTTGGAAACATCCTAGAGGGGGTAATGAAAAAAATATTTTAACACTAATATTTTTCAGTTTGTAAAATGCTATTACATTGATGTATGAGGGTAGCTAGTTGTCACAATAGAGTCTGTACCTGAAGTCAAGATAACCTATCTTCCTTAATTCAAATCTGACCTCAAACATTCACTAGCTATTTGACTCTGGTCAAGTCAGCTAAACCAGTTTGCCCCAGTTCTTCATCATTAAAATGAAATTCCCAAATGGGTTTACAAAGAGAAAGACAAGACTTAAATGACTGAAAAAGAAGAACAATAAGGCAAAGATATATAACCAGGAAATGCTCTGTGAGACTTCTTCTGATTTTTGTGAATAAATTCACTGGGATCATTGTCACTAGAGGTCTAAAAAGTATTTTTTTCCTCAGCTAGAAAACTCCCTGTTGAAGAGAGGAAGAGGAGATAGGTAAAAGGGGTTTGGACTTAACAAATTTCTTCGTCAGATTCTTCTGGGATTTGTCAAAAAATATTCTGAACTTTTCCTGAGCAAATCGGGTTTGAGAAGGGAAGAGGATACATGCAAGGGGATAACAAAAAGTAAAGAAAATAGGCTTTATATGATGAGTATTTTTGTTGTAAAAGTAGTCCTCCATGGGTCTCTAGTCAAATTTCTTGTATATCAGACATCAGTCTAGAGTTTCAAAACCTCTTCATGTGCACAGGGCATGAAATTAGAATCTAGTATTTCTTTTGTAAATGAAACATTTGCCTAAATTGACAATGAATAATAATGAATTTTTATGAGTTATAATCCTTTATATTTCCACAGATACAGATACACACATGCAGATAGACTCACTAACACCTTTCCCTTTAGTCTTTGAGGATTTGCTAATAAATTTCCTTTACATTCTCTGAACAAATCAGATTACAGGGGTACAAGGAATGAAGAAAAAATAATAATTCTAGTTCTTCCAAATTGGTTGTCTGAGTTCCTTAGTGCCATGATGGGGAACCTATAGCATTCATGCCAAAAGAGCATAAGAACCCTCTCTGTGAGCACACCTGCAGTCACTGGCCATAATTAGTTACTAGAAAGACAGAGGTACTCTGGACAGAACTGTTCCCCTCCTCCTCTCCATGCACCTGAGGACATTGCTCACTTTACCTGCCCCTCTGCCCAATAGCCCAATGGGAACACTTCCTCCCTCCCCTATCTGGGGTAAGGTGCTGGGCAGTGTGGTCAGTGCTTACAAGCTACATGAGGGTGTGGTGCAGACGGCAACCTGTTTTATCTCAGGTGAAGTTAATTCCCATGGAGGTGTTGGAGAGGAGGTAGGTTTGAGAGGAGCATAGCTCACAGTATGGCACATAGCAGGAGAGGAACAGAACTGGTGGAAAGTGGAAAGTGGAGAGTTCGGGCCACTCTCCTTCCCCACTTCACATGTGACTCGCATCACCCACTCCTTTGCCCAGGCAAGGTGGAGTGGGGCATACCATTTGGTCTCTGGGAGAGTGGGTATGGCACTCAGTCTGGGGGTTGCAGGGCCTGGAATCTCATCTCTAAAAGGTTTGCCATCACTGCCCTAGTATATACTTCTCTTTAAGTCTAGGTTAACATTTTTCGATGAGTAAATCAATAGACTTCCCAGAATAATGTTTTTTTTTCAGCACATAAAATAAAATATATTATGAAATAGAACAATTACATATACATGGAGTTACTTCTTTTTTGTTTGTTTGTTTGTTTTAATTCACCCTACAGTTGAGGAATCTTGTTTTAGGTTTTAATATCAAGCTAGTACAATTGAACAACCTTGAATTTTAAGTCAGAAGAGATCATTCTTGGAATCCTACATTGTATCTATGCCCAAAGTGACTTCCTTCTTCTACTCCAAAATCAACACTCCTTTGTAAGGAAACAGACCTTCTATAGCTCAGTGGTTACAATGTTAATATATAACAGATAAATACATAGTACTTCTTGATAATGCCTCCCTTGGTTGTTGAAAGGGAATAGCTGACCTCAGCCACTGCTGATGGAAAAATACTTGACCCTCATAAAGTCAATGAACCTAGATGGGTTTATACATTATCACCCATTTGCTTTTATTTTAAGATGAATGACCTCCACCTGTCTTTGGTACTATATTTGTCAAAACAAAAAGAGATAAACTATTTCCTGCATTAGTTTCCCAATTTTAACCTGTGCCCTGGACCTGAAATTTGGGTTCACATTGTGAAAGGGAATTCTTGGTTCTTTTTGAGTTCACACTTGTGAAAAGGGAATCCTTTGTTCTCTTTGTCTAAGTTGAAGTTAAAACAACTACTAGCCCTCCTGCCTGAGGACTAGTATAGGTATTTTTTCCAACCTTCCTCACATTTCTCTACCTTATTGTTTCCCACTCTATTTTGTAAATAAACTTCTGATATAATAACTCCAGCTACCAAGTTATTTCACATAATTTAAGTCCAACCACTAAATTTAACCCTTACAACATAGACCTATTTTATTTCTGAATGTGTTTTCTCATCTCACAACCAATTTGGCTGGTGCCTAGGTCTCACAAAAATAGGAAAAAACTGCTCCAAAATCCTTCATTTCCTCAGCATAAGAAAATATTGACTATAGGACTGTAAAACACAATGAACTTGTACCCCATCTAATAAAACAAATCTTCTGTTTTTTTTCCTTCTTTTGTAAAGAGAATAAAAAAAAATTCAGACATAATTTACAATTATGTTGAGGGCTAACATTCAGGGTTGCTTTCCCAGGAAATCCTATATTCTTTGAAAATCTATATAACAGGCAGCTGGGTAGCTCAGTGGATTGAGAGTCAGGCCTAGAGTCGGGAGGTCCTAGGTTCAAATCCGGCCTCAGACACTTCCCAGTTGTGTGACCCAGGGCAAGTCACTTGAACCCCCCATTGCCCACCCTTACCACTCTTCCACCTATGAGCCAATACACAGAAGTTAAGGGTTAAAAAAAGAAAGAAAATCTATATAATATTTAATACTTATTAATAACCTGAGGACTAGCCAAATATTTGGAAAAAATTGAATTTCATATTTTCCCCTAAAAGAGATAAAAAAGCCATTTTAAATTTCTGTGTTAAATGTAAAAATTCCCAAATGAAAAATAAACTTGATCTAAAATAGTTAAATCATTTAATTCTGATTCATCCAGGCCCAATCTGTCACTAGTTTGAAATATAATTAGGGAATGGGGTTATTCCTTCTGTTAACTTCCCAAAATGTAGTAAATGCTTAAACAAGTGTAAAGACAATGCAGTTAATAGTCAAAAAGAGGAGGTAAATTTTCTAATGCTTCTTTGGTAATGACCTCCTTTAAAATTCTAATTTATAATTGTACTGGAATTTTGTTAAGTATTGTGTGATAGTTCTTTGTATTTGTCTATTTTTTTTTCTGCTACTAGATGTTGATTCATGAAGGAAGATAATATGTTCCATGTAATCACTATATTTTCCCTAAAGACTAGCATAGATATCTATACCTAGTATGTATTTAGTAAAAATGTTTGTTGAATAAATGAATGAATGATCACAAAGTCCTCAATCATTATGGGGTATTACGAAGAGCCAAATGGATTGCATGATGTGTAAGAAAAATAAAGAGAAGGAACCCTACTTTGATTTTAAATTATTTTGATTTTTGAGAAGTCTATGACTTCATTTAGTTATTCAATTTACCTGACTTTTTGACTATCCAAAAACTGTCAATATATGCATAGGCTAGCTTAGTCATGCATCAGTCTATACTCTGTAAAGAATATCTTTGTCAATTCATGAGGATGACTACCTTCATGTGATGGATAACCCCTCAGTTTCCAATTCTTTACCACTACAAAAAAGAGCTGCTAAGAATACTTTGGAACTGATAGGTCCTATTCCCTTATCTCTGATCTCTTTCAGATACAGACCCAGTGGTGGTATTGCTGGATCAAAGGGTATGTGGCCATCTAAGCCTGATTCCAGATTGCTCTCCAGAATGGTTGCATCAGTTCACAGTTCCATCACAGTGTATTAGTGCCTCAATTTTTCCACATCCCTTCCAAAATTGATCATTCTCCATGTTTGTCATTTTAGCCAGTCTGATATGTGTGAAGTAGTATCTCAGAGTTGTTTTAATTTGTATTCAGCTAATCAGTTTTTATTTAGAGTATTTTATATGGCTATAGATAGCTTTAATCTTTTCCTCTGAGAACTGCCTAACAAGAAATTTCTGAAAGGACAAATTAAAGGAGTTACAAGCAGAAATAGATAACAAAACTAAAATGGTAGAGTATCTCTACCTTTCTTCTCAGAATTGGATAAAGCTAATAAAAATAAATTTTAAAAGTTACAGAGATAAATAAAATCTAAGCTAAGCTAGATATGATAAATATCTGCAAAGGATTATCTGGAGTTAGAAAGGAATATATCTTTTTCTCAGTGACACATGGCATTTAAATAAAATTGACCACATATTAGGACACAAAACATAATTAAATGTAGAAACATAGGAATATTAATTGCATCATTCTTATATCATAATAGAATAAAATGTATTTAATAAGGATTTATGGAATCACAGAAAAAAAATTAATTGGACACTATAACTTCACATTAAATAATAAGTTAAAGGACAAATCCTAGGAACATTAATTTTATTAAGGAAACTGATGATTATGGGACAATATACCAAAACTTACAAGATACAGCAACACAATAATTGGAGGGAAAATTATATCTCTAAATGATTATATAAATAAAGGAGAGAAAGAACAGAATTGACCATAACAATTTTAGAAATAAGAAAAGAACAAACTAGATATTCTGAATTATATGCTAAGTTGGAAATCCTAAAAATTAAAGGTAAAATTAACACAATTTAATATAAGAAACTCAATGAATTAATAAATAAAATTAAGGATTAGTTTTATGAAAAAAACAACAGAATAGATAAACCATTGGTGAATAATTTTAAAAAGAGAAAAAAAATCAAAATCACTAGCATTAAAAATGAAAAGTGAATTTAACACTAATATAGATTAAATCAAAACAATTATTTGGAGTTATTTAACCCAATTATATAACAAAAATATGGCAATTTATTTGAAATCATTAAAACTTACAAAATTAGATATGCCTTGTCTAATAGAAGAAAAAATAGATTATTTAAATAAACTTATTATATAAAAAAAATTGAACAATCTATAAAAGATCTTCATAAGAAAAAGGCATTAGGGTCAGATTGATTTGCAAGTGAATTTTACAAAAATGTAAAGATCAACTAATTATAATATTAAATAAATAATTTAAAACAATTCTTAAAGGAGTTCAGCCAAATTTCTTTAGTGAAACAAATATGATGCAAATACCTAAATGAGGAAGAACAAAAATAGAGAACAAAAATTATTGGCCAATTTCATGAATGAATATAGATGGAAAAATTCAAAATAAAATATTAGTTGGGAGAAAACAATGATATTTCACAAAGATTACACATTATGACCAAACAGGATATATTAGGTAGCCAGGAATGGTCTAATATAAGGAAAACAACAAAAATGTAAGAAAAATCATATTATCTTAATACATACAGAAAAAGATTTTGATAAAATTTGATACTCAAAAGAAGTACACTTAAGGGAATGGGGGAGGGATAAACTAATAATAACCCTACATGAAAAAGTAATAACTTGGATATTTAAGATTCCTTTATTACTAGAGATACCTGAAGTATGTAGTATCCTTAAAGCAATCAACGGAAACAATGGAGTTTAAATTATTACATTCTTTGCCTGAGAAAATGATAAGCAGAATACTTAAGATACTTGTGGTACAAGAGAAATTTTAAATAATTAAGATATTTTAAGGTAAACAAGGAAAACAATAGGTTAAGCCAATTATATTACACTTAAGGGGATAAGTAAGATGCTTATGATATTTATGGTATTTGAAGTACTTGAGATTCATAAAGTACATAGGATACTTAACTGTAAGAACTTCATAAGTATTATGGCAATAAATAGGATCATATATGGACAGAGATGAATGAATCAGTTGAATATAAAGGTATATTATACATAATTTATATTTTATACTATACATTATGTACACTTATATTATATATATATGTATAAAGGGTAGGTAGGTGGGTTGACAGAAGAGAGAGGGGACTCGGAGAGGTGGATAAAGAGAAGCAAAAATATTTGTGAACAGGAAAAGCTGAAAGGAGAGAAAGAGTAGTATAAAAAGGGGAAAAATAAAATGGAGAGATGAAAGATAGAGGTAAATGATGCATTTGTACAAAAATATTTTCAGCAGTTCTTTTTGTGGTGGCAAAGAATTAGAAACTGAATGGGAGTTCATCAGTTGGGGAGTGCCTGAACAAGTTCTGGTATATGGTTGTAAAAGAAAAACTATTGTACCATAAGAAATAATAAACAGGATTAGATCAGCAATAACTGAAAAGATTTGTATAAATTATACAAAGTGACATAAGCAAAACTGAGAATACTGAATACAGTAACAGAAATATTTTATGATGACCAACTATAATGGACTAACCTATTATCAGTAAAATAAGGTTTAAGAAAACTTCAAGGGACACATGCTTAAAAATAAATGCTCTTCAAACCAAAGAAGAAACTGTTGAAATCTGATTTCAGTTCAAAGTATAGCATGCTTTGATCCTTCAACTCATTTCCTTCATGCATTTTTTTAATTGTATATTAAATTTGTCTTCAATCATTATATTGGGAATGTGGAAATAAGTACTGCATGAAAGGACTTATATAATATATATCAGACTATTTATTATGGCAGGAAGTGGGGAGTGAGAGTATGAGAGCATCTGAAATGCAAAATATCAGAAAACTAATGTCAAAAATTGTTTCAAGATTTAGTTAAAAAAAATTGGGGGCAGCTGGGTAGCTCAGTGGTTTAAGAGTCAGGCCTAGAGACAGGAGGTCCTACGATCAAATCTGGCCTCAGACACTTACCAGCTGTGTGACCTTGGGCAAGTCACTTGACCCCCATTGCCTACCCTTACCACTCTTCTGCCTTGGAGCCAATAGACAGTATTGACTCCAAGACGGAAGTAAGGGTTAAAAATAAAATAAAGTAAAATAAAAATTCAATAAAAAGTTATAGACCATACTATTTGTTTGATTTTTTTCTTTAAAATTTGATGGTAAACATTTATTAACACATCTCTGATTTAATTCATAATTATTTCTTATTGATGAAAAAAGTTTCCAAACTCTTTCCCTTCCTTGACACTTCTCCATCTAATGAAAGTGAAAGAAATATGATATCTGTTATACATATGAATTCAAAATGAAAAACAGTCTTCATTCTAACCTCTGAGTATATCAGTTCTCTATATGTAAGTGGATTTCATTTTATATCTTGAGTATCTTGAAAAGGTAGTGGACTTACTAAGAGTTTCACGATTACTTATATTTACAATATTGCTATTACTCTGTATATTGGTTTGCTTTTCCTGTTCATTTAACTTTGCACAATTTCATATATATTTTCTTGGGTTTGTGAAATTTTCTCCTTTACAATATCTTTTAGTATAAATGAATTCATTCACATTCATAAATCATAACAGTTTCTGTCAAAATATAATTTGTATTCAGTCATTCCCTAATTATGAACATCTTCTTGGTTTCCAATTTTTTGCCAAAACATAAAGACCCTCTATAAATGTTTTAACATATTAACCACTTTTTCCTTTTCTTTGAGAGAGACAGAAAGACAGAAAGAATGAGAACTGAATCAAATTTATAAGAATATGAAGCATTCTCATAGACGAATAATCAAAGTGTACAGACAATTCTCAGATGAAGAAATTAAAACATTTTAGTCATATAAAAATGCTTCAAATCACAATAGATTAGGGAAATGAAAATTAAAACAACTCTGAGTTACCACTTCATATGTATCAGTCTAATATGAAAAAAAATAAAGGAAAATGCTAAAGTGATATGGAAAAAATGGGACACTAATGCACTGCTGATGGAATTGTAAATTGATACAACCATTGTGGAGAGCAATATGGAACCATGTGCCAAAGGTCCAAAAAAAGTACATCATTTTTGATTCAGCAATAGCCATATTAAGACAGAATCTCGAAGACATCAAAGAGAAAAAGGAAGGACCTACTTGTACAGAAATATTTTTAAGCAGCTTTTTTTTGTGGTTGTAAAAACCTTGAAACTGAAGGGATATTCAACAATTGGAAAATGTCTCAACAAGTTCTGTTATATAATTGTAATGGGATACTAATAAGGCATGAGAAATTATGAACAAGATGATAAAAAACCCTGAAAAAATGTATATAAATGATGCAAAGTGAAGTGACCAGAACAAGGAGAATGTTGCACACAGTAAGAACGAAAAGGTATAAAAATCCGCTATGAATGCCATGGCTAAAAGCAGCAATGCAGAATCAGGACAATTCCTAGGTACTCACAACAGAAAGACTATCTACCACTGAAGAGGAAATGGCCAAGTTTGACAAAAGTTTTAAGCATTCCATTCTTCACTTTCTTTCCTTCATGATTTTTTTCCTTTAGTGTAAGAATTTCTTTCACATCATGATGAACATAAAATTATATATTGCATGATAACACATGTACAACCTATATCATATTACTTGTCATCCTGGAGAGGAGGGAGAGAAGAGAGAGAACATAATTTCAATATGTTAGAGAATGGTTATTAACTTTGGAAATGGAAAGTAAATTAAATTTAAAATGATTATTAATATATGTGTGTCAAATTATCATTAAAATTGTATATGATCTGGAAAAATAATTTTAAAAGTTTAAATTATTTAGTTTCCAGATAATGTTAAACATAAATTCCAACAGACATTTATTTTTTTGTTTATTTCTTTATTTTTGCAGTGTTTGAAAAAAAAGTTGTATTTAATATTTCTACTTTTTTTTGTCATTTGCCATTTTTTATGTTCCAATAAATGATCAATTTTTACAAACGTCCAATTCATAACTGAGAAATATTCATTTTCCTTTGTAAGCCTATTCAGTAATTTCCTTAGGTCTCTCATATCCAACTTTTCTAAAATACTATTCAATTACTAATTTTTTCATGTTTATTTTCTTAGCTTTATCTATGAGGAGAAAAAATGAGGTATCCCCATAGTAAATTACTACCATTACTCCCAATAGCTAATTTAACTTTTCCTTCAAGACTTTTGATACTATGAAATTTAGTGCATATATGGTCAGTATTAATTTTACTTCATTTTTTTATGTCATTGGTTTTTTTAACAGCAAAATATAGATTACCTGGTTATTTTAATTGGGCTTATTTTTAATTTTTTCTTGGTTTAAAACTATAATTACTAACCCTGTTTTTTTTAATTTTAATTCTAGCATAATACATTATGTTCTAGCATAATACACTATATACAAAATATACATAATGTATACATAATACATTATGTATATTTTAACACTGTTTTTCTTTTTTTGAGTGTGTTTCTTGTAAAAAAACACATTATTGGATTCCAATTCTCTCCCACCACAAAATGACAACTATAAATATTTTTGTGCAGATAGGTCCTTTTCCCCTATCTTTGATATAGTTAGGATAAAGACTTATTTAGAGACCAAGAGTATACACAGTTTTATGGTCCTTTGGGTAGAGTTCCAAATTCTTCTACAGCATACTTACATATGTTCACAATTCTACCAACAATGTATTAATGTCTCAGTTTTCCTTCATGTCCACCATGATTTATCACTTTCTTTTTTTTTCATATTAGCCAATCAAAAAGATATAAGGTGGTATCTCAGTTTATTTAAATTACTTAAAATAATAATGATTTGGAACATTTTAGGTGACTAACAATTTAAATTTCTTCATCTGTGAAGTGTCTATATTTTTATAAATATGACTCGGTTCTCTATATATTTGAAAAATGAGGTTTCTGTCAGTTAATTGCTTTTTTCCCCAGTTTTTTTCCTTCTAATGCTTTTTTTGCTATTTTTTGTGCAAAACCTTTTGAAATTTAATGAAATGAAAGTTATCTCCTTTTATATCTCATTATGTTCTCTGTCTTTTTTGACATATATACACATATATATATGTATATATATATTTACCTTTCCATTAATCTGACAGATAAACTATTTTCTGTTCCCTTAATGTGTTTATGATGTCATGCATTATTCCTAAATCATACATCCATTTTGACTTTAGTTTGGTTGATGACACAAAATGTTGGTATATGACTAATTTCTTCTATATTATTTTTTATTTTTCTTAGTCAAATAGTGAGTTCATCTTCCATTTTATGGGTGGATTCACCTTTTTCACTTTTATCATTATGATTGTAAATTATATTTGCACCAGCATCCTGAACTCTTATTTATCCTCCTTTTTTCTTACTCTGTCCTCTCTTCAAAATATTTTTTGTAGGAACAAAATTAGACTTGTTAAAGTGAAAGCTCATGTCTTCATGAGTTATCAAAGGATAAGAAAGAAAACCAAAAGATTGAAAAATAGCAGAAATTATCAAATATCTAAGAGGAAAAAATAACTGATATGAAAAATATATTACAGAGATAGTTTAAGTATCACTTTTTCTTTATGAAATTCATGAACAAAAAAAGAGCATTGGTATTATATTTCAAGAGCTTGTTATCATTTTTACTCTTTTACCATTTGGTTAATTCTAATTTAAATCCACTATTCTCTATTATATTTGTGTTCCTTTTACCAAGCTGTTAATTCTCTTTTAATAACTTTATTCCATAGTTCTCATTTCTTTTCCTTTTTTCCTCAAGTGCTTTTATGTGATTTAACATTTTTTTAAATTCCTTTGGCTTTTATCTGTCTCTTTTTTTACCTCTTCTAGCAATTTTTGTTTAACTTTTTAAACAATGTTCTTTCCATGTTGTCATTTCTGTTAACTTTTAAAGTCTTTTTTTAGCCTCAACTTCTCCGTACATTTGTTAAAATAAAATTAGCATATTATAAGAGATTAAAAATTTATCATTACTAGAAATGCATTTTCCATATCTCTAAGACGTCATGGTTTAACATAAAATAAACCTCTAGAAAAATAGAGGGGCTAAAAAGGCCTCATTTTCTAATTTTGAACTGATTTCAAATCTTATTTACTTTTCATAGATAAAAGTTATATCATCTTCAATCTAACTTTTAAAAATTTTCCAGTTTTTTCTCATACAGCATACTTCTCACACAACAACAACATAGTCTTTCACCATCTGCCTATTCAAAAGTTTTATAGTTCAGTAACCCTTATCACATCTTATAAAAGAAAAATTAGAACAGTTTTTAAAAATTAAATCTCAATAAAGCACTCTAGGATACTTAGCCAATCAGTAAATAGACAATAAATATCCAGGTACTGTCCTAAGAGTCTGAGATGGAAAGAAAGGTAAGAGCTAGTTCTTATTTTCAATGCACTCACTGTACAATAAAAGAGCAACGTAGAAATAACTATGTAAAAAAGTTTTTAAAAAGCTAAATTGGAAATCATCAACAAATTGTTATTTACTTTTATTTTTTAGATACTTAGAAATACTATTGAGATCATAATAAATATATCAAGACACTATCCTTTGGTCAAATTGCTAAGCAGCTTACTTTTCTCTTTTTGTATCCAAAATAAAATTTTATTATGAGTAATATAATGATCTTCTTATCCTAACATGATTAATGTATCCAACCATCTTTGCGGTAAAACCACACTGAATTTCAGCCAAAGCTCAGAGAATATTCATAAATTCCCTTTTATAAGAAATGTTTTATTCAATATTTTCATATTTTATTCATCTATTTTAATATCTAGAGCAATCACATTAATATTAATAAGGTTAAAGACTAATGAGTGACCAAAAAAGAATGCTTAGTTCAAAATGATCAATTTTAATTGTTTGAGTAAACCAACAGGACATCATTTTGGTACTGGGTGCCCAACTTCTCACTGAGACAGCTATTCAGTACTCTATTGGGTAGAATTCTCAGTGAAGTTATTCATTTCATGGGGAGTTTTAATAAAATTTCACATCAGAATCTTATGGAATGCATATCTGTTCAGATTATGTGAAATTAAAGCTCTAAATGTCATAGAGAAGTAGTACATTCTTAGGGTTGGTGGAATTTTAGATATGGTACTATCCCCATTTTATCACAAAAAGCTCTAAACTCTAAACATAATTTTCAAAACACTATGGTAAAGGATAGCATGAAGATATTATGCAATACACAAGTATTAAGAATAATTATGTTTAGGGCAATGTGCTAATTCTCATTGGGTTTAGAGAGGAAGATATGATATCTCTAGGATAATAGATGCAAAGTGCAAAGATTGGATGTTACTAAGTTCCACACCTTGGTTTTACACAAGAACAATAGTATCCAATGGTGATCAATGACTCTTTCAAGGTAATAATAAGTAGCTGAAGCAAAATTTGAATTAAATCTCTTTAAGTCTAAAACCAGAATGTTTTTTTTCCCTAATATCAAATTGAACACATCATAAGAACTAGGATGAAAGTTAAAATCTAATGAGTTTCTTTTTTTTTTTATTCATTTTTTTACATTTATTAATATTCATTTTTAACATGGTTACATGATTCATGCTCCTCCTTTCCCCTTCAACCCCCCCCCCGCACCCCCCTACCCATGCGCATTTCCACTAGTTTTGTCATGTGTCCTTGATCAAGACCAATTTCCAAATTGTTGGTAGTTGCATTGGTGTGGTAGTTTCGAGTCTACACCCTCAATAATGAGTTTCTTTTTAATGTACTAAAGTTTCTATTGGGGATAAGTCAGTTGTTATTGTTGCTATTGCTATTGTTGTTGGTGGTGGTAGTAGTGATGGTTTTCTTATAGTTGTTGATGATGGTAGTTTATAAATGTTGCAATCATCTATATGACCAGGATTGATTCAATTAGGGCCATGACATCAGTTTGGGGAATGGCACCTGGATTTAGGAGGAAAAAAATGGTAAAGCAAGATATATTAAAATGCTGGCTAAGCTGATATGCAACCACAGCCCTTCCACTCCTTTCATGAACAATAGATTGTAACAGTCAGTGTGTTGGTCTCTAAGGCATTTCAATAGTGCTCTTTTCAATGCTACTTATCTAAAACAATTCTAAAAACTCTGGAAATGGTAATTCCAGACTTGAAGACTCCATTGAAATATTCATTACCTCAATGGAAAAGTTTCCAGCTTTGAAATCTAAACTTACCAAATAGCAGAGTGAATGTATTCATTGTCCATCTGTCTAGTCACCTGTTTTCCCAGAAAGATTAGCACTCACTATTTTAACAATCATAGTAAAAATAAATGGGAAATCTAATGAAAGGTATGTTGAATCTCTGTGAAGATGGGATTAATTCTCCCTTCACCTACTTTTAAATTTAATCACCAGAAGCATATATACCTTACTTAACTCCTAAGTGGGGAAGGCCAACAACCTACATGTTAAAGTGGGTGACAACCCTTACAACTCCAAGGTGGTTGTCTCCCAAAGTTATGATGCAGATTAAAGAAGAAGGAACTATACTCTACCCTCAGAAAATATTTTTTCATTTGTTTCTTTTGTTTAATTTTCCTTAAAAGTCTATATTTTAGGAAATAATGGAATGGCAGCTTTTTTTATTTGGGCCTATTGCTTTTGAGATTTTAAACATTTATATATATATATATATATATATATATGTATAATTTAATAAAATTGATATTTATCCATATTCTAGAAGTAAGTGACTAAAACAAGATTATTTTATATGGAAAGAAATGAGAATAATGATTTTAAAAAAATCAAAAAATCTCTGTGAGGGGGCAGCTGGGTAGCTCAGTGGATTGAGAGCCAGGCCTAGAGACTGGAGGTCCTAGGTTTAAATCCGGCCTCAGACACTTCCCAGCTGTGTGACCCTGGGCAAGTCACTTGACCCCCATTGCCTACCCTTACCACTCTTCCACCTATAAGTCAATACACAAAAGTTAAGGGTTTAAAAAAAAAAAAAAAAACCTCTGTGACTTTAAAGTAAGTAGCAGAGGATCAGATGATTGCCAATCAACAGCAGCATGATTCTGACTTTGGATGGGGAGGAATTTACAAAACTGAGATAATATTTTTTGGGTATAAGGAAATTTATTGTTATGTTGGTAGGAGAATATGAAGCATAAAAGTATTATGTTTCATGTGAAATTAATGTTTAATCTTGTTTGTAAATTGGCAAAAAATTTGAGGCTAACAGGATTTTCATTCTTTTTTTATAATTAGTATAACAGTGGGAAGGTGCAAAATATTCAATGGCTTTCCATGTTAATGGGGTTTTGTTTCTTAGTCTAAACCTAAACTATAAAAAGTTGACATTGGTAAATTTGAACAACATCAAGACATTCTTCATGATGTTTTATGCCAACTAATGGGCATGTCTACTGTAAAATAATTTATCAATTTTAAGTCAATAAAATCTATTAGTTTTTTGGAAAAGACAAGTGGCCATTAAAATTACATACTTTGACATGAATGCCCTGTGAACACATTTGTGAACTGATCCAACTATTCCAGAGAACAGTTTGGAACTATGTCCAAAAGCAAGTAATACCATTACTAGGTGTGAATCTAAAATTGACTGAAAAAAAAAGAGAAAATGACCAATCTGTGCAAAAATATTAATACCAGGTCTTTATTTGTGGCTGCAAAGAATTTGAAACTTAGGGGATGCCCATCAATTGAAGAATAGTGGAACAATTTGTGGCATATGATTATGATAGAATACCATTATGATATAAAAATGATGAGCATGGTGGTTTTGTGATTTCTTTTGTAATTTCATTGTTTTTTAAAAAAACTTTAGCATCAATATTTATTAAAACATTAGTTCTATAGTTTTCTTTCTCTTTTTTGTATTTTAGTATAAGAATAAAAACCATATTTATGTCAGAAAAGGACTTGATATAAGGGTTAATTACTATTTAAAATATTTCAAGTTTTATTTGGCCTAATTATTTCTAAATGTTTGATTGAATTCACTTAAAATTAAATGTGATCCTAGTTTTTTCCTTAGGAACCTCAAAAATAGCTTGGTTGACTCTAGATATTCTTTCTCTGATCATGACCTCTCATCATCTGGTCTCTTTAATTTCTTTATATTCTTCATTGAGGTAAAATGTAAAGGTTTTTATTCTAGGCTCTCTCCTCTAGGCACTTTCATTGTCTTAGAGTTTATCTATGGATTCCTCTTTTCCACAGTCCCTTACTTTCAAAATTTGCATTATGGAAAATTTCAGAGGAGACAATGACCCATAATTAGCCATTCCCCAACCACTGTTACATGTTCTCACTTGTTGACCTTTTTTTCTCTTCCATATTATCTGATTTTTCCCCCTTATATCCATGCTTCCACTCATCCAGGTACTATTTTCTCCCAGGGGTTACAACTTCCCCTTCTCAGAATAGATTTTTCATGCATTAAATCTCCCAAGTCTAATATAATGTAAAGATTTTTATCTCATTTCAGTCATAGAAGAATTTATCAGAGGAAACCCCCTATACATTGCCAAACTATGCATCTATTCCTTCTCCCCTTCTAAATCTTTTATACCCTCCTACTTACCCACTGCTCTGTAAGCTTTTCTCATTCTGGGATGACTATAGTAAATTATCCTAGTGGAAGTTAGTAAAGCTAGTTTTGCCCCACCCTGCCAAGCTTGTCCCTTCAAGACAAGATTGTCTCACTCCATCCTTCTCTCTGCAGCACAAGACACTATCCCACCACCTGCTTTGAAATACAAAGGCATTTTTTTGTCTGAGAGAGACAGAAATAATCAGTCTTATACTCCCTTCAGAGAGGCTTGATTGTATCAAGGGATTTCTCTCTGTCTCTGTCTCTGTATCTGTATCTTTTTCTGTCTCTCTCGCTCAAGAATTTCATTTTAAAGATGAGTTTTCCCAGCCTCATTTTGAATAATGATGAAATGGGCACATCTTGTTATTTCAAGATTCCTTTATGCTTCCACTTCACACAACCTCTATTTACTTGTGGACATTTAGAAAGAAGTCTCTAACTGGTCATTGTTTTGTTACTTTCTTGCTCTTGTTACCTTTACTTGTTGTGTTTATTTCTGTATTTCTGTGGTTTGAGATGTTTGAGAGGCAAATGCTATATCTTTAGCTATGATTTTCTTTCTTTCTGTTTCAAACTCTTTACTAATTAATGTTAATCTTTTGCCCCATGAAATAAAGCCTAGATTTGCCATATGGATTACCATGAACTGTATCCTAAGCTAAAATGTTCTTGTTTTTTGGAAAAAAAATGCAACTATTTTTTCCTGCTTTTCCCTAATGTGTGTGGATTATTCTTATATTATTTGAATGTTATTTCCTTTGTATGTGAAAGTCTTTCTCCTTATGGATTGCAGTATTTGTTTATGAATTGAATTATTAAATTTAGCTATTATATGCCTCCTAATTTTTAGAGTTCTTTATTTCAAAAGGTTATATGTGAACTTTGTCAATTAGAATTTCATTCTCTGTCTCTAGAAGATCTGAACAATTCTCTTCTATAAATTCCTTCACTATGGTGTTAAGGTTGTGTTGGTTTTATTTTAGTTTTGGTAGTTTTGTTTTTTGTCCTTCCATGTTCTTCTGAGGTTATTTCTGCTGATCCTATCTTTGAGATCTGAATGTTTTGCTAACATAGTNAGGGGGCAGCTGGGTAGCTCAGTGGATTGAGAGCCAGGCCTAGAGACTGGAGGTCCTAGGTTTAAATCCGGCCTCAGACACTTCCCAGCTGTGTGACCCTGGGCAAGTCACTTGACCCCCATTGCCTACCCTTACCACTCTTCCACCTATAAGTCAATACACAAAAGTTAAGGGTTTAAAAAAAAAAAAAAAACCTCTGTGACTTTAAAGTAAGTAGCAGAGGATCAGATGATTGCCAATCAACAGCAGCATGATTCTGACTTTGGATGGGGAGGAATTTACAAAACTGAGATAATATTTTTTGGGTATAAGGAAATTTATTGTTATGTTGGTAGGAGAATATGAAGCATAAAAGTATTATGTTTCATGTGAAATTAATGTTTAATCTTGTTTGTAAATTGGCAAAAAATTTGAGGCTAACAGGATTTTCATTCTTTTTTTATAATTAGTATAACAGTGGGAAGGTGCAAAATATTCAATGGCTTTCCATGTTAATGGGGTTTTGTTTCTTAGTCTAAACCTAAACTATAAAAAGTTGACATTGGTAAATTTGAACAACATCAAGACATTCTTCATGATGTTTTATGCCAACTAATGGGCATGTCTACTGTAAAATAATTTATCAATTTTAAGTCAATAAAATCTATTAGTTTTTTGGAAAAGACAAGTGGCCATTAAAATTACATACTTTGACATGAATGCCCTGTGAACACATTTGTGAACTGATCCAACTATTCCAGAGAACAGTTTGGAACTATGTCCAAAAGCAAGTAATACCATTACTAGGTGTGAATCTAAAATTGACTGAAAAAAAAAGAGAAAATGACCAATCTGTGCAAAAATATTAATACCAGGTCTTTATTTGTGGCTGCAAAGAATTTGAAACTTAGGGGATGCCCATCAATTGAAGAATAGTGGAACAATTTGTGGCATATGATTATGATAGAATACCATTATGATATAAAAATGATGAGCATGGTGGTTTTGTGATTTCTTTTGTAATTTCATTGTTTTTTAAAAAAACTTTAGCATCAATATTTATTAAAACATTAGTTCTATAGTTTTCTTTCTCTTTTTTGTATTTTAGTATAAGAATAAAAACCATATTTATGTCAGAAAAGGACTTGATATAAGGGTTAATTACTATTTAAAATATTTCAAGTTTTATTTGGCCTAATTATTTCTAAATGTTTGATTGAATTCACTTAAAATTAAATGTGATCCTAGTTTTTTCCTTAGGAACCTCAAAAATAGCTTGGTTGACTCTAGATATTCTTTCTCTGATCATGACCTCTCATCATCTGGTCTCTTTAATTTCTTTATATTCTTCATTGAGGTAAAATGTAAAGGTTTTTATTCTAGGCTCTCTCCTCTAGGCACTTTCATTGTCTTAGAGTTTATCTATGGATTCCTCTTTTCCACAGTCCCTTACTTTCAAAATTTGCATTATGGAAAATTTCAGAGGAGACAATGACCCATAATTAGCCATTCCCCAACCACTGTTACATGTTCTCACTTGTTGACCTTTTTTTCTCTTCCATATTATCTGATTTTTCCCCCTTATATCCATGCTTCCACTCATCCAGGTACTATTTTCTCCCAGGGGTTACAACTTCCCCTTCTCAGAATAGATTTTTCATGCATTAAATCTCCCAAGTCTAATATAATGTAAAGATTTTTATCTCATTTCAGTCATAGAAGAATTTATCAGAGGAAACCCCCTATACATTGCCAAACTATGCATCTATTCCTTCTCCCCTTCTAAATCTTTTATACCCTCCTACTTACCCACTGCTCTGTAAGCTTTTCTCATTCTGGGATGACTATAGTAAATTATCCTAGTGGAAGTTAGTAAAGCTAGTTTTGCCCCACCCTGCCAAGCTTGTCCCTTCAAGACAAGATTGTCTCACTCCATCCTTCTCTCTGCAGCACAAGACACTATCCCACCACCTGCTTTGAAATACAAAGGCATTTTTTTGTCTGAGAGAGACAGAAATAATCAGTCTTATACTCCCTTCAGAGAGGCTTGATTGTATCAAGGGATTTCTCTCTGTCTCTGTCTCTGTATCTGTATCTTTTTCTGTCTCTCTCGCTCAAGAATTTCATTTTAAAGATGAGTTTTCCCAGCCTCATTTTGAATAATGATGAAATGGGCACATCTTGTTATTTCAAGATTCCTTTATGCTTCCACTTCACACAACCTCTATTTACTTGTGGACATTTAGAAAGAAGTCTCTAACTGGTCATTGTTTTGTTACTTTCTTGCTCTTGTTACCTTTACTTGTTGTGTTTATTTCTGTATTTCTGTGGTTTGAGATGTTTGAGAGGCAAATGCTATATCTTTAGCTATGATTTTCTTTCTTTCTGTTTCAAACTCTTTACTAATTAATGTTAATCTTTTGCCCCATGAAATAAAGCCTAGATTTGCCATATGGATTACCATGAACTGTATCCTAAGCTAAAATGTTCTTGTTTTTTGGAAAAAAAATGCAACTATTTTTTCCTGCTTTTCCCTAATGTGTGTGGATTATTCTTATATTATTTGAATGTTATTTCCTTTGTATGTGAAAGTCTTTCTCCTTATGGATTGCAGTATTTGTTTATGAATTGAATTATTAAATTTAGCTATTATATGCCTCCTAATTTTTAGAGTTCTTTATTTCAAAAGGTTATATGTGAACTTTGTCAATTAGAATTTCATTCTCTGTCTCTAGAAGATCTGAACAATTCTCTTCTATAAATTCCTTCACTATGGTGTTAAGGTTGTGTTGGTTTTATTTTAGTTTTGGTAGTTTTGTTTTTTGTCCTTCCATGTTCTTCTGAGGTTATTTCTGCTGATCCTATCTTTGAGATCTGAATGTTTTGCTAACATAGTGGATATATTTCAACTTACTATTTTTGGCTTCCCTTTAAATACTGCTTTAAAATACGCAAATTCACATATAAGTCAAAAATACTATATACATATTGTATTTTTCCATGTATATATTTAGGTATATGTTCATGAGTGTAGGTGTATATAGAAGGAGTAGTATGTGGTGCCTATAAATATTCTGCATGTCCACCTGTGTCTATCTAGATGTGGTTTGCAAGAATCCAATCTCTAAAGTGATCTCTCCAAACTTCTCCATGGGAAATTTTGTTTGCTGCATGGAAGGTAAGCAGAGATAGAATAATGTGTTAGAAATTATAAACACACACACACATACATATATACAGACATGCATGTTTGTGCTACACTAATGTATCATATTTATAAATTTATATGTATATACCACAACATATAATTAGTGTAGGAATTATACATATATACATATTCATGCCTATATATAAATACACACATAAATATATATATATGTATATATATACATATATACATATATAAATAAAATAAAACTTAACCTTGGAGATCAAAGATATATATAACTCAAAACAAATAAAGCCTTTTATCCAGATAGCAAATTGAAAGCAAGAAAGTATATATAATAATATATGACAGATAATAAAAAGATTGAATGAGCATTGGACTTGAGGAATCGGAAGGGGAGGGAGAGACAGAGACAGAGAGAAATCCTATCCTCGGACTGTGTTGGCAAAACTATGCCATGTCTTCCCCTATCCATTAGGGACTCAGAACAGTTCTCACTTCATTTACCCCTCTAGCCAGTAGCCCAATAGTACTACTTCCTCCCTCCCCTGTCTGGGATAAGTAGGTGGCTCACACGCTGTGTTAGGGTTGCAGTTTGGGCATTTGATCTCTAAAAGGTTCACCATCACTGCCCTGAGGCAAATTTCTCCAAGTCTCTATTTTAGAAAACTGGAGGTTTACTAAAGATATCAGTTCCTCTGCATGTTAGCTTCTATCTAGGGTCTTTCTCTCTTCTGGCATCTGAAAAGGTTCTGGAATTGTCTTCTCTCTCAAAACTGGAAGTGAGAAAATTAGGATCTATACTCCCAAGGCAATATCTATCCCACAGGTAAAGAGCATTAAGTAGGGAAACTACTAATTGGAGACACTTAAGGAAATGGGCTTTGAGCTAAAGGGGAGAGGGAGACAGGGAGACAGAGAGAGAGATTGAAAGCTATATATATACATTACACATGTGTATATATGATGCATTCATGTCTCTATGTTATGTATAGATAAATGTACATTAAATACACATATAATTTTCATATATGTTTAAATGTGATCCTCAGCTCAAAGCCCATTTGCATGTGTATATTATATATAAGCATAACATGCATATGTATATTCTTATATATGAATATTATGTAAATTGATATCAAGAGGAATTCCGATTCCAAGAAGACTCACTTTATAGATAGGCACCATTGAGTCATGTGCTTTAATTTGCTAGTATGACAGTGTGGTGCCTTATCAGCAGAAGTCAGTGTATGCATCCTGTTGTCTGCTAAGGTAGGGACTGAAGTAAAATCCTGGCCAATGGGAAAATATGAGTAGGAGTGATTAAAATTAGGTTTAAGCAGCTATTGGGACAATGCCATTTTTTTCTTAAGGCACTAGTGCTCCTTTCTCTCTCTCTCTCTCTACTGAACAGTCTTACTATCATCTTGCTTGGCCATCTGACTTTCCTGTGTCTGCACCAGCTCGGACTGGGAATGGGACAAAGAGAAGGCCAAAGCAGCTCAGGCTGCAGCTTGTCTTGGAAAGGAATCATTGAGAAACGGGACCTTGGAGAAACTGTGGCCATGAGGAAATTTGGTGTCAAAGGACACGACAAAGCCATCTAGTTAGATGGCTCATTCTTTCTCTTTATCTCTTTTACAGATAAATGATTATAAATTTGATATAAGTGCCCAAGGTTGATTTTAACAGTATGTTATAGATACATGCATAAACACAAACATAAACATACACACATAGAATTTCCCTTAACAACAATAATTTTGTAAGGTGAATGCTAGTAGTATACCTAGTTTAACAGACAGTAGTATCTAGTATTAGTATAACGTTTTAAGTTTTCAAAACATTTTTCATCTGTTATTTGATCTTTACAAAACTGCATGATGTTATTTTCTTAAGACTTTCTATATAATTCTTTATGATTTTCTTATAAAATCATTATCATGATCTTCTTATTTTCATTTTCCAGTAGAGGAGGAAGAATTTGACAGGGATTAAAAGACTTCTTATTGGTCACATTCAGTATCCAAGGCAGTGTTCTATCCTTTGCTAAACACTACGTCAGTGAAAAGAGTTGCAATATAGGAACTCCTCTGCCAGTGGGTATCACAGCCGAATTCAGAAATATAACAAGCTTAGTCTGACATTCCTGAGATATGAAAATGGAAAAAAAACAACAACTTCAGCATTGATACATTCATTAGAAAACATCTTTTTGGCAGTTGTTTGCAATTAACACCCACACTTTAGCATTTACACCACAAGAGTTTTCCTCATTACAGCCAAATGGGCTGGGTGTCTGAATGATAATGTACATGATTAGACATTTTGGAACATTTTGTGTGACACAGATATTTACAAAACGAAAGTCACTCGAAAATATTTGGAAATATGTCAGCAACTCAAATACATTTCAAATGGGCATCTGTAGCTGAGCACTTAAATCAACAACATTAGCATAGATTTGGATTAAGGAACACTGGCATAGTTACAACTGGTGAGCTCCAGAATGTATCAATGCCATATAAAATACAGCTGCAGGCCTCTATTGCCAGTATCTGGGCTGCTAGCATAGAACAAGATGGCAGGAAATGATCAATATACTGGCTTATTTAAATCACAAAATGAATCCCAATTAACTGACTATCCATAGTGAATGAAATTTGTTTTCAGAAAACAGGACTTAGACAAGGATTTGTGCTAACTGGGTTAAAATTACAAAGTTCATTCAGGAAAAGGGAAGATAGCAAACAACCAGGCATATTTCTAAGAAATCAGTCTCCTACTTTGGTTGATTCTAAACCCTCCCTTTCTCTGTATTCTCCTGCCCACCATTGTTCTTCATTCATAGATCCTAGCTCCTGTCCCCTTATTGTTTTGCCTGCCTCAGTTCCCCTCCTATTATATTTCTCACACAGTTACCAGAATCATGTCCCCAAAGAATAGGCCTAGCCGGATTCATCCAGACCAAAAACATTAGAATGGTTCCTTGTTACCTCTAAAAACAAGTTATACAAATTCTTCTTTTTAGTATTTAAGGTTTTCATTTTTAGGTTCCACTTACTATATTTTAAGTCCTTTATGTGGAACTCTCCTTCAGTTGTGATCCACTCCATTCACACTGACATGGTTAGCATTCTATTTTCATTTCTGTAATTTTAACTAGAATGTTGCCCATATCTATTCCCACCTATGCCTCTTAGAATCCTACAATTTCTTCATGTCTGTGATTAAGTCTCAGTTCCTACTTGGAACCTTCTTGATTCAACAGATTTTTGCCTACCCCTACCCCCATACTATACAAGTATTTCATATTCATCTTAAATATATTTTTGTATGCATGTATGTGCATGTGTTGTTTCCATCAATAGAATGTAAATGATTTGAAGTCAAAGGTTATTTATATTTCCTTTTTGATTGGCCTAGCATGGCTGTGAGATTGAAATGGCAGAGTGGAATTCCAGCTGCAAGAATAGGGGTCAAGCCATAGCTCAGAATTCCACTGTTCTCGGGGGCCCCCTGGAATTCTCAGTTGTGGCTTGACCCCCATTCTTGCAGCTGGAATTCCACTCTGCCATTTCAATCTCACATGGCACATCACGTCTAACATAGATTGTGCACTTAATAATTATTAATTAATTGATTGAACTTCCACAGAGATAATAAATATGTGATGTGAGATTTAAATTTTATTCTTTTTATTACAAATCTGTTGTTTTATTATATCGTACTGCTATTTTGTATAAAGGAGGAGATGATTTGGGGGTTTATTTTAGAAGAAATTATACTTTGAGTGATCAAAGACTAAATTCATCATGGCAAAATTATTTTTAATCTTAGTCTATTTTTTTTCTTCTGAAAGAAAGTCAATTTGTTTAAATGCTTAAAGTGGAATTCAAAACCAAAGTATTATTGAGTCACTTTTATGTACTAAAAAAAATTACTGCCAAGGTTTTCAGGAATGCTTAATTAGATTATTTCTGAACATACATAGAAATCAGATACAATAATGTGATTTGAAAATGGATGATAAAATGCTTTAGAAAAAGAACGGCCATTTGACAGTAACACTTTGTCACTATCTCTTTTACACTGAAATTTCAGGGAGGAAGAAAAATGAAGCTACCATATGCCACAGAATATGGTGCAATACAGTTTATTTCTGTATAATGCCCTTCATGCATGATCTAATTAAACTCTTATAGGAAGAGGGTCCCATGAGTTAACGTGAAAAGGAAGTATTTGAATGTAAACTTTAAAGGAAAAAAAAATTGACCCTTGAAGAATCTGGAAAGTTCACAAAGAAAGGCCACAAAATATTGTCAGGCTCCCAGTTTCGTGAAGTTTTGGTGTATCTTTTAGCACACAAGAATTGCACTGGATTCATCCTCAACTGAGAGATAACTCATTAGCATAGTAGATAAAGCATTGGACTTCATCCAACCAGGAAAAGCAGAGTTTGAATCAAGCTTCCCATTGATTAATTCTGTCTAGACTCTAGACAAGTTACAGAATCTCTCTCAGAGATTCAGTTTCTTGATCTATAAAAAAATAAGGATTATAAAAGTGTCTATGAGGTCATATGGTAGAGTTGATAGAGAACAAACTTCAAAGGAAGGAAGATATGGATTCATTTCCTTCCTTTGTGTGACATTGGATAAGTAACCATTTCTCAATACTAGAGGAAATTCTAAATTTAAACGTCCTAGGAAAGGTGTAGCAACATATTCATGGAAAATTGTCCTAAAAATCAGTGGAATGGAATGCCATTGGTATATTTCCACCACAACTCCAATACCAGTCTAATAAAGGATGTTACACATAAAAGTACTTAACAAATTTCAAATTAACTGGAAAACTAAGTTATCATGTGTATTTATGTTCAAATGAATTTAGGTCCACCCAGGAGTTATCAAAAAAATCTATTTTACCTTGACAAGCTATTCCAAACTCTACTTATAACCAGGAATATAAATGTCTGTGCAACAACCTGAATGATCAACTGAATTATGATTTTTTTTTTATTTTAAACAAGAAGTTTATTTAAACAAGATGTTTGACTTGAAGGGAAAACTATGTAGGATCATTTTCTTTATAGTAATTTATCTCTACTGAGAGACAGAGATAGCCCTACATGTAACAGCTACATACAAAAAAGTTATAAAATTGTCCTTGGTTTTACAATGATAAAAGAGAAACATTAAAATTATCTAATCAAACAAGGTATGCAAGGATTTTTTGCGTGTTTTGTTGTTGTTGTTGTTGTTAAACAGTGAGAGCAAAATAACTTACTGGAATATAAAGATAAAAGAAGATAAAAGTTGAATGAGCATGCCACTAATGGAGAATAGGGATATTTTCACAGAACCAGTTTGTTTTTCCCCTTCCCCATCTCCATTTGATGTTGATCAAAACATACCATCGGCCATTTAGTTAAAAAAAATACGCATTATGCCTGTGCACATACACCAGTTACTTTATGTACAATAAAGGAATGGGGGAAGGGAATCAAAGAAGAGAGAAAACTATACTGCAGTAGTCAGGATGTGAAGGAACCAAATCTTGGTTTTCTAATTGTGAATGTATTGTTTTCCTTGGGAGCACAGTTCTGGAGTAGAGTTGCAGGTTCTCTTTTTAGTAAATGCTTCCTGTCTGCTGCTGGAATACATTAATTGTATCTTCATCCTCCATTTCCAACTGTGCAGGTGTATCTGTTTCATTGATTGGCTGCCCATCAAATCGGAATCTGATCTGCCTCATTGACAAATCCTGTCATTCACAATAGGCTTTCATTAGTTTACTAAGTGGTGTGTGCTTCTTAATCTTAAACTGCACCACCGAGCCATCTTGCCCTGCCACCTTCAAATTAATGTGG
>NC_058131.1:703699055-703801260 GCF_016433145.1 Gracilinanus agilis
ATATATATATATAAAGTATCACAGCCATTAGAAATGTTAAGTGGTCATTCAATACCAATGTACTCTTGGACATAACTTGGAGAATGACTGCCCATATCAACTGGGAATTAAATAAGCAACATATGATAGATAACTGAGTTACAGACTATGAGTTGGAATGGACTTTAGAGGACACAGAATCCAACTCTATCATTTAGAATTGAGGAAATAGAGACACAGAGAAGTTATATAACTTACCCAGTGTCACACTGAGTGAATGCAATGGGAACAGAATTAGCATCCAAGTATTCTCATCTTAAATTCAGTATCCAACCATTATAGCCCACTGACTCATATAGATGAGGTCATTAAAATAAAAGCTATAGAGAGAAAAACAAGAAGGTATCCACTGACATAATCTTGAGAGAAAACCATATCTATAGGTCAGTAAATGGAAGTTGATCCAGCTAAGGAAATTTAGGAGTTGTTAAAGTAGTAAGAAGAAATCAGGGAAGGGAAATTTCATGAAAAATAATATTGAAGATGGAACAGTAGAAGGTTGTTAAAATTATAGAAATTTAAAGGAGTAAGGAAATTTTCAGAAAAGACAATTTGATCTAGTTAGTAATTTTAGAAATAGTAGGATTAAATCCAGTAGTGAATTAGGGAATCTATTTGCAAGAGGATGACAAATAAATGGAAATTACCCCAAAACTATGGAATCACTTTCCAAAAACAATGTATCAGATTTCTGTATTTTGGGAACATGAAATTAAAAATAGACAACCTTCTAAGATTTGTTAAATTTGATGACTGTGACCTATTTCTGGTGATGGACAAGCATACAAAACATTCTATCAAAATTTATATTAAATCATTGGTAAAGATGACTACTTCGGACTTTAGAAAATAAGTGTATTATTATTATTATTATTATTATTATTATTATTATTGATCAAAAGCAAGGCCTTAAGAAATAAAAGCTTATGGGTTAAAAAGATGTGGCAATCATATATTTTAAAAGGGAAGGCACCTGTAAAATAATTTAATCCAATACCTATATCTTATATATTCATAAATTGAGGAAATTTATGTGATTGATCAAGATAACAAATCTAGCAAGTTTCAGGTATGAATTTTTAACCTGAATTTTCCAACACCAGAACCAGTAATATTTCTAGGAGGAACCTTGAGGTTGGAGTTGAGAATAAATGGCTCTCCTGACCAGTGATAGAGATCACCCATAAAGGCCTGATTAGAAGATATTAGTGTAGAGTATTATAGATCTACTCAAAATGTTTGATGTAAAAGGATAGGAATGTTTAGTTGAGTGCTAAACTATCTATATGCATTATCATCATAGGTACTCTATAGAATAACAAACTTCCATGATAAGTAATCAAAATTGTAGTTGAGATGTCCAGAAAAGCATGAAGGATAGAATCTGAAGTGGAAACTAGTGATGTAATATATCATCTGAAGTGCCATTTAAAGTATGAAAAACAGGTATCTATGTAGAGACCTATTTGACTTTAAAGCATCTGGAAACTAGATGAAAGCAGACACATGATTAGAACATGGGACTTCAAAGATATTTATGGGGGATGGAAAGCCCAAGTAGATATAGATGTCTGTGGTCAGAAAATCAGAAATTATTATTATCCATGTTGTATTTTTTATTATTTTGGCAAGCATTTAATAATTACATTTTAATCTAATTTCATATAACTTGGGAATTGTGTAGCTGGTAGTCAATCTGAAATCCTTATTCTACCCTATTTAATGGTGAATTAAATGTTAAATATTGAAACATAGTTAGTTTGTGGTATACTAAAGTCACCAATTTGAATTTTTCAAATAATACATACTAGTGCCTTACCATATCTAAGAATTTAATGCCGATCTTCCTGGCTCTAAAACTAAATCTTTATCCCATAAGGCTTGTTACCTCTCTTGTAAATTTCAAAAGATTTTGTACACATATACTTTACATGCATGGTAAAATTATAAAATTAAAGTTGGAAGAATTTTTATAGGTGACTATTCTAACGACTTCATTTTTACAGTGATTTTATTTATACCAGGTTGTGATAATCTTATTTTTGTAACTTTTTGGGCAATACAATCCTTAAAAGTTAATATATTTGAATGGCCATGCCACCGCTTCCCAACAGTGACAATGATTTAGTCATAGTTAAGCAAAAAATACTTACTGCATATCAGGAAGTTTCATCCCTCAGAGAAATCACTTACTAATAGAGAAAACATGAAAACAATTATGAACAAGAAAGATACATAGAGTATTAAATAGAGATGATCTAGAGTAAAGGCATGAGCATTAAGCAAGACCAGGGAAGACAATTAGTAGAAGGTGGGAAGAGAAGACTAAGAGGTAGATATGAAGAGATAAAGCCTTATAAACTTTGGGGGTTGGGTGGGAGAAGCAGTGACTGAAAATGCAGACTGAAAATAGAGGGTCTTGTCTAACCGATAAATTCGCCACTGTCATCATTTTATATAGTACATGGAGGAAAGTAAAGTATATGAAAATTAGACAGATTGAAAGGGCCCAAGTTCTTAAGGAATTAAAAACTAGACAGAATATTTTATATTAGATTCAAGAGGTAATAGGGAGCGAGTGAAATTTTCTAAATGGAAGAAACATTGGCCAGGTTACACTCAAACCTTAGGAAAATCATTTTGTTTGAAAAATGAAAGATGGATTGAAGAGGGAAAGATTTGAGGAAAGAGAGCAAACCATAACCCTCCTCTAATAGTTGAGATATTAGATGTTGGCAGTGTCAAAGAAAATGGGGCATATATGTGATACTATGAAAGTAAACTTAACAGGATGTTGCAACAAATTGAATAAGAGTAATGAGAATAAAGAGTCAATGATGACTCCTTGTGTAAGTTGGGAATTTGAACTCCTGGGAAGATAATAATGCTCTTAACAATGAATAAAGCAATTAAGAAGAGGGCATTTTAAGATATCTATGAGACATCCAATTTAAAATGCACAATAGAAAAAGTTGGAGATGCAATCTGAAGTTCAGGAGAGAGGTAAAAATCAGCAACATAGATGTGAGAGTTATCTACACGGAGATTAAATCCATAACAGATGATATCTTCAAAGGAAAGAACATAGAGTAAGAGGAGGAGTCTCAATTTGAGAGACTTGGGGGACACCTATGGTTAGTGTGCACAAACTGGATAAATATCTATAAAAGAAGGCTGAGAAAAGTAATCAGAGTAGGAAAACCAAGATAATATTGTGAGCTTTAGAAATAAGAGAGTATAAAGGAGAAAGAGATGATCGTGCTAACAACTATGAAAACATCAGGAAATGTTAGAAAAAATTCATTAGATTTGGCAGTTAAAAGATCTCTGGTGAGTATGGAGAAACTAGTTTTGGGTAATGATAATCTCAAAAGTCAAAGTACAGAGAATTGAGAAGGGAAAGAGAAAGATGGTAGAGATATAGTGTAGAATTTTTCCTAAATGAGTTTAAAAACAAAAGGAGAAGAGATCTAGAATGATAACTAGCAGGAATTGACAGGTTGGAAAAGTGGGGAAATTTAAGGTTGGGAGGAGAAATCAGTATGTTTTTAAACATTAGGGAAATAGTACATTGAGAGAAATCTGAGATTAGTGAGAATATGGAAATGATAGAGGAGGAGTTAGATAGAGTTCTGTATATATAGATAGGTAGAGTTCTGGAGAAAATTATATAGAACAGGGCAATACATTGTTCATGTAAAGGAGTTTTCATTGACAAGAAGAAGGTTGGATGATACAACTGTAGGATTTAAAGTCTGGTCCTTTGATGCCAAACCCAGGATTTTTTTTGTGATACCATATAACCTTTTCATTTACCTTTTTAAAATTAATTTAGTTTCTTTATCATTCCATTTTGTGCAGAGCTCTCTCTCTAGGTTTTGAATTTCACTTTTCATCCTATCTTTAAGAATAATTAGCATGTCTTTGAAAATAAAGGTTAATTACTTTTATCCTAAAGAAGATTCATTTCCTGAGAGCTGAAGGAAGTTTGTCTCACCCAATGCAAAATTATTTCTTCTATTTTTTGGGAAAAATAATTCCATTATGATAAATATTAGAGATTTTTGTAAGGTACTACATAAAAGTTGTGAATTATTTTAATTATGACTTTGATAGATTGTATAGGTATGTTGAGAATATAGAAGAACCTATGTATTTAGGAGAAAAATTTTAAAGTCCTTGGGTATGATTCAGACCATAAAAAGAACTAGTTTTGAAAACCAATCAAAATTCAAGAGTCATTAGTGCACAGACGAAGGGGGAACAGGCTAGCAAAGCAGTCATCTTTATTGTAATTTGTAGAAATTAACATTCTTTTTTTTCTGATTGTAGAAAATCAAATGTAATGACTCCCATTCAAACTTAGCATAAAACAGTAGTTTCATTTGCTACTTTATATTCATCTCTGTCACATTATTTTTATCCTGAAAGCCAGGTAGATATAAATTGAATTTGGCAGCTGTTAAAGAAATGTTGGTAAATCATAAGAAGCAGTCTAATCAAAATTTAACTGAATATACCTTTATATTGAAAGTAGTAAAAGTGAATAGATGAAATGAATTTCACATCACAGAGAAGCACAATTACGACGTTTTTGGTTAAAATGTTAGCACTACAGCATCTGTCTTCTTTTTGCAATGATATGGGAAAGAGATTTTTTCTCTCCTTTTCAAGAAAATAAACTAAAACTAAATTAAAACTAATTAAAAACTAAATTCATCTCCCTTTAAAAGGATATATTAGCTGTAAGAAAGCCATTGAATTGATAGATAAATGTAGGAGTTGGTTTAGGAAAAAAAATTAAAAATAGAAACAAAATATTGTTAGTAATATATAATAACACTGATGGTTTATTTGGATTTATTTTATATCCTACTACTTTGATAATATTATTAATAGTTTCAAATAACTTTTTATTTGAATCACAGACATAAAAATGATAAATTGAAAAGTTTTTGTTAAAAAAAATGTTGTCAAGATTAGAGGAAGACAGAAAATTTAGAAAATTTTTCATAGACAATCTCTTGGAAAGGTGTCCCATTTCTAAAATATATAAAGAACTTTGTCCAAATTATGGGAATAAGAGACATACCCCAATTGATAATTGGACAAAAGAGGAACAGTCCATTTTCACAAAAAAAAATCAAAACCATATATTGGCACAAAAAAGTCTTCTAAATCACTATTGATTAGAGAAATGCAAAACAAATTGAGTATGACATATTATCATACTCATAGCTATATATACTCATGCTCATAACTATATATACTCATAACTCTCAGACTGGCTAAAATTACAAACTTTGGAGAAGATATGGAAAAGTGGGGAAATTAATACACTTCTGGTGGAATTTTAAACTGATCCAGCCTTTTTGTAGAGCAATTTGAAATTAGGCCCATAGAGCTACAAAATTTTCTATGTCTTTAGACTCAGTAATATTAGTGTTGGATCTATTTCCTAAGGAAATCATTGAAAAGTGAAAAGAACTCATATGCTCCAAAATACTTATATCAGTTCTCTTTCTGGTAGCAAAGAATTGGAAATCAAGGGAATTTTCGTTAGTTTGAGAATGACTGAAAAAGGTAGTATATGATTATGTTTGAATACTATTGAGCCATAAGAAATAATAAGCATATAATTTTTAAATACTTGGGAAATGCATGAAATAATGAAGAGTAAAACAAATAGAACCAAAAGAACATCATGTATGGCTAAAAATTTAATATAAGAAGACTTCAGAGATATATACTCATATTTGTTTGTTGGATAATGTATTCAGTAGTGTTGTGATGGCTAAGGGAGGAGCTAAGATACATGAAAGTAAGTAACATTAATTAAAATAAAAATATATATTAATATTTAGTAATTAATAAAACTTGAATCTGAATAAAATTAAAGCATAGATTTTGAGAAGCATAATTTCACTAGTGTGTGAAATTCCTTATGTGACAAGTTCTAACACTGAAGTATATGAGCAATTCATTTGTGTCTTAAAACCTTAGAGAATTATATGATGCATTGAGAAATTAAATGATTTACCACAAGTCACACAATTAGTTTATGAAAGAGGAAACCACTTGATCTTCTATATCCCTGAATCTAAAGTCTAGTCAATATTTACTTCTCCTAGTGGCTTTTCAAGGCAGTATGTAATATACCCTACAAACTTAACTTATATCTTGAAACTGTAATTCAACATGGAATCAAAATTCACCCTAATACTCAATAAATGAGGGACACTTGTTTCTTTAACTGAGGCTCTCCTTACATTAAACAGTTGGACTTCCATTCTTTAGTATAGGGGACATATCCCTAAAGTCTATTAAACTATTTTGATAACTATTTCAGTATAATTAAAAATTTGTAAACCTTTGCATTTAAATATTTGAACCAAAACATTATTTTGCGATGGGGTACCTAAGCTTCACAAGGCTGTCATAGATGTCTTTTACACAACCCAACTGTCAGAAAAAATGGAAAATGGGGAATCAGAATTGGAGATTGGCATATATAGACATACATATTCAAAAATAAAGAAATATATAGCACACACATCCACATACGTACAATATACATGTATAAACACCTACACATATGTATAAATATACACATTTGTGTGTATATATGTATATATACACAAACAGACATGCAAACACTATACTAAAGTTGTAAAGAAGAAAAAGAAAAAATAAAACCATGAGAAAGTCTATTTATAAACTCTTTTTAACATAATGAGAATTATCCTCTCATTGTAAGAAGGCCGCCATTTATTGTTACCACAACACGTTTCCCCAATCTTTTCATCCTTTCTCCAATTTCCCATCTCATTCTGCCCTCAGCCTTTCAGCTGAGAACCTTGCCTAATACTTCACCAATAAATGAAGTTATTCACTGGAAGCTCTCTTTTCTCCCATGTTTTATTTTATTTTTTTTCCTTCACTCTTGTCTAACATGACAGATGACACTTCTCTTTGCCAAGGGGGAACACAACACACACATGTGTGTATATGTCTGTATATGTGTGTATGAATATGTGTATATATGTATATCTGTGTAAATATCTGTATATGTATGTGTGTATATGATTACTCACAGAGTATATGTATACTTATGATACCTATGTTAATGATCTATGTATATATACACATATATCACATATCTATTTGGGTAAATATATGCATAAAGATAGATATCTATATCACTCACTATATACATATAGTTTATGTTCATACACATATACATGTTTCATGTATACATATATACATATACACACACGTGAATAAAACTATATTAATATGTGTATCTATGTATAGATACAAAGTCATGAGAAAATTATACCAGTTATTTGAATCTATACCAGCAGAATACAATAAAAGTACCACGGTGGAAGAGTAACCATGCTAGAACTTAGGTAAAGTTCCAGATATTCTCTAGCAGATTGGTTATCAAGTGGAGATATTTTTTGAGTCACAATAATTGTCCCAAGTTGTCTGGCTAGATTGTATCCCTTGTGTAGAGGCAGTAACTTAGATCCTTGTGGAAAGAGAAAGAGAAAGAGACAGAGACACAGAAAGATACAAAGATAGAGAGTCAGAGACAATGAGACAGACAAAGAGGGAAAGAGACAGAGAATAGAAAAGACATGTCTTGCAATCAGAAGTTCTAGGTGTTTCTACAAAAGTCAGTTCACATTTTGTCTTCAAATACCTTCTCAGGAAATTGGGAATAATGGTACATGAACTCTCAATATCATTTCTTCTCTGTTAATTTTAGCATTGTCATCATTTTCAATACCTATCACACAGAATTTATCACAATAGGTATATAACAAATGTATACTGAGTGAATTAATAAATGCACAAAAATGTAGAGGACCAATAGGTATCTTATACAAAAATTGTACTTGGAGAAAACAAGCCCATAATGCCAGCCATGTACCAGAGACCCCAGTTTGGACGATCCAGTCCTGCCCTAATTTGAATAGAAAATTTTCATGAAATTCATTATAAATTACTCATAGAGTTCATTGGAACATTTCCATAGGGCAGAGGAAGTGAATTGTTATGACATTTTTTTCCTAAAAAATTTGTATGAAAAATAAAAAGAAATGATTCAGGAGTAGATACATGGATATAATCCCACTATCAGCTTTATCCAAAATGTCCCCCAGAGAGAAGCTCCTCCCAAAGATGATCAAGTCAATATTCTTGACATCCTTTGACTCTCCTATCCTCCTCTTAATCTACTGGCACAAATGAAAGGCTTACTACATGCATATTTGCTATCTCTGATTGACAAAGCTATCACTCCTTTAATTCATGAGATTGTTTACTCACTATACTCTGGGAGAGGAGAATCATGGATTGTCTATGAAAAATTAAGCAACACATTTATGAGTTCATATGAAGTAGGCAAAGATGGATTTAAAAATGATTTTTAAATTATTTATTATGACAATGCCACCTTGACATAGGCATCCTTCAAAGGATAAAGCTCAAAAAACATCTCTGACTTCTTATCTAGAGTAATTTTCTATCATGTTCTCCTATAACAGGCAAAAAAGCCTGGCTAACTGGTAATAAATTATTTTGTTATTCTAAGCATGAAAAAATAGAAAGATGATGAAGAGAGCTCTAATACATGTTGAAAATTTACTTGTGTTTTATCAAGATTGCATTTGGGAAAGAATAAAGATATGGTTTTCTATATCTTTAATATATATATATATATATATATAATTTCTATCAGATTGCTATTTCCCTCTTTTATGAAATTCCACAGTAATTACTTCTAGGTTCAAGGGGACAAGAAAGACCTTTCCTTTTTCAAGGCCATAACTAGATTTCTCCTCTACCCCCCCTCCATTCATTTCCCTTTCATTTAAATAAAAATAATTTAATAATTTTTAAGAAAAGCTTTTAGAAATAAAATTTACGTTGATTTTTAGAAAATGGATTTAGTTTTGGAAAATGTTCTAAAATATTGCTTTAACATTTTAACATGTGAAAATATTATAATTTCTAAAGTTCTTGGTAATACGGACTCTGAGGGCATAGAAAAGAACATTCTCTTTCATATGGGGAATAAGATTGGAAGAACCACAGAGAGCCATGATTTTTGACCTTTCATTCCAGGAAATCTCTTCATTGACTGGATTTTTATTGATTCAAGAAAAATAAAATCCCTTCTAATGCATTATGAAAAACTATGCTTAAATTCAACCAATAAGATATAAATGTTAATTTCTTGTTTAAAAGAAATATTTCCCCCACATCCACCCAAAAATTAAAAAAAAAATTAGTTTTAATGCTTACTTTCTGCCCACTACTTTTCCCCACTTCATATTGATCTTCTTGGAGAAAGTTGATATCAGATTTTTTCAATCATATGTATATGTGTCTTTAAGAATAATAAGTCTACTGAAATATTCATCCTTTAGTAGCCACAGATAGTATTGCAACTTGTTCAGAAAAGTCTAACTCCTGGGTCCTCTATGCCAGATAGCTAGTCACAGAATTTTGAAGGGTACCATTTAGTGCCTATCAATTGAACAATGAGTTAATCAAAACTCCTTGCCAGCCACACTTTTTTCATATTTTATAACACATCTAAGCCAACTCTCCATATGGGTACTTCATTTACTGTTTTTGCTGCAAGTCTCTGATCAAGTCCATTTTACAAAATAATGTCAAAGTATTTTTTCTCTTAAATATGGATGTGAATTTCTTAATCCCCTACTGTAGTGGTTTCAAACTCAAATAGAAACCAATTGGTCACGTGTTGATTTGGGAAAAAAAAAACAGCAACAATAACAAATTAGTATCATGTATGTTGTGTTGCATCTTTATTTCATTAATAATTCCCCACTTACATTTTAATTGGGTGTAGCAGCACACTAAAGTTTTACCAGATTCCAGGGCAGGGTAGCATTGGAGTTTGACATATTTGCCTACTCAACAACTCCAGTGTCTTCCTAGAAAACATAAACTTCCTTTTTTAGCTTTAAAGGCCCTACACACCCAGATCCTCACCTAAATTTCCAGCCTCATTGGACTTTGCTTTATCACATAAAATTAATCTTTCTTCTGTTCCTCACAGAGAAAATAGTTCTCTACATTTGCCACTCACCCATGCCTAGAATATACTCATTCATTATCTCTACATCATACAACTTCTCTTCCTTTCACAGGCATTACCTTCTTCAAGAAATCTTTCCTAGGGGGCAGCTGAGTAGCTCAGTGGTTTGAGCTAGAGACGAGAGGTCCTAGGTTCAAATCTGACCTCAGACACTTCTCAGCTGTGTGACCCTGGGCAAGTCACTTGACCCCTATTGCCTACCCTTACTACTGTTCTACCTTGGAGCGAATACACAGTATTGACTCCAAGACAGAAGGTAAGGGTTTAAAAAAAAAGAAATATTTCCTGACACTGTTGCTACTTTCCTATACACTAAACTTCCTTGTATATAACTATATTGCATATAGTTGTACTTAACTGATTTTGTGTTGGGAGCAGCTAAGTTAGCTAAGTGGTGCAATGGAGAGAGTACTAGGTCTGGAGTTAGGAAGACTCATCTTCTTGAGTTCAAACCTGGTGTCTGATACCTCCTAGTTGTATGACTGGGAAAATCACTTAATATTTTTGCCACTGTTTCCTCAACTGTAAAATGAGCAAAAGAAATAGATGGCAATTCATCCCAATATCATTTCCAATAAAATGCAAATAGAGTCAAAGTCTGAAACACAAGTGAATAATTGTCTCTTTACATTGTATACTTTAATGATTTTGCTTATCTACCTCTATTACATTCTAGGATCATAGTAAATAGGGAATTTCTTATTTAATTATGCATATAGCTCTTGCCTAATATACTTTTCAGCACATGGTATGCCCATTTTTTAATAAAGAGTAGTCATTGATTTATTGATAGACTGATTAACTGATGTGAGTAAGATCAAAATACTTTTCTGTATGCATAAAAATGACTACTGTTCAATTTTCACAGATTTCCACTGTTTATTCCTATCCCTAGTAATATTTTCATATGAGAAATATCTCATTTCTAACTTCATCCAAAGTGGTGAGGAGGTAAACAATCCATATTTAAAGATCATCAAAATGAGTATCCAGACAAATGTTCCTATTTCATCCCACTTACAAAATTATATGGTAAAAGCACATAATCTTGGGTCCAATTTTCCAGTAAGTGCATTTCTGCAATTAACTAAAAATGAAAACTAGAATGAGTAATGAAGAAAGAATGTGGAATGTTGTCAGTGTGAGTTTTAATTTCCATAAAAATACAAATGCTCATTGATCAGGCATAATTAAATAAATGTGTTCCTTTAAAGGATGGAGGCAGACTTCAGTGATGTTTCTGTATATCTCTTAGAAGCTCACTAAGCTATGATTCAAAGAATCTTGCAAACTTCAAAAGGGAATTGCTTTTCTTTTCTTTTTTGCTAAAGAAAACAGAGTTTTCTATCATTGTATAAGAAAGCTATAATTTGTAAACAGAATGTGAGGTGAGTGCATGCTGGATAGGGAGGGGAGGAAGGCTGAAGTAAGAGAAAGTGAGAGTTTTCATATTCATTAATATAACAATATATTGCCAAAGTGCTTAAAAGGTTTAGAAAGTGTTTTTGGTACTAACAAAAACCAACAGAGGGATTATTATGAATGTTTCTCCCACTTTGTGGATGAGGTGACTAAATCTTAAAGAGGTGAAGTAACTTGTTTAAGGTTATGTGGCTTTTAAGTCACATATTTTAGTAAAGGTTCTCTTAAAATCGGTGCAATATATTTTATCCTGCATTAAATCCCATTTCTTCCTTACTAGATGATATGGCCTTGGCAATAGCATCCTATTTATTTATAAAGTTCAGAATAAATCAGGAAAAGTTTTCATGTCATAGGCAGTACCGAGTTGGATGACCATCCACACTATACCATCTCTTATCTCTTACAAAAGTAAATATTTGTCTATTCTGGATTTTATTGACTATATATAAAATCAGCCTTATAAGCTGCATAGTTCTCTGCTTTAAAGGAATTGCTTGTCAAATAAGGAAGAGACATTTTTCCAAAACTATTTAGGTATGATTTTATTGGAAAGTGCATAGAGATTCTTTGTCTTTTTCAAGAATAGAAGAGAAAATTATTTTTATCCCATTTGGAATAAAGACTAGGAGAATAGTACATTAGGTTAATAGGGAAGTGGCTTATTGGAGCACAGATGTTCCTGAATGGACAAATGACATCACAATATACAATCTGGCATTCTTAGTTATCGCAAACCCAGATATGCTTCATATACTTTATACAAGAATCTTTTTCTGATCTATTTTTTTTATTTCTAGCATCTTCTCTCCTTTGATTATCCTCTATTTAACCTGTATATATTTTTTTCATAAAAAATTTACTTTCATGTTGTCTCTATAATTAGATCATTAGCTTCTTAAGGCCAACTACAATTCTTTTAGAATTTTTTATAACACCAAAGTAATTTTCTGTTCATTAGAATATATCTTGAATGGCATAGTTAAATGGAAAGTGAGCCTCAGAACTAAGAAGATCAGTGTGGAAGTTCCACATCTGATACATTTTTTGGTCCTCTGGGCAAGTCACTAAACCTTAGCATCCACTCAAAGGCTTTAAGTTACAGTGAAAATGGTAAAATCAATTGCAAGAACAAGTCTGTTCATTGGATCACCAGTATTAAAATAAAAGGCATCACCATATCCATCTCAGATATCTATTTGGAGTGAGAAGGGACCTAAGAAGCTATCTTGTCAAACAGTCATTTAATAAGAGAAGAAATTGAGACCTAGAGAGCTTATTTTGCCCAAGTTCATGTATTAAGTACATATCTTTTTGATCAAGTTAATTCAAGTGAGTATATTCTCATTCCTTCCGTTTGTCTATTTCTATTCTCTATATTTTACAATTAAGATAAGCACAATTTAGCAATAACATTTTTTAAAAATAATATCAATACCTACAATATAGTATTTTAAAGGGTGCACGGATCTTTGTAAATTATCTCCATTGGGCTTCTGAACAGTCCTTTGAGAAAGACTTTTGTTTTTTTAATAACCATTTATTAATTCCCTAATATGAGAAAGGTATCACACTAATGCTTTACTAAATATTGCCATGTGGTTTACTCCTCACATCCACCCTGGGAAGAAAGTTTTATTATTATATCATTTTACTGGAAAAAAACAAAACAAAACAACTAAGTCAGAGGTTAAATAACTTGGGTCACACAGCTATCAAATGATTAAAGCTGGATTTTAACTCATGTCTTACTAATTCAAATTCAGTACTATTCAATGTACCATATAAGTACCTCTTACTTTTGTGTTTGTATCCTCAGGTCATGGCATAGAGGAGATATTTAATGAATGTTTATTTAAAGAATAAGTAAGTGATTTAAAAAAATATTACATCTGGGATTTTATCAGTGTTGAGAATCCCTGCCTTCTACCAAAGTAGATGAACAATATCTCTGTAATTCATAAATTTAGAGAATTGCCTGGGGGCTGACTAGTCTAGCTTCCCAATGATAATATTAATCAGACCCAGAACTTAAACTCTGTGCTCCTGGATCCTGAAGCCAATTCTCTATCCTCTATAATAATTTTCTTGTGTACCAAAGAATATTTATATTAAAATTATCTCAGATTTTTACAGTTATTTTGGCTATTCATTCACTTTGATTGAGAAAGCATGTAGTATTAGACAGACCAATATGCTCTTAGAGTCAAATAATAATTAGCCCTAAGGAAAATTGAGGTCATATCTTAATATACATGAGGGATGTCCACCCACAAAGTTACATGGAATCATACAAACTTTAGCCCCGTTCTATTTTTTCACTAATGACAAACTGATCTGAAAATGGAAATAAGAATGCAAACATCTAGTATTATCGGAGCCTGGCAGCTTGTGTAACAGAAGCAAAACTTTGAAAATGTTATATCTCTACCTGAGGCGACAGGCTGATGCAGTGAAAATGGGTGTAACACAGAATCAATGCCACATTGGACTTCATTGTCCCCTTCCAACCAACAAAAATATTGAAACCTTCAGTAAAATATTTTTGTCTCCTAGTCCAAGTGTTGTCTTCTTTATAATTTTTACACCCTTGTTTTACCTGGACTGTTGGGAGAAAGTTATAAATTGAAAGCAGTATCTAAGTATAATATTATATTATCTATGCCTCTTGTGAAAAGCTTTTTCTACTGTTTTATTTTAGCACAGAGGTGATGGTTCTTGAAAGCTACAGTAGCAAAGAAAAAACAAACAAAAACTCCAGCATATTCTATTAAGATGAAACAGATCTAAGCATGAATGTAAAAATGTGTATTTCTCAAAAAATGTATATTTCTCTCTATTTTTTGAGTACTGTATTGAATTTAGGAAAATTCCCTGGGCTGAACTAATACACACCATGATCATTAACCAAGTAAGAGGGCTTTTGGTCTGAATCAGTGCAGTTGTACTTGCATAAATTAAAGTGTAGATTTAAATATCATTGTTTTAATAATGCAGTTATTGTATGTATTTTCTCCTCATTCTGCTCACAATTATGAGTGTAAGAATTAAATTAATATTAATAGCTCCAAGTATTGTATTTTATAAGATTTATTTGTAATCACTTGAAGTAGAAGAAATTAAAAAAGAGAAATACAAAGCTAAAGTGTGACCACATGAGTAAACTTTCCTGCCAATCTCTCCCCACAGCCTCACAGCTGCAGTTTCAGGAAGATGAGAGTGAGAGGTGGGGCTACACCAAAATACATCCTCCCTGCATTAGCGCGTAATGTGAGAAGGAAAAGGGGAAGCTGGGAAAGAGAGTTCTGGGAAGAAAATTCTAATTAAACCATCCCCCTGTGATTCCATTGGGAAACAAGCATGTAGAAATCTCCCAGATTTACATGCCTAGTTTCCCCAATGAATCATTACACATAACCAACTTATAGCTCTAAAAATCTTTAACTAGAGGTACATACAATTTTGCACTCTCTTTAATGGAAATTACAATCATTTGGGTATAATAGGGAAATAAAAGAGAAAGAGAACAAAACCAATGATGGCTAGGCACATTGACAAAAAGCCAATTTAAGGGGCAATCCCCTTTGACATAAGAGTGTACATTCAGAGTAAATGCATTCAACCCCTCAGAGTTCAAATCACTATGTCCCCAAGTTCATTCTGGATCTTTTGGTACAGTATGTGGTTTCTATAGGCTTCTTTTTGATGCCTTATTCAAACAGTTCACTTTCTTGATTGGGGGAGGTAGCAACTTTTTTATCTTAAAATTACTCTCAAAAAAGAAAATTTTTTATAAATCTAGAATTTTATGACAATAATACAATCCCCCCTGAGGAGGGTGTTGATCAACACATGGATCACCCTGGCGTAAGATTTAAATTAATGTAATGTGAAAAAGAGTGGGGTATTGGGAATTGTAGTTCTGGGGTTCAGATTCCAATTACACACTGGGATACATGGCTGAATTATGAGGTATATGAATTGATTGTAAAAAGAAAATCAAAAACATAAAAAACCCAAATGAATCAGAAAAAATAACTTCTTGATGAAACATAAAATATCAATGTCTCATGTGTAAAAATTCTAAGTAAGGAAGAATAAGCCTATAACAGGTCCCTGAATCAGGGCCAGATTACACTGATTTATGTCCCACAAGCCTGTAGTAGCAATTATACACTTGCCCAATCAGCAGTCAGGACTACAGAAAATTGCCATACTATGAAAGAGAGAGAAAGAGGACTAGATTTTGAAGCAGAAAGGAAGTATCATTCCTGGTCTCATTTTACCTTTATTCTCAGGGATAGGGGAGTCAAAATGGCAGCCAAATTGAGATACTTGGTAGAAGTCTGGATCTGACACAAGGGAATCCTGTGTCTGAGGGTGTCAAACAACCACTTCCTCGAACATCAAAATAAGTTCAAGTCCCTTGAATTGGCATAGAATCTCAACAATCCAATCAGGATTGGTTGGTCTCCTTGACCTTATGCTCCTAGGCACTGTGCAAGTTAACTTTGTGATCCTTGGCATTGTGCAGTGGCTCTTTTGTGATCCCTTGTCCTGGAATCAGACAAAATCATTAATCACAGTCCCGTAATATTTAACAATCAATGGCAGTTTTCCATAGTCTAAAACTTTTGGGTATGCACAGACATTAGGGCTAATGAACATTTTAAACTTATCCTAGTACAAAATCAAAAAACCACTAATATTAGTAACATGTGCTTCAAATACAAAAAATGAGAGAAAAAAGAAAACTCAAATATTCTATTACATACACAAGGAAAAATAATAAAATTTTTAAAAACTCAAAAATATATAGTTCACATTCCATGAAAAGGTGTCAGCCAAGTAGAGGCATAATACAAGGGTTTCTCACCCAAAAAATGAAATCCATTTCCTTTTTAACTTGGCCATGATCCACAGTAGGAATGCACATGATTTTCACCAAGTAACAGGCTTTTAAAATATTAGTACAACAGCTAATGCATATTCAAAGAAGTACCAAAAATATTGAAAGTATATTTAAAATAAATGTTTTGATCTTAATTGTATTAGGTTATAAACATTTTTGCCATGATCCTTTGATATACTTCAATTTAATGTTTAGGAAGCTGTTGTAAAAGGTAAAAAAATTATGGTTGGACTGAATATAAGAGAGGGTCACCAGGAATAAACACATCTCAATTCCAAATGATTTTTTTAGCAATTTATTAATAAAATAGAGAAAGAGTGAAGGTAAAAAAATCAGAAAGGGCAGAGTAAGAGATCTAGCTTAATGAGCAAGACTATGGGCTCAAGCCCTGGCTTACTCCAGCAGGGCTCCAGTAGCCCCAGCCAGAGGGCCTAAGGGTCAATTAACAAGGGTTTTAGCTATGAGGCCTCCTCCAGATGAGGGGCCACTCCAGAGGCTACTACCTCCAGGGAAGCTAAGGAAGAGTCAATCTTTTTCACTCACCCATGTGATAGTTCTAAGGAGAAATATAAAGCAGTCCAAGGTCCTCAGCCAGAACCCCTCCAGGTCCAGCTAAATGTGAGAGACCTTCCCAGGAAGTTCTTGCAATTCATCAAGACCATTCCTTTCATCACTTCCTATGCTCTCCTTCTATTTTACATGTACCAATTACAGCTTAATCTTTGTTTAGGACTGCCCAGGAGGCAGTCATTCAATTCTGATTTGTCTCCCACTCTTGCACATGTAGGTCACAGACATCCCCACTTGAGGATTAAGTGGGGTGTTTACATTTTGGTGATTATATCTAAAAATGGGCAGGGTAGGATTAATCCTGTCTTCACACTGTCCAACAATCAAATGGACTTGATTAAAAAAGTTGTCTTCTTCTGGGGCATATAATAGCTATTTTTTCCAATTTACATCTCCAATCTAATGGTTTAAAGTGCCTGACAAAGAACTAGAAATTCAGGGACACCTATCAGCTGGGGGATGGCAAATTAAATTAGGGCTCAAAATATAACTGAATTCATTATTCAGTCATTTCAGTGGTGTCTAACTCTTTGTGACCTCATTTGGAGTGTTCTTGCAAAGATACTGAAATGGTTTGTCATATCTTTCATAAGTTTATTTTATAGATGCAGAACTGTGACAAACAGGATTAAGTGACTTACCCAGGGTTATACAGTTAGTAAGTGAGGCTAGATTTGAATTCAGGAAGATGATTCTTCCTGACTACAGGTTTGACACTCTATTGCCTATGCTACCTCTCTGTCTTATGTAATGGAATGTTACCATATTAAAAGAAATGTTGAAGCGGATAATTTCAAAGAAATCTATGAGGGGGTTGTATGAATGCATGAAGATACTGGTATCAAATTAATTTAGAATCTGAGACCATTAAATCATAAACATTCATATGAGCTGTTTTTTTTTATTCAGAGAAATCCTTAATACAATGATTTTGCTAAATGCTACCTATTGAATATAATTTGGGACATATTCAGGAATGCAATAGGTCTCAATATGGCACTCAGGCAATGTGTTTGACATCATAGATGTGTAGAGAAGTGAATATATCCAAAAGAAAAAAACAAACTTCTAAATATTTAAAGACTCTGATAAGCACAATGATCAGCACAGTTCTAAATATCTAAAGATGAAAAAGACTATCTACCTCCTGAAAATATGCAGAATGTAAACTTTTCTTGGACAAGGAAAATATGAGAATTTATTTTTCCTTGACTATGAATATCTGATCCAGGATTATTTTTTTGGGGGGGAGTTAGAGAGGAAATAAGAGGGACATAAATGCTAATTTAAAAAAAATAAGTTTATTTTTAAAAGAGAAATATGCTAAATATGGGGATTATAGAGAATCATGTTTTTTTATAGTATACTTGCTGGATTAAAATAGCAATAGGACAGACTGATTTCAAAGGTCCTTCGTGTTAGAGTTATTAATGCTTATTCAGTAATCTTAGATATTTCCATTAAGCAATAATTATATTAGTACTGCTAATAATAATCATAACTAGCATGCATAATGAGCTAGAGGTTTACCCAGAAGGTAATTTGACTGTGTTAGATGTTACAGGAAACCTGTGTTGGAAATTTTGATGCTTGCACTTAGAGACCTGTAGTTTCTCAGCTAAAGTGTTCCTTATAACTTACTGACTTTATCACTTCCACTTCTCACACCTTTCCATAGAACAGAGAACTTATTGGACTTTGAAACCATTATCAGTATTATTGTTGGTGTCACTGATAGTAGGAAGGTCTGCTTTCTGGAAGACCTGAGTTTAAATCCTGCTTCAGACATTTGGTTAAATAACCCTGACCAAATCACTTTCCCCTCTCTTTGCCTCAGTTTCCTTATCTGTAGGATGGAGATAATAATAGCACCTATTTTCCAGGGCTGTTTTAAGAATAAAATGAAATAATAAATGTGAAGCATTTAACACAGTGCCTGTTATATAGTATGTATAGATATATTCATATCTATATGTATTATGACTAGATATTATATATTGTGTATGATACTTATGTATATATGTTTGAGTAAATGCTATATATATGCATATACATATATAATTCTAACATATAATAGCCAATACATATCTGATTTGTTGACTATACTTATTGATGCCAGTAGTTTTATTGGTGGGGTAATTTTAAAACAAAGCAATGATCCTTTAGATGTAGAAACCTGTGTTGCTCATGAAATTCCTTTACCAATATAATTTTTCTGATAATGGAGTCTAAATTCCTTCTGTTTCTATAATTTTATATGAAGTACCCTCAAAAGCAAATCTCAGCTCTGTAGGGAGGAAAATACTGACCAGTAAAAACTTGAACCAACTAAAGCCCAGCATGGACAAACCCAAACTCACTGTTTTGAGCCAAGATTTTGTTTTCACCCCTTGAAAATCTGTTATTTGTGTTAATGTGCCCAGCATTACACAGAAGTTTAAGAATAACCCTATTGAAAACATCAATCAGCCCAGCAGGTCTGCTCTCTTATCTCTATACAGAATTAGTACTCAAGATATAATGAGGAAATAATAATGGGAACAATAATTACTCTGAAGCTCTTACTGCTTCCTTCCCTACCTATCTCACTAGGTTGTGGCTACCATCAATGATATACCATATGTGTCTGAAAGCACTTTGTAAAATGGAAGCACTTTAGAAATGGAAAGAGTGTTATTTGGGCATTCTCTCTGATTAGTCTAGTCACTACTAGTTTTCTTGAAGGTAAAAGATGATTAGGATTTTTTTACTTTGTGAGGCAAATAAAAGGGCTATTCCAGGAAATAGTTATGGAAAAATATACCCCATATAAAACATCCCATGAAGTCTTAAGCATCATTAAGCATTTCTTTCTTATATCTTAGACCAGTGATGGCAAACTACAGCCCCGGGGCTAGATGCAGCCCCCTGAAATGTTCTATCCACCAGTGACATTATTCCTAATCTGATGAATACGATGAGTAGGATATAATACAATGAAACTTTGAAAGATTTGCCTTAGAAACAGACTGAAAGATGAGCATTTCCTTCCCTTTGGCCCCCTCTTTAAAAAGTTTGCCCATCACTGCCTTATACACATAATTGGCTGGAACTACTCTTTGAGAATGACTGAATTTGGTAGGCTTTGGACTAGGAATCACAAAGATCAGCATTCTGATCCTTGCTAGCTGAGTGTAAGTCCCTTATCCTCCCTCATGTATTCAGTTTTTATTGTCTATAAAATGCAGAGTATCATAACACCTACCTCACAGGGTTATTGTCAGTTTCAAATGAGGTAACATGGAAAGTATTTTTTGAACATAGATTTTTCTTTTTTAATTTACTAGGTAAAATCATGAGAAATGATTTCTGCTGAAATTCTGCTTTGAGCAGAATAGGAAAGGCTAAATACATATGTTTGAATTCTAATTGTGATTCCTATGAGACTACAAAATTGAAGATGGATCCTAGCCACAGCAACCATGAGGTGAGAAAATACAGTATATAACCATTAGACTTTTTCATTCATATTAATCACTTTTCATTCACTCCAAGGAAATCGGACATGGACTAAAGAACACACCAAGGTGTATTGATTGTTGAGAGTTAATTACCCAATGGGCTCTTCATTAGACCATTATCAACCTTCTTTTCCATTCTCCTGTTTCTTCTAAGTTGTGGTAGAAGTTGGCTGCCTCTTAATTGTGGAGCACATTTGTCTCCTGATGATTTGTTCCCCCAGACTTCCAGTAAACTTTATTGCTCATCACAATAGAAAGCCAAGTTGCCTTGCTGAAATGCAGTCATCACTTACCAGGTGTGGTCCAGAGGTGACTAATGAGTTCGAGGCCCCTGCTGTTTCTTGTTTAGTCTGGTAATTAGTTCTCTCTGCTGTTATCCTTTTAAAGGATGGAAGCCTATTGAGCCACTTGGCAAGACTGAGTGAATGGCCCATCTAACCTGGGCTCCCTTTAGAAAGCTCCTTTGGAGGGTTTGAGCACAGCAGGGGTGCCTAAAGCAGAGTTGGAAGGAGGAAGTCAAACTGTACACTGGCATCATTTCTTTCTGTAATCCTTCCTAGTTGGTTTCAGAATATATTATTTGGGGGGATTTATTTATTTATCCAATGCACCCAACTTGTAAAAAAAGTAATAACAGAAATGGAAAATGTATTCAGAATCCCATGAGGCTGATTTTGAGATAGCAGATATCATGAACAAAGGAAATTCATGTGTGCTTGTTTGTATGTATGAGAAAAAGACAGAGGAATTTGAGATGTGTGCATCATAAAACTGAAAATGTTCCCCATGGTATAAAGAGGGCATATACTTGTTTTCTAACCAATGAAACTTTTTTTGCATAGTTTAGACTATACATACTGTTGTCTGTGCTATGTGCTATATTTTCCTTTCTTTTGTAAAAATTCTGGTTATATATTTCTGGGTTTTGTGCATTGGACTAATTCCATTTTTTCTTGGAGCTTGAAGATTTGAACACAGGACCTCCCATCTCTGGGTCTGGCTCTCAATACACTGATCCACCTAGCTGCCTCCAAACTCAGGTATTCTTCACTGCATGTTTAGCATTCTATCCATTGTGCTAGTTAATTTTGTAGATGAAGTAACTAAGACTCAGAGTTTAATTACTTGCCTAAGGGCACATGGTAAAAATGGCAGACCTGTAAGATGAACTTGGGTTCTCTGACTCTAAATTTCTTATCTTTTTTACTGTAATATACCATCTCTTCATAATGGAAAAAAGCCTATACAGAGCATACTATTCAAGTACTATTGAGATATGAGACTCTGAACTTATATGGTCAGGGTCATAGGCTATAAACAAACAAACACAAAGCTTGTTTCATTTAATTTTCATCATGCCACAATGATTTATATTTCATTGCTATTATATTTCACAGATTCAACAAATATTTATTAAGTACCTACTATGTGTGAATTCCTATGCTATGTTTTGGGAAATCCAAAAAAAAATCACTGCCTTTAAATTGATTACCTTCTGCTATTAAGGAAATCAACATTCATTTCCCCAGATGAGAATTTGCATCCTATTTTGAGAAGGGAGAGAAAAAAAAACCAACAAATATTCATTAGCACCATATTTGTGACAAGGACTTGATAAATGTTTGGAATACAAACACATGATCAAAAGAAAAATACTCCTACTTTAATGATCTAATGTGTTACTGGGCTTCATCAAGAGTGCCTTAATTTCCAGCAATGAGGTAATAACCTCATTGTAATCTGACCTTGTCAGGATTCTTCTAGAGTTTCTGTTGAGTTCTGAAAACCACAATTTAGGAAGGATTTTGATCAACTAGAGACCATACAAAGACTCCTGATCAGGAAAATAATGGCCTAACCTGGAAAGACTTAGATGCAAATAATGTAGAGTGAAGTGAGCAAAACCAGAAGAACATTACACATAATAACAACAATAATGTGCAATGATCAACTGTGAATGACTTTTTATACACAAGGCAAGGATCTAGGAAAACTCCAAAGGACTCATAATGAAAAGGGCTATGTACCACCATAGAATGAAGTGATGTCATCTGAATGCAGATTAAAGAATATCATTCTTCCCTTTATTTCCTCCATGAATTTTTCTCTAGTATGTGATAAATGTCTTCTTTCACTTGACATGCATAGAAACATGTATATCATATTACAATATTTATACAACAAATCATAATATCTACTGTCTTGAGTATGGAGCATACTCCATACTCAAATATGGGAGGGAAGGAGAGAACATAGGTCAGAAAATGATTATTATATTTCTATCAGCATGTAAAAAAATGAATTGTTAAAAAAAGTTAGTCAACGGCCTCAGACACTTCCCAGCTGTGTGACGCTGGGGAAGTCACTTGGCCCCCATTGCCCACCCTTACCACTCTTCCACCTATAAGTCAATACACAGAAGTTAAGGGTTTAAAATAAAAAAAAAAAATTAAAAAAAAAGTTAGTCAAGGCCTAGAGTTTATATCATATGAGGTTCAATTGGAAACTGAAGGGTTTTTTGGTCTTGAAGAAACAAAATCCAGTGTAGGACATATCAGATGTTTTAAAGAGTTCATAAAACTATCATTTAGTTGAGAGGTTGGCTTTTTTCTGCTTTATTCTAAAGGGTAAAATCAGGAGCATCATGTGAATATTGAAAAAATTCACTAATATTTATAACAAGTAGAATTTTCCAAAATTGAAATGGAATGCCTCAAAAGACAGTGACATCATTTTCCTTTGATGTCAATAGGCAAAGGCTAGATGTTTACTTCTCAGAAATGTTACAGAGGGTACTTTTATCATGTATAAGTTATAATAGATGGCTACAGACAGCCAAGTGATGCTTTCAAAATGCATTTAAGTCCATTATTTATCAGGTACTTTCTATATGTGTGAAATCTGTTCTCGTTCCTGGTGCTCCACATATTAAACATGAACCATTCCTTGCTATTGTGCAGCAAAGTATTCTAGTGGGAGCAATGTGTGACATGTACACAAATATGTCTTATAAAATATTGAATGAAGTTGGTAAATGAGAGGTTTAAAAATAATCTGGAGATTTTTTATTTGGAAGAAATCATTCATTAATCACAGAGAAGATGAGGAAAGGTTATGGGGAGAAATATTTATAATGAGTTGTTATGCAACCTAAGGATTTTGAAAGATATGAGATCAGAATATCTCTGAGGCCACAACTCAAGGAGACAAATATAGGATAGATCTTCTAATTATATATTTTTAAAAATGTTTGGAAGTATTGATGATGATGATAATGATGACAAAAGATGACACACAGAGCTTTAATGTTTTTGAAATTATTTTTATATATTACTTCTTTTGAACTTCACTGAAAACGTGTGAGGTAATTACCAACTACAATGTGATGCTTACTTTAAAGCCAAAGAAACTGAAGATTATATATGTTAAATGACTCACCGAGGATCATATTTTTAGTAAGGTTCAAAATAATTATCAGTACCAAGGTCTCCCTGATTTTATTTAGAAGTCTAAACTTCTATCTAATCTGCCAAATGACTTCATTTATATTGTCTCACAAATAACTAATATCATACCAGAAAAAGGCTTTATGCTTGGATAAAAAAATAAATAAGCCAGATTACTTGATATGTCCCTAAATTCTAGCCAATCTCTTACTTTTCCTGTCTGCAACATGTTATCGCCAGTCTCAATGACTGCACAGATGTCATGCTTAGGAAGCTATGATTAGTGACCCCACATCATAAGATGCTTAGTTCCCTTCGAAGCTTATTGTCAGTGCCACAAGCTTCAAGCCCTCTGTCATTATTATTCTAATTGCCTGTTCCTCCTCCTCCTTCAAAAAATTCATTTGTATTTATTTGATATTTGTATTTTCTGTTCTATCTGCCTATCACATAAAATCGAGATGAGCAATTTTATTGCTATATGGAATCCTACAAATGAAAAGTTCCTCTATCAGTGCTGATCAAGTACTACTGCACAATTACAGAGAGATCGTTGGGGTAGTAAGAGGTTAAATAACTCAGGAAGCTTGACACAGCCATCATGTTTTAAAGGTGGAAACTGAGTCAAGGTGTCCCTGATTTTGCACCCAGTCCTCTGGGCACCCCAAAATGCTAGCTGTTGACTGGCTGCTACAAAGTAGGAGTTCAATAATTATTTGATTAATTGAATTATATCTGTGGTTCAATTTAAAATATACTCCAGAAAACTGAAGTCGATCTTGTCTAACCTATTCCTTGTGAGATTCAAAATTGTACCCAATAACCATTCAGCCACTGGAAGAGTTCCAGCTTTGATGTTTACAAGCCAGAATCAGTAACAGTGAGACAAGGTCACTACGAATGAGCCCCTTGAGTGCAATAATGGCAGAAACATCTAGTCCTTGCTCTCTCATTGGTTGCATCTAGAATCATTGGACTGAACCTGAGGAGGAGTAGGGTGACAGAGAAAAAAGCAATATTTCAAGAATGTTTTTCAGTGAACTACTTAAAATAAAAAGATCCACTAAATATGGAAGTCTATTTGAGGGAAAGATAACATACAGGAGCAGTTGGGGCTAATGCAAATTAAAACATCAAAATAAAGAAGGTATGATTGCTCTAATGACTCCTTGTCTAATATCTCTTTGATGCCCAGCCACAGAAACAAGATAGCCAAATGTATAAAATAGTGAAGAAAAGAACCTCACACAAAGTTTTCTAAATCCCTTTTTTCATGTATTTTTTTAAAATTCAAGAGTGGGATTTCAGGGGGGACTCCCCACCTCCCACAATAAAGTCCATCATTATTTGCAAAACCAAAAACTCTGCCTAGCTGAAACTACTCTTCTAGAGACTGTTAGAATACATACTTGTTTAATATTTGCAAAATATTGTATGTGTGACCTCATATTCTAAAAACAACCCAGTAAGATAATCAATATTACTATTCCTATCTTACAGATAAGAATATAGGTTACTAGAGGCTGAATGACTTGTGAAGAGTGACAATCTAGAAAATATCTTGCAAAAATTAAATTCTGATCCTTTTCATTCAAAATCAAAATTTCTATCCACTGTGTCACCTATTTATATAGCCAGTAATTTACTTTAAAATTTTATTTATATGATAATCAAGGTGGAGTACTAGACATTTTCACTATTTCTCATGATCTCCAGAACCTCTCTAAAACTGGAATTACACACACAGGAGCTGAAGCAATATAAGTTGTTTCTGAGGTTCTAGAATGCCACAACAATAAAAAGTAACAATTAAATAAGCAAACAACAAAGACAAATCCCTAGCCAAAAGTAGGGGTTCATCAACACACACACATATAATATATAATAATACAGCTCTTTTTGCAGTGGCAAAAAATTAGAAATGAGGGGAATGAGGGGATGGCTGAACAAATTATAGTATATGATTCTGATGGAATACTATTGTTCTATGAAAAATGAGAAGCAGGACAGTTTCAGAAATTGGAGGAAACTTTTATGCACTAATGCAAATTGAAGTGAGCAGAACCCAGAGAAAATTGTACATAGCAAAAGCAATAGTATACAATAATTATCTGTGAATGATTTAGCTATTCTCAGCAATATAATGGTCCAAGACAATTCCAAAGAACTTATGATGGTAAATGCTATCCACCTCCAGAGAAAGAACTGATGAAATCTGAAAATAGATCAAAACATAGTTGTTTCTTTTTAAAACACATGTCTTCTATTTTAGAATTGATACTGAATATCAGTTCCAAGGCAGAAGAGTGGCAAGGTCTACATTATTGGGTTAAGTGACTTGACCAGGGTCACACAACAAGATAGTCTTTCTAAGATCATATTTGACCTGAAGACCTTCCATCTGACTCTCTATCCACTGAACAAACTACCTGCCCCCAAATAGTTTTTTTAAACTTTATTTTCTTTTTCTCCACTTAAAACTATTTTTTGGAACATAACTGATATGGAAATAAATTTTGCATGACAAACTTGTCTTCTTAAAGGGAAATAATTTTGAATTCAAAAAAATTTTAAATGAAAGTTAAGATAATTACTATATATAACTGGAAAAGTGAAATATTTAAAAATGAATTATAAGAAAACACCAAAGAGCAACAAATCTGATAAGAAAACAAAAATTCACAATCTGTTACAAGAAATAGGCTGAAAAAATGGAGACATAAAATAAGAATAGGAGCTAGAAAAATATGTCAAATAAAAAAAACAGAACTTAAAAATCAAACTGCCAGATGAATCTGAAACAAACATTCACAATATAAAAGTGATAAACAATGAAGTTATATGATAATAAGTAGCAGGACAAGAATGAAAAATTCCTGTTTTTATCTTGGAAATTATTTTATCAAGTACATATAATAACTATAATTTCATACTATAACACCCTAGGTCAGAAAGTCTCATCACCTTGCCTTTAGGCTGATGGTCATTTTTATTTCATTATTATTATTATTATTACTATTATTATTAATAATTATTATTATTATTGCTATAGCAAAATCTACCTGTTAAACTGTAGAAAAGTTATAAAGTGTATTAGTGGAAAAAAACCAACCCTGACAAAACCAATGATCATTAAAGCTAACTCTATGGTTGTAACTTCCATAGGTAAGCAATTGCTTTCCTTTCTTTCCTTTTTTTAATGGGAAAGAGGAAAGTGTAAAGTCAAGTTCATACATTATTCTTCCTATGAGGTAACCGACATTATTATTATAATGGTTTCTATTTTGTAACCAACTATTATCAGTATTTTTACATCTTTTTCTGAGAATTTCAGTGGTTGTCAGACTTGCAACTTGTGATTAGCAATATGATCAAGACTTTCAAGTTCATTCACATTATTCAGATTTTTTTGACAAACCAACAGCCCTCCCTGAAAAATGAACACATGTCCTATTATATTATTTGCAGAATACTAAAGGGTCTGGTAAATCCAAATCCCACGATGATACATTTGGGTGCAGCACTATCAGTGACCCTTTTCTGAGGCTGTTCCTCAAGCCTTCAAGACATCTTCTGTTCTTTGCAGCAATTGTGAACTCATACATTTATGGATGGCAAATAGCGTGAAAGAAGTTTAGGCTTTCCTTTAATACAAGGAAATGTCTTGTTTTTGATAAGCAGAGGGATGCCTGGTTAGTATCCAAACTCAGAAATTTCAAGGTATGATTCTTAAGTCATTACTTGGCTAATAAAAAGGTGTGTAAGGGTTAAATGGTAGGAGTTTGCCAAAAAGCAGAGAGCAGTTGAATAAAACACTTAGTTTAATTTGAGAAGTACAGAAAAGAGAGATTATTATTCTAATACCCCATGACTATACCTAAATTCCTAATACTAAAATTTCTAAAACCCTACTTCTAATTGTCTTCTGAGGACAAGTTCTTCTTGCCTGGTAAGACCAGGCTTATCTAACTTACACTATCTAAAATTGATTCACTAATTACCTATCTTCCTAAATAAACAGACATTTACTACTCACAAACTCCTTTAATCAGTTTCTGTACTCAACTCTCAGTAGTAAACTGCCAGTAGCCCCTGACCTAAGAGACAGACCTCCTGCCCTCTTGAGATCCAGAGGCAAAAAGCCCTTAACTGCCCACTGTTCCTTCCTTATCTCTCCCTTGGTCACCTTAGTAAGGGAATCCTCAGCTCTGGCTCACTGACTTCTGTCAGTTCTGCTCTACTTAGAAATCCTGCTCTACTGCCTCTTAAGGAGAAAGAGGGAGAGATTAAGAAAATCTCTTTAACATGTTATTGAATTTGGAGTTGTGATTCTTGAACAATTAATTTTTTAGACCCCTTTATTTACCTTCCAGGAACTAAAGAGTCTAAAAGTTTTGAACAGGTGACTATTGTTAAAAATAGCTATAAAACTTTGGATTCTCAGTCAAAAGGCTTAATTTGTATCACTAAAATTTTTTCAAAGTGGGATTTTGCTACAGCCATTAACATTTATGTTTGGAATCCTTAATACAATATATACATCTGAACATACATAAAAATGTGCTCTTCTTATACTGGTGTTTCTTTATACTTAAATTCATATTACATGAAGGTTATATTGGAATAGCATTAGAGCAATGACATTTAGATGATTTTCCTCACTGATACTATTGCCTTAAGTCTCATCTCATTCCAATCAAAATTTCTAGTACTTCTAATGAAAATTTCCTAAAACTGATATTTGACTGTGTCAACTTCCTACTCAATAAGCTCCTATAATTTCCTACAACCTGTATAATCAAATATAAATTGGAATATATGGTGATTAAAGCTCTCTTCCCATCCATTCAGTTTTCCCATTCTCTTTCTTTGAGCTATGGTTTCTAAATAAATACAATATGGTTAGTAATATTTCTGTTTCATAGCTCATTTTTTAATGGAGATGAATATTTATAAATGATTTTCCAAGTATTTATTAACATCTTCTATTTGTCAAGCCTTTTGTTAAACACCAAAGATGCAAAGGGAAAAACAAGTGAAATCATACCATTTCTCAAGGACCTTTCTTTGTTACCATCATAATCATCATTATCAATTAGAAATTATAATGGATTTTAGAATCCATAACTCCAGCCTTTCACACTTGAACTTCTGCACTTATTGGCATGGTTAAGTGGGAGGAAATAAAGTACCCTTAAGCCATCATCACTAAAAATCTCAGTAGACAGCACAATAGAGATTCAACATAGCATCAAACAGACAGAGCTTTGGGGAAACAAGATGTGTTGGTCAAATGTTCAGTTTCTGAACTGTCCCCTTGACTTTTGCCTTCTGAGCCATATCTAACTGCTTTATTGAAAAAAGTGACATTCTGTGAGGGAGAGATTTGGCATGGCCCTCAGATCTTCAGGGTAAAAGCTGCCACTGGACTCCCAGCCCACTTTTATTTTTACCATGTGACCTTATTAGCTAGACATTTTATAACTATAAGTATATACTAAAATTAGAAAATAAGGGTATCAGAGGATGAGAATATGGGTGGATTACAAAAATCTCTAAAATGGTATCAAAAGGAGAAGCCCTTGGCACTTCTGCTATATTGCAGTCAAGTTATCTCTTCTAATTAAATGGCATCTCTCTCTTGCTGTGTGTGAAGTATCTCCTCCCTAGTGTTCAGCAACAGCTTCTTTAACTAGGACACTTAACTGAGATATTTAATGGTCCTTTTGATACTACTTGAGCTTAAATGGCTAATATGCCTCATATGGAGACCTGAGTTCTTTGGAACAAGGACTAATTAGCTGTATTGTTCCTAACAGTTTCACATGAAGTATTAATAAGGTTATTGCAATTAACAAACTTATTAACATGAAAGAAAAGGAACCTATTTAACTCTTTGGGATAGATATATTGGTATATAGAAGCACTTCCATTCCTGGCTTCAGCAAAGGATCTGACCTTTGACCTACTTGGTCCCAGTATACACAAAAAAATTGCAGATTAACCTAGGACAGACTCTACTTTAGCAATGGAAGAAGAACGCTAGCCAGATTGGCCCATTCTGTCCAACCCCTATCCCTTGCTCTTCTCTGTGTCACCATTGTTTATTGTCTCATTGAAGTTTACAAGTCTGACTTATTGGCCTGGTAATAATTACTGGGAATAGATTTGGTCTAAGCCACTCCCCATTCTCAGTGTTTTGGTATGTGTTCTAATAATATGGGAACAGACTAATTCTTTTTGAGTGCTACAGCTAAATAAATTGGGACATCGTCCTATGGTTTCAGAGGGAAGGGGAGAAAAAGGAGGGAGATGGAGAGAAGAAAGTATTTGTGAATGTAAAAGAGGTTATTGGTTTTCTGGCTCATTCCTTCTGTATCTTTCTGCTTCCCTGCCTCTTATCTCTGTGTACATCTCTTTTTCTCTATATCTACCTCTGTCCCTCTGTCTAGGAACTTCCTCTCTCTATCTCTGTCTCTCTGTTTCTGTCTCTCTATCTGACTCTATGTGTCTGTCTCTATGTCTGTCCCTCTGTTTCCCCATCTGTGACACACACACAGAGTTTGTTATTGCAGTGGAATAAGTATGATAGTCAAAGTCAAGAGAACTTGGTCTCAACTTAGTAGTGAAAATTTCAAACAAATAATATTAACAATGCCATATGCTTAGCAGGTTAAACTTGGCAGAGACCTTTGTACACATTTTCTTATTTGATCTTCAAAATGTCCCACTCGTGGTCAGCTGGGTGACTCAGTGGATTGAGATCCAAGCCTAGATATGGGAAGTCTTAGGTTCAAATCGAGCCTCAGATATTTCCTATCTGGTGACCCTGGACAAGTCACTTTATCCCCATTGCCTAGCCCTTTCTGTTCTTCTGCCTTGTAACCAATATTTAGTATTGGTTTTAAGATAGAAGGTAAGTGTTTAAAAAAATGTCCCTCTGAAGTAGGGATGCCTATTTTCCAATTTCTAGGCACTATTCCTATCTCCTATTTTTTAATAATTTTATTCAAAAATATTTTATTTTCCCAATTACATATAATAACAATTTAAACATACATTTTTAAAAATTATAAGATCGAAATTCTCTTCCTCCTTTTCTTTCCTCTTCTTTCTCGGAGATGGTAAATAATTTGATTTGGGCTATACATGTATTATCATACAAAACAAATTTCCATATTGGCCATTATTGTAAGAGTATACTCATATAAAACCAAATTCCCCCAAATAAAAGCATAAATAAACTAATGTAAAGAATAGCCTGCTTTGATCTGCATCTGGCTCCAACAGTTTTTTTTCCTCTGGAGGTGGATAGAATTCTTTGTCAGAAGTGCTTCAAAATTGTCCTAGATTACTGTATTGCTGAGAGTAGCTAAGTATTTTAACAGTTGATCTTTGTACATCACTGTTGGTACTAGGTACAATGTTCTCCCATTTCTGCTTATTGTACTATGCATCAGTTATCTATCTCCATTTTAGAGATGAATAGAGTTCAAGGGAAGATACAAGTGACTTGCGAAAGGTGACAAACACAGTAAATATTTGTGACAGAATTTGAACTCTGATCTTTCTGATTACAAGTCTTATACTTCATCACTACTTCTGTTGAGTATTTGCTCTTACCAGAGATTGCACCAGACTGAATATAAGAAGACAAAAATGAAACAGCCTTATTCTCAAGTGCTTTATAATATAAATGAAGAAGACAAAATAGATACATATACATACGCTTGGGTTTTTATACTGATACAGTGATCCCTCACCTATCATGGGAGTTACATTGCAGAAACCTCAATGATAGGTAAAAATCCATGAAACAGGTGTTATATTTATTATTTATATATATTTTAAGGTTTTATAAACTCTTCCTACTCTCTTATAAACCTTTTCCACATTCTTATAAACACTGAGCCAATCAGTAACCAGGATACAGAACACAGTGCTGTGGTTGGTCACTTTTCAGCCAATAGAGTGCTGTGTACAATCTAATATTGGCAAACTTGCACAAGTAGAAATGGCGTACTGCTTTTCCATTATGTACAGTATGGTATTCATCTGCAAAATCCCACAATATAGGAAAAACTCAGTGATATAGAATTACATATGTTTTTTTAAACCTGAGATATAGTGTAGAGTGAAACCATGATAAGTGAACCTCAATATAGTGAGAGATGACTGTATATATAGTTTACTACATATACATACATTTATATCTTGCAAAAGAGATAGTGATTTGATTGGTGGGAGACATTTACAATTGGAAGGAGATCAGGAAAAAAATGTAGAAAATGGTGCTTGATTTGGGTTTTGAAGAAAATTTGTAATGCTAAGAAGCCGAATATGGAATGAAATCTAGACCTAGGGGACCAGCAATGCCAAAACATGAGGACAGGAAATAGAATAAAATAGAATATAGGAGAAATAACAAAGAATGTTCTCGTGGAAATAAAGTGGATTAAGGTGAATAATTTGGAACAAATCTGAGAAGTAGGTTTGGGCCTACAAATCACTTAATGCCATGGGGGGGCAGATTTTACAAAATGTAAAATGTTATAATAATGTGAGTTATCATTAAAATATTAGCCCTGCATACTATGCTGGGAAGAACAGAGAAATAAACTTTGGGGTTTAGTTCTATTGCTGCTTAAAATTTATATTCAACTTATTATTCATATCAGTGGTCAGTTGAATCAAACCATTACATAACTAGATGCATTTCTACAAATAGCTTCCCCATGGATTATGTTTGGGACAACTTTATGACACTGTAAGTACTTTATGATTTTGTGCCCTGCTTGAATAGTGGCTGACTTGTCAGAACCTGAGAAAGTAGGGAGTAGGAAAGGACCACTCAGTCTTCAGAAACCTCTCATTAATTGGTGAAATTCTCATTTTCTAGTTGTATGTATTATTTAAAATCCCTGTGTATCATCCTTGCTTTCCTAAAGCCAAATTGGACTACTCTGTCCATCAATCATTATTGTTTCAATTCCTTCAGTCCAAATTCTTGCACTCTTCTACCTCTTATCATTTGCTCAATATGTTTTCCATTCACAAAAGATCATTCTTTCTGTTGCTTTTTCTTTGCTAAATTCCTTCAAATTCTTTATAACCTAACTTAGATGCTGCCTTTTCCAGGAAACTCTTCCTAATCCTATTCCTTGATAATGACTATACCCCCTCTGACATTATATATTCCACCAAGTCAGCTTATTTTGAATGGAAAATTCCTTAGAATTGATGTCCATTCAAATTATTCTAGGAAGGAAATAAAGAGAAAAATAAAGAGAAAAGGAAAAAAGGCAAGAAAACTAGTTCTAAATACTTTATTTGGAGTTTTTACAATTTCCTCTTTAATATCTATTTTTATATTTTTATCTTTAATATATCATTTTATCATTTAATAAATTGCTTTTCTAAACTGGAAAGATCTATATGTACTGATACAAAGTGAAATAAACATAATTAGAGAACACTGCCCACAATTACAGCAATATTGTACCATGATCTACTATGAGAAACTTTGCTATTCTTAGAAATACCATGAACCAGGACAGTTCTCAAGAACTTCTGAAAAAGAAAGCTATCCACCTCCAGATAAAGAACTCTTGACATTAGAACAAAGATCAAAGTATACTATTTTTCACTGTAATTCCTTTGCATTTTTATTTGACAGGTTCAGTTTTATATGAGGATTCTCTAACAATAATTATCAATATGGAAGTGTGTCTTGAATGATAAATGCATCTAAAATATAGACCAAATTGCTAACTATCTCCTGCAGGCAAGAGGGAAGAGGAGGGAGATAATTTTATTCTGATATGTTTAGAAAATATCATGTGGAAAATGTTTGTTATGTGTAATTTTTCTCTTGTATTTATCTAGCAGTAGAATTTTAAACTCAAAGTTCATGGTTATTTAAATGACTTTCAATGTATAATTCCAACTTATGTTTCATATTGGTTGGACTAATTCATAGCTTCATCAGCAATATACTAACATTATTCTCTTCCCATAACCTTTTCAGAGCTAGTCCTATCTTTGACAATATTACTTAGTGCCAGATATAACCTCATTGTTTGTCAAGTCACTTGATATTAGTAATCTGAACCAATGATTTATATGATGATTAATAGTTTTAATTCTTTTGATACTTATACATATTTTTAACCATTCGTCTTTTGTGGAACAGCTTTTGGACATATATTTCGGTTTCCCTATATAGCTTCGACATCAGAAAGTGGGTATAAATTCCTTCAAATCCAGAAGTAAAAGGATATATGCATTATGTTGGTTTGTTTAAAGGCTGACCCTGCAGTCATTTATTCCACAAGGCCATAGTTATGCTAATTAAGAAGCAACCTCTTGTGTGCATTACAAGATTCATTATCTTATTCCAGGTTTTAATTATTCAGTCACTTGATGTGCAGGTGTCCTTCTCCTATTTCCCTCAGGTTTCTTCAGCAACATCTGTTCAGCACTTCCTTGACTCCTGATGTCACTTTAAAGATTTATAACATTTAAAATTGATGCTTTTCTTAATAGAGACAAATATTAAATGATGCTAATAGGCTTGGTAGTTATCTTCTTTGAGGTTCTTCCCCCAAATTTTACTAAATTATAAATCCCTTTCCTATACCTAAAAGTTTTCAGTCATGACAATAATTGAATTATTTATTAAGAGTAAGTGTTTATAATCATATTTGCAAAATTCATGAATTTCCATAAATGCCTCGTTTAATTTTATTCTAAAAATTTAGGAGCACTTAAGTCAATATTTCAAAGAAAAAGATTATACTGATTACATTTTCTAAAATGAACTACTAAAAACTGAGCTGAAATTTTACCTTTTCTATAAGATAAAACATAATAGGGGAAAAGTTTCCAAAGTTGTTTAGCAGGTCTAGTTATCTTCATCATTGACTTATCTAGGAGAGCATAAGGGGAAGATGGTTGAAAGGGGTGTGAAGCTTTCTTGCCTTCCTTAACACCACCCATAAACAATCCAAAATAACTCCACAAAATCAACAATAAAGCCAATAAAAAACAGTTCTGAGTTTAGTGTGAAGGTGAACAGCTAAGGACCACTAAGGAGAAAGGTTTCTACTGCAATAGGCTTCAGGGGGAGAAAACAAGCAAAGAAACAAACAAAAACAAAAACAGAGGGAATCCACAAAGAAGCCCAGGAGGGCAGAATTAGCAACCTCATCTTGTTTGTTTATCCTGAAGTGACTATAATCCCTAGGCCACTGATGGGCAAACTTTTTAAAGAGGGGGCCAAAGGAAAGGAAATTCTCATCTGTCAGTCTGTTTCTAAGGCAACTCTTTCAAAGTTCCATTGTATTGTATCCTACTCATTGTATTCATCAGATTAGGAATAATGTCATGTAGCCTGATAGAACATTTCAGGGAGCCGCATCTGGCCCATGGGCCATAGTTTGCCCATCACTGTCCTAGGATAACACTGGAATCTAAATCCACAGGTGAAGAGCTTTGGAGCAGCTGTGTTAGCTGCAGTCCCAACTCCAGAGAGCCCACCTGGCCCATGGCTAGGGACTGAAGGAAAGAACACCTCTGAGTTAATCAGTGCCAAGCCTTGAGGGCAGGTTCTCTAGCCTCATTATTGATAAAGAAAGGACTTTGTAGACCCCAAAATGCTGATTTAGTGTTCTGTCCCAGAGTGGTGGGGATAGGAAAGAAGCGTGAGTGGCTAAATTCTAGAGGGCAAAGAAGCAGACTGATATAAAATAAGTTTGCAATGTAAAGTTAGAATCAAATGGCAGAGGGTTATAAATAACTGGCTATGGAAATTATATTCCATCCTAGAGGCAATGAGGAGCAGCACTGTGTGAATAGTAGAGTGTAATCTTAACACCTAAGCCTTAGGCACATAACTTGGCCAGTTATATAGACAATGTATCAGAAAGGTGCAGGGGGAAAATATGAAATTATCACTTTAGACAGTATTTTATATTTATAATTATTATTAATGATTAAAAATATAGCAATACTACTATTACGACTACTGATACTAACTGCTAGCATATATGTAGTGTTTTAAAAGTTTAAATTAAGTTCATAATAAATTGATATCATTAGTAGTTAGTAATATTAATAACAAATAATAAATTACATATTAGCTGCATTATTTGAATTCAAATTGAATTCAAAACAATTCTGTATTATGTTCTCTTTATTGATGAGAAAAGTGAATCTGTAAGAGTTTAATTAAATCACCAAAAATTCTAGATTTGGTAACTATCTGACCTAAATTTTGAACTTAGTTATTTTTTTTTCAGACTATTAGTCTAGGATTCGATACACTATTAAAAGCTAGTTGTCTTGATGACAAATGTCTAATCTTAATAGTCATATAAAGTGGGAGAAAGGAAAATATGCAAGAGATTGTAAAATTAATAGGAATTGACAGCTGATTAGATATTGGAGTATAAAAAAATGGAAATTGAAGCATTATTCTGAGGTTTTCAACATGAATGTCTAGAACAAAGGTGGTTCTTTTAATGGGATTAGAAAATTTGGGAGCATTGCCTATGAGGTTTAGTGAAGGAGGTATGAACAGTTTAGTTTGATATGTGAAAAGGACTTATAGGCAGATATTTCTAATATGTATATGTGTATAATATGATATATTATATGTGTACATATAATATATAATATATGTATAATAATATATGTGTGTATAGAAGAAAAAGAGAGAGAAAAAAAGAGATTAGTACTAAATAACTCATAGAACTGAGAGATATCCATTTCAATGTGGAAATGAACCTCATGTAAACAGATGAAATCTTCAAGGAGAGAGCATTAAAAAAAAAAAAAAAAAAAAAACAATTCAGTGGAGAGGCCAGGAGATGGATAGTAACCTACATAGATGACTGAGAAAGAGCATTAAAGAGGGAAGGAGGAGGGTCAGGTTAGATATTTACTTGGAAGTCAAGGAAGAAGAGACTATCCAGAAGTATGATAAGTCAATCATGTCAAAATTTGAATAATTTTTATGTAGTTGAGGCCATTAGAGATATAGCTGTTAAGATGAATGTTAAAGGGAAAAAAAAAGGAAGAGAAATAAGTCCTTATCATTACACATCTAGTATAGGAATAAGGAAACCACATTTTTCCCCAGTGTTGAAAAAAGGTTTAAGAATCTTGTGATTTTCTGTCATCCTTTAGGATACTGATGATGAACCTTTGGCACATGTGCCAAAAAGGGCACACAGAGACCTCTCTGTGTGTATGCCTGCAATCACCAACCACAGTTTGTTACTAGAAAGCCAGAGGGACTCAAGCCAGAGCTGTTCTCCTCCCCCTCTCCATACTCCTGAGAACATTTCTCACACCACTTGCCCTTCTGCCCAGCAGACCAATGGAAGCACTTCCTCCCTCCTCTGTCTGGGGTAAAGCAATGGGGGAGGGGCTCACATGCTGCATGAGGGGGTGATACAGCCAGCAGCCTTTTGAGTCTGTGATGAAGATGATTCCCATGTTGGGTTTGGAGAGGAGCTAGGTTTGAGGGGAGCATAGCTCACAGCATGGCACATAGCTGAAGGGGAGCAGAGCACTTGGGCTACTCTTCTCTTCCTCTCCACAAGCATCTCTTATAACCCACCCCTCTGCTCAACAGCCCAATGGTAGTCTCTCCCCTGTCTGAGGTAAAGGGAGATGCCTGGGAGGAAAGGGGTTGGGTGCTACATGGCACTTGGTCTCTAAAAGGTTTGCCATCACTGCCCTAGGAGTAGGGTAATGAAAAAAAATTACTTATAATTTCTTTAAGAACAGCTATGTTCTTGTGCTCCTAAGACCATCCTCATGATTACATTCTATATAATCATTTCATAAGTGAAAAAGGGAGAAGGAAGTAAACATTTATACAGAGCTTACTATTTGTGAAGTGTTCTTTTAAGTGCTTTACAAATATATTTTTAAGTGTTTCTTTACAACCTCTAAGGTAGACTATTATTTCCTCATGTTATACTTGAGGAAACTGAGACAATCTGATATATGTGATTTGCCTAGGGTCACACATCTAGTAAATGTTTGAAGTCAAATTTAAATTCCAGTCTTTCTGATTCCTGTGTTCTCTACTCTGTCACCTAGTTAAATCTAATTCAAAAGAAGTAGTAGAAATTCAAGAGCATTACCATACATATACAGGAAGAAAACAAAACAAAACAAAACAGAGCCTTCTATTTCAATTGCCATCACTCCAAATCTCTTAAATTTAACTAGCTCTCTATTATTAGCCTAAAAATAGAAGCTGAGCTCTGAAATCCAGTTTCCTTATATCTGACTACTTACAATAAACTATTTTTTGTGAAGTTCAAAAGAAAATGTATGCGAAAATTCCTTGAGTATTACAAAAATGTTATATGAATACAGGGTATTATTTTATAAATCTAGGTTCTTCTTCCTAGACAATTTCTACAGAAAATTAAAACATTGATGACATCAACCACATAGAAAAAGAAGGGGAGAAATGAAAAGTAAATTGAAATAAAAATAATATTATTTTTTTCTTCCCAACTCTATTTTATATGTAAGAAATTTATTTCTTTTGAGGATTAGGAAAACTTGGGATTGGGTACATTACATAACAAATTACCGCTGTAGGCACAATTTCTAACCTAACTCTCCAAATGAACAGCTTTTAATTATAATGGATCAGTTGGCACAAGTATTTGAAGAAGTTAGCACTGGTATCCTTTCAATAAGCTCACTGGGGAAAAAATAAAAAAGAAAGGATGAAAAATATTCAGATAGGAGATAACTATATTATCAAATCATATGTGAATTCAGAGAAGTTGAGGTGAAAAATGTCTGGATGTGGAGAGAGAAGCACATTCAAATTTTAAATTTACTATTTATTTCTTAAATAACCTTGGGTCTTTTGTTTCTCTGAGTCCCACTGTCATCTTCTTTAAAAGGAGGCTATATTAGACTATTTCTAAAATGTCTTCCACTTCTAAATCTTTGGTGAAGTTCTAAAAACATCTTGTGCCTTTTCAGGTTTTTCTTTTCCCAAGTTCAGGAAATTTCCATATAGAGTTTGTAATTTTTTTTCCTAGTGGATGCTGTATATACCATTGCTGCCTGCACTTTGTTTCAGGCTTTATAGGTCCTAGAAATCATTTTATGTGTTGTTTTCCTTCATTTTGGGGACATCTAGGTGGCACAGTGGATAGAGCATCAGGCCTGGAGTCAGGAAAAAAATATCTTCCTGAGTTAAAATCTGGCCTCAAATAATTAATAAATAAAATATAATAAAATAATAAACAATAAATAAATAAAACAAAAACAAACAAACAAATAAAGAAATGATATAAAATTAAATTAAAAATAAAAAATAAGCTATGTGATTTGGAGCAAGTCACTTAAACCTGTTTGCATCAGTTTCCTCATCTGTAAAATGAATTGGAAAAGGAAATGACCAACCATTCCAATATATTTCCCAAGAAAATTCTAAATAGAGTCTCAAAGAGTGTGACACAGCTAAAAAAATTGAACTTCTTATACTTGAATATAAGTTTCTCTAAGACAGGGACTTTCTTTTTTCTTTCATTTTTATCCACAGCACTTAGCAGAGGTAACTGCGGCTCTGTGGTTAAGAGTGCTAGGCCTGGAGTCAGTAAGACCTAAGTTCAAATCTGACCTTAGACACATCCTAATTGTGTGGCCCTAGGAAAGTCTTGATGTTTGTCTGACCAAAGAACCTACTAGAGAAGGAAATAGAAAACCATTCTAATATTCTTGCCAAGGATCCTTTGGGTAGCTATGGTCCTTGAAGTCAGGAAGAATGGGAAACGACTAATACCACAGTGCTTGGTATAAGGTATTCATGAGAACTTTTTGACTAATCTCTGCAAAGTTTAAGAGTTTATTGTTTGTTTTCTGGAGGTGAGATAGGGTGGCCTATATTTGTACTTTCATCACTATAGGGATCTCTTTTTTAGGGAAACTCCAGGTCAACACAGAAAAACAATTTAGCTACAACTTACAATTTTAAAAAGTTGCCTGGGGGCACTGAAGATAATGGATTTGCCCAAGGTTACATAGCTAGTATTTGCCAAAAGTTATACTTGAACTTAGGAATTTCTGATTCTAAGGTCATCCATTTATTCATAATTCTATGCTTCCTCCCTCAAGAAAAGATAAAAAAAAACATTAAGAAAATTGTGGAGGACAGAAAGTCAGCCATAAAATCTCAGCATTTTTGGTAAATCTTTAGAGCACTAATTTGAAGAGAAGGTGCTTACCTGAAAGAATTGAGAGTTTTTGTTCACTGGGGACTAATTTATATGAGTGAAATTAATGGTATAGTCTTAATTCTGACCCTGAGCTGTAGCAAAATGCAAACTCTATAAATAAAATATATTTTCTTAAAAAAGAAAAGAAACAAAAAGGTTAAGCTGAAGTTTAATTTTAAACATTAGGATATTAAATTTCTCTTTTTGCCATCTTAATTTTTTTAAAAATAACATATCATTTCTGGTGAGTTCTTTTTTTTTTTTTAATTCCAAAACTTTGTATTCCCATCATCTAGGACTCTGTTGGGTATATACTAAGCATTGGATAAATGTTTGTTGAATAAATATATTTCACACTAGTATATGCACACACTTTCAGTTGCCTTCTCCCTCTTACCCTGCAGCTGCTTCTCTCATTTAACTGGTAGGGGGATCCTCTCTGTCTTGTTTGTTCTGGAATTATTGGTAGAAGGAGAAAGTACATGGGGAATGATTATGAAAAGCTGTCAGTCAGTCAAATATTTATTCGGTCCCAATTATTTTTCATTTATGATTCTAAACATGAATCATAAAGACAAAACTGAAATGATTCCTACCTTCAAGATAACCTGTCATCAGGGGAGGCCACATTTACATATATAAACACATATACAGTAGGAATACATAAATTCAAGATGGGAGAATGAGGCTCTAATACTTGGTAGATTTTTGGAAATGCCTCATGTAAAAGGTTAGATGTGATCTGAGCTTGTGATATAACAATGCAAGGGAAAAATTAGCAACATGACCACTGGCCATTAAAGTTTCCAAGGCCAGAAGACCCCTGAGAGCAGTAAAATCTGTAGCCAGGGAAAGGACAATCTTCAGAGGAATCCATTCAATGCAATAGCAGAAAAACAATTGTTACTAAGCAAGTTCTATTTACGAATAGACATAGAGACACCATTATTGAGATTTTGTTTCCTTGGTTTGAGTTAACTAGAGGTGGTATAAAATATAAATAAATGGCCCATGATAAGCTTATCTTTCAGTTATGATTTTACTTCAGAAAGGTTAAAGAAGAATGAGTAACATTGGAATGATTGATTTCAATGTCAAGTATTTCCACTAGGCAATAGTATTGTTAAGGAATTTGAGTACTGGGCAAAAATAGATGATATCAGACCAGTGGTGAGCAGCACCATGGCACGTAATTGAAAGTCTGAACAAGATTTAAGTCTTCAGAAGAGCCCTGAATAATAGGGGCCCTGCAGAGACAATGCATCATAAGTAACTGTTGTTCATAGAATGGTTAAGACATATTCCTTTGTGAGTCAAACTCATTAGAGGTCTCAAAAAGAAGATCATGCTAGTATTTAAAGAGATTGTTGATTTTTCTTCTCTGAGAGGATTTGCATAAGGAAAGAATCAGCTTTTAGTACCCCCTCATAAAATCAGAAAAAATCAAATGCTATTATATTGGACCTAGGAGATCTCTGCCCTGACAGACATCCATGGATGAAACCAGTGGGTATCTCTTTTTGCTCAAATATTTCATCTTTGGAATCTTTATTGAATTAGAAGCAACTTACATATCCTGGATTGTTGGTAACTAAAAATAGATACAACCAAATTGAATATCCATGACCTCAGAATTTAGCCTAAAATTCACAAAATAAAACAAAAGGAGGCAGAATATATTATTAATTACCATACAAGTAACAGGACTAAAAGGCCCATGGCTAGATTGGCTTATGATGTGTCAGGAGTATGAGGATGATATTAGAAATTAAGTCTTATTATATTAATTTAAAGGTAAGAAGTGGAGAAGCTGACTTGAGAAGAATTGGAATTTGAAACAGATCTGAGACAGAGAGTTAGTTTCAAATGTTGTTAGTGTGTGGGAGAGATGCAATGGTTTTTCTGTGGCAGTTGCTTTCAGGGAGTGGCAGTGGCTCTCTCACACTGAGTGCTGGGACCAGGTGATATCTTTTTTTTCTCTTTCCTCACTGTCTGAAGGTAGAAGGAAAAGAGGGGAAAAGCCTGAAGGAGCTAAGTGATTTCCTTTTTCAACTTGGGAAACAATAGTGACTGTCTATTGCTGTTTCATAGACTCTTTTATCTCTGAGAAGACCAAACAAAAACCTAATCTTTGGTTTGGACACTGAGTCTGCTAATATCCAGTCCTAAGGATTCTTGATGAGACTCAGCCAGCTGGCCTTTGTTATCTTTATAACATGGAGACAAAGTTGAGAATTATATACTGTGTAGACATGGAATCTAGAGTTCCCAAACTTGTAGCTTAGTGAGGTATGATGAACCCCAAATTTGGAAATAGTTTGTAGGTTGGAGACCCCAAAAGCTTGTGCTTGTTCCCTGTTCCAGTGAGAATCCACCCTGAAGGGAATCTCAGGCTAGCAGTTGCAGAATGAATAATGGACCCCAGGGTAAATGCTAAATACCCTTTTGTCCTAGGTAGTCTTCCCCATTGTATCTGAGACTCTTACCCAGGAAGACTACCTGGGCAGGGACCATTCCTTTAGTATCCTTTGTGTAAGCAGTCCCTTTCCCTTACACCCTAGCCTCTAGCTATGATCCCTTTCTCTAGCTTGATTGTATCCTGTCAGTATAATGTCAATCATCTCTCCCCGCCCCTAGATCTTCCCAAAGGGTATATAAGTTCCCCAATTTCCTTTGTCCTTAGGAGTGGTCATCTAGCGGGGTGGCACTCCCAGGGGGATCAGGGAGCAGAGCGAAGCAGTGTTCCTTTAGGCTCTGCACAAGGTGCAGCTCTGCATAAGAGGCCAAGTAGCCCTCATCCCCCTTTCCCTTGATTAAAGAGTGGTTTTATGACTATTTAAAAGTTCTGCGTTTTTTCTAAGTTAACAACTTCTTATAAAGATAATAGTGTTAGTTTATTGTAGAATGGGGAAAATTGGGTTAGTCAGAACAGGAAGGATCAATGTAGCCTATGGAAACAGGAGAAGTGGTTCCTTGCAGAACCAGGGAGTTTTATTTGGCTGGAATTAGAATCCCTTAGAGGTAGAAATCCTTTTATATCCTTAGATTCTCAATAAATAGTTTATTTTTCTATAACAAGAGTCTCCTTAGCATCCTTGTGCCTGACCCTGAAGAGAAGTTCACTTATGAGCTTCACTTGACTTATATAAATTGAATATACTTTGTAAGAACAGCATGCAGAGTATCTAATCAACTTATATCCATAATCAATTCATTGTGTATATTATTTTTACTGGATTAACAGAATAGTGTGAAAATTTATTTTTCATTTACTGTATTAATTTATGTATATTATTCCTATGTCTGGAATCTGGGTCAGAGATATTAGTTAGTTTATTATTTTTCTGAATTTTCTTTCTCCTTGGGAATCCCAAAGAATGTTTTCCTTTTCATGGAATTTGGTTAATAAATGAAGGATACAAGGTTTTTTTTTTTTTTTTTTTTTCCCTTGTATGTGACCTCTCCACCTGTGGGGATGGGGAGAGGGAGAAGTAGATAGGTTGATGGACTGCCTCTTAATTAACTATCACCAATTAATTATGTCTTGGAACGTTGAAGGGAGGGGCTGAATAATGAGCTCCTAAAATCTATTAGGCTGCCTGACCCAATCTGGGTTGTCCTTGGTCCTGAGAGAGCCATGGAGATCTATATCACTTTATCACTTATGATGCTTGCCTAACCAATAAACCTGATATAATCAATAAAATTATATTTCTACTCAAAAATGAGAATCTTAAGATAATTTTAATTGTAACAATAGTGATAAAAATTTAGTCAGATCATATATATTGTTAGAGAAAGATTCTCATTTTCTTTTATTTGAAATCCATGAAAAATTACTTTATTAGTTGGATTCATATAGAACAAATTTTATTAGTTATTGTGGAAGCCCTAAATGATCAATATCCTTTTTGGTCTTGTCATTGCATCCTACCCTCATCAAGGATAGGAAAATTTATAAACAGAGTTTATACCAAAGAGCTATACTTTCATAAATATGGGTAAAGCTATTCCAGGGAATCCATTTGTTCCATATCTATGATTTAACAAAATAAGTATATTTTGAAATAAAAGAATGAAGGAAAAACTTTAAAAGAAGCCAAAATATCTGAGCATTTCTTCAAGTTCACTTTTAAAGGTCAGAACAAATGGTGATTCCTCCCAAATTTCTTTTTTTCTCTTCTGTCTAAGCCAACTCATTTCTTATGGTGGTATTCCTACTCCCTGAATTTCAAGCCCTGGGTTTCCCTGATCTGATACAATGATTATAAGGAGAAACTCAGAGAACATAATGTCCTTATTTTGTGTCTTTTTTATATGGACTTTTTCCTATACTGATCATGAGCCTTGGTGCCCAACCCAATGGGACTGTACTCCATTTTAGCTGTCATTACCCTGGTTGGCATCTGTCCCATCTGAACCAGAGTCAAACTGATAGAATCTAAAATCTACTATTGATAGGTCTTGTAAATTTCCCTACTCCAGATTAAGGAGTAAGAATATGGTATTGAAGCAATATACCTCTACTCTTACTTTAATACCCTTTCAAAGGAATGGGCATGGCTATATTAGAGGAGAAACAAATAGAATTGAGTAAACACACACACACACACACACACACACACACACACACATCCATAAATGATACAATGAAGAAATACTAGAAATTAAGGAAGCCCTAGGATTTCAGAAAACAATATAACTACCTGGTCCTAGGTGACTTTTCTTTTTTAATTAATTAGTTTCTTAGCTACATTAAAATACCTAGTTAACTCCCTCTATCCTTCCCATTTTCCCATTAGAAAAGGCATCATCTACCAAAAAGATATATGTACATCTAAAACTATGTCTCATTTATATTTATCAGTTCTTTCTCTTGACACTAGTTCCATTGTTGCTTCCTCAATAAAATCTACCTTGACAATGCACCATTGGAAGTATTCTTAATTCTTCTGAACTCTTAGAATTAGTATTTTTCTTTTTTTTCTTTCATTTTAGACCATGAAGCGACATTATTTTTGTAAATTTTGCCTCATCAGTAACAGGTGAGAACATAATAACTACTCAGACTAAGACCATGTTATTTAAAATGGATTCTCAGTTTTTTTTTATTTGTTGAGCTTCTATAGATTATGGCAATACTACAAAGATCTACAAGTAGGCTAGATATTATTTTTATGAATATCTATTAGAAATTTTCTTATTGGAAATATTGTTTCTGGACAACTAATTGGCATTATAACCTGTTAATGTATAACTTATGACATTCATTTCCCTTCCATCCAGTTCTGATGTTGATCCAACATAGTATATTACAAGACTTTTTGCCTTCAATCAATAAATCAATTTGCATTTAATAAGAACCTACTTTATGCCAGGCACTGGGCTAAGCATGAGGGACATAAGAAAAGTAAAACAAAACCAGACACTACTCTCAAGGGTCTCCCAGTCAAATGATTCAAGGCACCATGAAAACAACTATGGAAAACTACAATATAGTGTAAGAGTTAAAATTTAGTTATTATATTTTATATATTAAAATTATGTGGCCGCCAGGAATCAACAATTCAGGTTGATTCCGTAATTAAATCAGACCCAAGTCAGCATCGGGTTGAGGAGTTTATTTACAATCAGGAAGGTGAGTAGGGATAAAGAGAAGAGGGAGGTTAGAAGTCTAAATAAATGAAGCTGTAAGCCGCAAGGCCCAACAGCCGGATAGGCAGAGTTTAGAATTGGCCCAGCTAGGCCAAGGAAGCCAGCCTAACTTACCCACGTGACAATACAGAGTGTAATCTGTCTGTGGTCTCAGGAGATGCTTCTTCTTCCAGTTCCAGACGGCAACTCCCCCCACAGGAAGTTCACTCACTTACTTAAAGAGAATGTGTCTTTCATCACTTCCTGTGGTCCACCTCTAATTCAAATGGACAAATGGCAGTTTCTACATTGATTTGGACTGCCCAAAGGGCAGTCCCTTATTCTTGATTTGTTACTTATTGTCACGTGTGGGTAACTCGTCTCCCCTCCCCACTAAGGGAGGTGGGAGTGACATCATTAGCACGCCTGGGTTGGGTAGATTTTTGACTATTAATGGGATCGAGCTAATTCTATTTACACAATAGTAAAAATAAAAAAAAAAAAGTAGTATGATTAGGAAACCCAGGGAAAATATTTGTGCAGAAAGTGGGATTTTTCCTGAAAGGTAAAGGAATTCACTGAAGTTAGGAAGTAGAAAATGAAAGGGAGTGAGGTTCCAAAAAAGCCAGTGATAAAGTCCAGAGTGAGGAGATATTGTTGTGGACGAGGAATATCAAGGAAGATAATGTCAATGCCCATAGAGTACATAGAAGTAGAAGATGAAATAGATGGTAGAAGAGTAAAAAAATGATGTCTTCTAGTTATAAAGGAGCAGATGTGTTTATATTTGACCTTGTAGATAATAAGCTACCACTGAAGTATATTGAATGAGTGGTGATAGAGGGTCAAAATTGCACTTAAGGAAGATCTTTTTGATAGCTGAGTGGAGAATGGATTTTGATACCATTGAGAAAAATATGCACATATAAATGTGCATATATATATATATATGTATATATATTTGCATATGTTTTTGTTTGTATACACATTTTAACCAGCACAATGTAGATCTTAAATAATTCTAGTGTGTCTGTAGTCTTACTCTTTCTCTGATGTTGTAAGAAATAAAGATTGAAAGCTTTTCACAAATAAGAAAAAAAAAGATTAAATGTCCCCACAATTCCTAAAAGTATTACCTTATTTGGTATTCATTACATATTTATTGAATGGATTCATGATCACTTGATTATATTCTTTGTACATTTGGAAATATTTACTTAAGGGTCAGACAGGTCACATTTGTTGTCTCTGTCTCTCTGCTTCTGTCTCTCTTTGTATCTCTACTTCTGTCTCTCTATTTCAATCTCTGTCTCTTTTCAGTCTCTGTCTATATCTCTCAATCTCTTTACTGCCTCTCTCTGTTTTTCTCTTTATTCTTCTTTCTTCTTTTGCTGTCTTCTATCTCTTTTATATACCATATCCCTTTCTCTCTTTCTGTGTCCCTGTCTCATTGTTTTTCTTTCTATGTCTCTTTATCTTTCTGTTTGTGTCTCATTCTCTCTCTAATTGTGAAAGTTACTGAATATCATATGTGTGAAAGGATATATGCTACAATCATATAATTAGATACTTATAGAAATGAGAGGACAAGATAAGTTCTCCTAGGTCTTGTTCCCTTTTTTCTTTTGTTACATGTCTGCCAGAAATTCTAATTATTCTTAATGAAAATAGAAGACATATGTAGACATGTAAATATTTTTACTTATGTTCATATATATATGCGTGTGATGTTTCTTTCTTTTAAATGTAAAAATAATTTTTAATTATAATTTTGAAAAAAATAGAATCTTAATCTTTTGCTTCTAATTAAGATATAATAAAATCATTTTATTCATAAAATAATGATGGATATTTATCTTTTAGTCTATTTTCATGGAATCGATTTTATTAGGTTAATATTTCACTGTTAACTATTCAAGTTTTTGCAGACTGTGAAATGTGATTCCTCAATTGCCCACCATATGCCAGCTGTCAGCATTGTCTATTTCTTCTTTTTTGTTTCCTTTGCTGCTGAATGGTGAAAATGTAAACACAGATGTCTCTATGGTGACATTTGTCAGCATTTATGTTCCCCATGGAAAGTCCTGAAGTTTAATTTTTTTTTGTCAATTGAAAATTTTCAGATGAAATGACCTCTGTAATTTATGTACTCATTTCCTCACTGGTTCTTCAACTGTCACTCCTCAAAGTGGTTGACAATCCCTCAAACTTTGTAAAAATGATTTAGCTTTAACTTTGGTCTTTAGTTGAAAGGAGTTACACAAAAACTAATTGAAAATACCCCCTTTCCTGCAATGTGATAAAAATATCCAACATTTTGCCCAAAACTAAGAGTAGAGCTCCAGGACAGGACAATCAAGGGTGTTTCTGATTGGATCAGAACAGAGAGAGACCAGAAAGTGAGCCTAAGCCTGGTCCTACAATTTGATCAGACACTAACCTGATCAAGTTAAGAGTAAGATCAAAAACTTACACCCAAATCTGAGGAAAGCCTTTAAGTTATCAGCATCTCAAGGGTCAATTGAATTAGCAGGGTTTGGGGCTCTCAGAGTTCTCAGCCCTCAGACCATCTGGTAAACTAGTAACAACCTATTAAAATGAGCTGAAAATAACATAAATGACTGAAGTTTATGAGGTTACCCCAACTTCCCAGAAAAAAAAGAGCCTCTTTTTTTTCTAATTATTATTAGAGAGGAAAAATGAGCAAACAACAAAAAAGCACTTAACTTTAAGGAATTTTTATGGAGACAAAGAGCAAGGTACAACCACAGAAAGGGACACTGAAAGGAAAGGAAACACTCAAAGTTCAAAAGAAAAATATAGATTGGACACAAAGTCTGAAAGAGCTCAAAAAAGACTTTAAAAACCAATTAAGAGAGGCAGATGAAAAGTGGAGAAGAGAAATTAAAATGACAATAGGGAAAATGGGACAATTGAAAAAGGATAACCAAAAATTGACAGAAAAAGTCAGGCCTTAAAAATCAGAATTGACCAACTAGAAACTAATGATTTCATGAGATATCATAAAACAAAATAGATCAAAGGAATAAAAAAACAGAGGAAACAAGAAATATCTTATTAATAAAACAGTTGATCTAGAAAACAAATCTAGTAGAGACCATTTGAGAATTATTGGGCTACCTGAAAGACATGATGAAGAAAAAAATTTGGACACCCTATTACAATAAATTATCAAAGATAACTGCCCAGAGATCTTTAAACAAGAAAATAAAATTGAAATTGAAAAAATTCAAAGATAACCTATAGAAAGAAATCCTCAGGTGACAACTTACAGAAATTAATAGGTAATTTAAGAGTCACAAATCCAAGGAGAAAATACTTCAAACAGGCAGAAAGAAACCATTCAAATACCATGGAGCTACAATCAGGATCAATCATGACCTAATGGTTTCTACAATGAGGTAATATCATTACTGAACATTTATGCACCAAATGGTACAGCATCTGGATTTCTAACGGAAAAATTAAAGGAGCTCAAGGAGGAAATAGTTAGTAAGATCATAGTAGTGGGAGATCTCAACCTTTCCCTTTCAGAACTAGATAAATTGAACCAAAAATAATTAAGAAAAAAGTAAGAAATTCAATGAAATTTTAGAAAAATTAGAGCTATTAGGTATCTGGAGAAAACTGAACAGAGGTAAAAAAGAATATACCTTCTTCTGAGTAGTACATGGTATATATTCAAAGACTGACCATGTACTAGGGCATAGAAATATTGCAAATAAATGCAGAAAAGAAGCACAGTATAAATGAAAATTTTTCAGATCATAATGCAATACAAATTATATTTAACAAGGGTCCTTGGAAAGATACATTTAAAATGAATTGGATACTAAATAATCTAATTCTTAAAAACTTGTACATCAAAAAAAAGGAATTGTTGAAGCAGTTATGGGCTACATTAAAGAGAATGACAAACAAGAAACTTTATAGTATTATTCTAGCAAATACCTATATTGGTAATATACTGAAATCTACTCATACATATAACATGGTTTCTGCATTATCATTTAGTGAGTATTATATAATTCATAATAATATAAATTAATTGGAAGAACATTGGTATTGAAAATTTCAACCTTCATTTCTGGACATAATGTGAGTTCATTAAAAGTACTGTACAATTGTTTTCTTCATTATAATTGCTAACTTTGGCAAAATTTTATTCAGATATCTTATTGGTGTATATAAATGGCATAAGGTTCTAATTCTATGCCAATGAAAAGAAAGCTCTTGGTATTTCCTTGTAATAAACTAGTTATCCTCAACTTTGAAAGTACTACTTCTATTGGTTGAAGTTTCTTGGAAGGATGACAGTGATGGCATAATGAGATGAATGAGAACAGTCAGAGTTTCTGTAAGGCCTCCCTCACAGAGACTGTTCTGCTCTGCTTGCTCCGAGTTTCTTTTTTATACTTTTAAGATTACAAATATGATCATACATTTTTCTTGTATATAATGATCGAGTCATACATTAACTTTTACTAAATCACAAAATCATTTGATTGACATTCCATAATTATTCTATTTTCTTTGATTACATAAAAGATGTAAAGCCTTACAGGAAATATTCTCATCATGAGGTAGCTAGGCTAGAAATTATTCTTCCATCCATCTATGAGGTACAGAACATGTGCCAACAAGTTACACAACTAATCAGGCTTGAAAAGATACAATTTCCATAACCTGGTCCAAATATTATTCCAGTAACAACCTTTCGTTTTTCAATATTTTTCAAAGGTAATTTTGACATGTTCATTAGACTATGGGATTAATGGATTAGACAGGTGTAGCAGGACATATCAGCCTTCACTTGGAAGGCAAATTCTCTGTATTTCATCCATTTCATCCATTGTCCTTCCTGTGTTAACATTCCGTATCAGAGATCAGGGAGGCTCAGAAGCAGTCTTGGTCTGCAAGCCTGTATACCTGGGAGTGAAAAATCCAGGTGTAGTTTTGTTGAGATTTTAAAATCTTTAACATTAACTCACTATTTGCTGTTTTTTTATGAGCTGACTTTTAGGGGAATTTCTATATTATTACATGTATAGGTGCAACTTTCATGAGAGTCTGTAGGGAACCTATAAAGGCTTTAGTAACAGCCTTTACCATTCTTCTATATTTCCCTGGGGCTCAGTAGGGATATTGATCTCAATAATTCCAATAATAAGGGGTGTTACTAAGAGAGGAGTAACAGAGTAGAGTCTGAGTGGGTGTTTTCCATCCTTCCTAAAGCTTCTTTTCAGACCACAGGGTCACGACCATGTCAGACAGAGTGGGCTTGATGGCTCCCAGCACTCAACCTTAGATTCATAACTATGCACATATACATGAATATAAATTGGTAAATATTTATACATATGTATATACACATGCATATGTACATGCATACAAGTATCCCTTCCATATTGCTGGGTTTAGGGATATAGAAGCCTTGTGATCTGGAAAATCTATGCATTTTTGGCCTTCCCTTAATACCAAAGAAAAAAAAAGTCATTTTTTCTCCTTTTTGGGGTATTTACTTTATATAAACAGTGATTATTTATGGTATTAAAAGATAAAATATATTATATTATAGAATATGATACATATATTTTATGTGTTTCTAAGTTTCTAACTTTTTGTCATCTGCTGGCCTTTGCATGTCATTTGCAGTTTCTACAAAACTCCCCAAAAAATCCTATTTAATTTATTTTGGCAATTTGCAATGTATAAAAATGGTGATGGCAAAAGTCACAATATGTAAGAGACAATTGAATATATATACATTCACTGGAATACATATATAACTGTATTTCCAAATAATTAGTTTAATTTATAAACATATATTTTGTTTTAATCATATTAAAATATTATCTGAAAAGTGGTACATAGAGAATCCTTCCAAAGGTTATTAAAAAGAAGGAAGGAGGGGCAGCTAGTTGGCACAGTTAATGTAGTATCAGACCTAGAATTGAGAGTACCTGAGTTCAAATCCAGCCTCAGATACTTCTTAGTCATGTGACTCAGTGAAAATCCTTGAATTCCATTTGTCTAAACTTTGCCCTTCTATCTTAGAGTTGTTACTAAGAAAAAAAAATTAATTTTTAAAAAGAGAAGAAAGGAGAAGAAGAAAATGAGAAAAAGGGACTAAAGGAAGAAAGGAAGAAGAAGGAGGAGGAGGAGGAGGAGGAAAAGGAGGAGGAGGAAAAAGAGGAGGAGAGAGCAATATAAGAACAATCCCCGATTCAAAGGTTTTATCAATGGCTCTTGTGATGGACTTTTTCTGCTTTCCACTGAGACACATCATAAATAAATCAGAAAGTTGATAAAAGAATATTTATGGAATCCAAGAAAATTCAATGTTCTCTTAATTTTGTGCAACACATTTCTGCTTTTGAACATTTGGTGGCAGATTTGGAGAAAAATAGGAAAATACTACAATCCAACTAAATTTATTTTAGTATATTGTAAAAAAGTGATTTGTTAGAACAAAATCAAGCCCTAAGGGCTCATCTCTAACAAGCCATCTCAAAGACTTATGGGAAATCATGGAAAATGTAACATAAAGTCAACCTTCTTTGATAAACCATTAACAATTAATATCAAGCAAAGAATAAAATTGAAGCTCATATGCTAACTATAGCTACCACCATCATAGAGGATGCATAGTGCATAATACAAATGGAAAAATAATTCCCCATAGTTAATGAGGTTTTCCATATGCTTTTTAATAGATACCAATTAAGATAATGTTATGTTGATGGTATCTCTCATTCTTCAGAGCCTTCTAGATATATAATCATTTAAAAATGTTTGCACTAAATTTCTCATAGAGGAAAAATAAATTAAGAGAGAGATAAAAATAATTTTAAATGAAGAATGCACAATGTCTAGACCATGGTATTTGGATGACTGTATAAATCAAAGAGCTAGCACATCACTATATGCATCTTGGACAGACATTAGATATGGAATATTAAGTGGACAGAGATTAAATAGGAAGAAGAAGAATAGAAGTGAATGGATGAACTATGCAAAATTTCAATTTTTTAAAATATTCTCATATTTATCCCTGAAATAAAGATACATTATTTTAAGATATACAATTTGGGGGTTATGTTATATGGTAGTGAATTGTAAAATAACTAAATCTGTGAATAATCAAATGTGTCAGATGCTTAAAATGCAAGTGAGAAAACTATACTAGATTAAGTAGGTTATCATCAAAAATGAAGAATTATGGGCAGCTGGGTAGCTCAGTGGAGTGAGAGTCAGGCCTAGAGACAGGAGGTCCTAGGTTCAAACCCGGCCTCAGCCACTTCCCAGCTGTGTGACCCTGGGCAAGTCACTTGACCCCCATTGCCCACCCTTACCACTCTTCCACCTATGAGACAATACAACTAAGTACAAGGGTTTAAAAAAAAATGAAGAATTATGTGAGGATATATATGTGTATACATACACATATATATGTATATCCCCTTGATATGTATATATACAGATATATATTTATAAAATAATAAATGGAGGACCTTATATTCTCAATTAATATTTACATAATTATGATTGTATTAATGGAAGGATTCCATGATGTATCTTTCATGTGGAAGATTAATGGGAAAACATAGTTAAGAATTACATAAGATAACAAGGTGGAGAAATAGTGTAATCTGTCCTATGAGATGGAGAACCTATCTAGATAAAATAATTATAATAGGTATCATTTATATAGGCCTTTAAAGTTTGCAAAGTACTCTGCCTAAGGTATTTCATTTGATTGCCACTCAACCCTGAGAGGTAGGTTGTTATCTTCAATTTATATGTGAGGAAATATGTAGAGAAATAATAATAATGAGTAAGACCTGAAATTGGAGAATTATAAAAAAAAATCTCTAAAGAAAATGTTTGAATATGATTTGGTAATCTGTATTTAATACGAATTCCAAAGAATCAATTTAACAACAAAAGAAATGTAAAAAGTTATTTGATAAAATCATGATCAATACAATGATTTTTTCAGACAGAAAAGTATGACAGAAAGTATGAACACATTTAATATCTCACACTATAGTGTATATAATGGACACTATCATTCTAAAGACCGTAGGAAAAGTCAAGAAATATCAATGAATTTTCCTAGAACCGGTCCCCGAATAGTAAGTGCCATAGCAAGAAATGGTTGAAAACACTATTAGAGAAATTGGAAGATTGGTTCAGTAACCATAACTAAAGCAAGGAATAGAAAGCTTGAAATCTATACCTTTTAATTAATGGCAACAAAAACAAAATGTAGAAAATTCTGGAGAATGAGGATATATCAGAAATTCTAGATTATATTCACCAGAAATTGTAAATAATAATTAAAAATTAACATAATGCAAAGTCATTGCAACACAACCCCAAATATAGTGTATTCTCATTAAAATAATATTTATAGCTGCTTTTTTGTGGGGGGCAAAATTGGAAAACGAGGGGGGTGTCCTTCAATTGGGGAATGGCTAAACAAATTGTGATATATGATGGTGATGGAATACTAGTGTGCTGTAAGGAATGATGAACTGAAGGATTTCTATATGAACTTGAGAGACCTCCAACAACTGATGCAAAGTGAAATGAGCAGAAAAAAAGAGAACATTATACACAGAAAGTGAAACATTATGGAACAATCTAATGTAATGGACTTTGCTCATACAAGACAATTCCAAGGGACTTATGAGAAAAAATGCTATTCACATCGAGAGAAAGAACTGTGGGAATAGAAACACAGAAGAAAAACAAATGACTTATCATCTGTTTATCTGTTTATATGTATATATAATTTGGGGTTTTGGTTTTAAATGCTTGCTCTATTGCAAAAATAAATAATATGGAAATAGGTATTAGTATCATATAAGTATATAACATTTATATAACCCAGTGGAAATGCTTATTGGATCTAGGAGTGGGGAGGGGAGGTAAAAATAAATGAAATATGTAAACGTAGAAAATATTTTTAAAATTAAAAATTAAAACAAAATAAAAGAAAAAATAAAACAAAACTTTAAGAGAGACACGAGAAGCAAATAAATATGTGTATATGTATGTGTGGTTTTATATGGGTAAGAAAGAGACAGCATTTTTATGATCAAAAGAAATTCAATACAATGAAAATCTGGATGTATTTGAATGTGAAAGCAAAACAATTTAAGCACTACTAATATAATGACCAAAATCAATGATATAAAAGAGGTAAATGTAAATCAAATTTGTTTGAATAATTGAAAAATGTTAGTTCCAGATATACCTATTACCTCCTACTTTTCATGAATTTCATGCAAAGTATTTTACCAGTTTCCTCTTTGCTGTAAGCCTGGTTCTATAATAAGAGAAAGTGTTGCATATATGGTACCAAAGTATAAGAATATCAATAACCCCTCCAAATATAGGACAAGTGTATTTTAATATATTCCTGCAGCTTCATATCTATATCTAAAATACCTACCTATCTATAGAGTTATCTTCATGCAATATAATTTTGTAAATTTATATAGCTAAATATTTAAATATATATGCATTTTATGAGGATGTAAAAATACATGCCAAATAATCCCAGAGAGTATAAAGGGATATTTAGCATTGATTCAGTAATTCTTGAATACGTGGCTCAACAGTGGTATAACATTTATAATTCTTTTACTGCTTATTAGAATAAAATTGACTCAATTCTGTACTCAACTTATTCAGGTATATTAAATATATAAAATTGACAAAATATAGTAAGAATTCTAGGATTTTAAGTGTCTATATAGAAAAGTCATCTTTGTATAAAACATCCTAGGAACTAATGAAAAATAAACGTTATCATTTGTGACATCATTCATTGAGTCAATTTAAGCCTTTTAAATTTTTATTAGCATTAAATCTATTATTATCTCTACTAAAAGAATTGAGTTTGACTGTCAAATCAAAAAGGAACTCAAAAATATTTTTAAAGACTCTGATGGGTTAAATGTCAGATGAGACTGCCAAAGGCAGAGTTAACAATATCATCTGCAAAATCTGTCTCCCACAAATCAAATAGTCATTCAAATTCTGTAAATATATAGTTCTTATTGAACACCAATGAACATTAAGACCAAAGGTTTTGAACCTGAAAACTGAAGTCTAACAGAATTAATGCACGAAGGCAGCATTTATCTATTCCTTAGTTTCCTTGAAGAAAAATGTATCAAGCATAAATCTACCAAGGAAAAAGCAAATGCTCTAGAGACTTAATGGTATCTTGAAAATAAAACTCAATGAGATGAATATTTTTTAAAATATCCACATTTATGCAATAGTGCTGCATAATGATGGCATATATTTTCAATGTATTTAAAATGGTGAATAACAGATCAGAAAAGTATCCCATTAAAAACTTCAATATTAATGAAATATTAAGTTAGTTTCCCTAAAGTAGTTATAGAAATATAAATATTTCATCAATAGCAAGAAAAGGATTAATAGAGGTACTCAAAACACATAATAAACAGTTTCAAAGATAGATAAATTCCTAATGCACCAAACAATCTCTTCCATGAGGCAATAGTGAAGATTATATATACGCATGCATATATATATGTATGTTTCTCTATATGTGTAATATATGCATATATGTGTATGTTTGTATATATGTGTTTATATTATATATTTATGGATGTATATATGTATGTGTATATGTGTGTGTATGTGATTATATGTATATATGTGTGTGTATATATGTGTATATATATACACCATCATATTTGGAGAATGTAGTCAAAATGTTTTCTCTTCATATGAAACTTATGAAATTAAGATACAAAAGAGGAACCAGGGGCAGCTGGGTAGCTCAGTGGAGTGAGAGTCAGGCCTAGAGACAGGAGGTCCTAGGTTCAAACCCGGCCTCAGCCACTTCCCAGCTGTGTGACCCTGGGCAAGTCACTTGACCCCCATTGCCCACCCTTACCACTCTTCAACCTATGAGACAATACACCAAAGTACAAGGGTTTATAAAAAAAAAAAAAAAAAAAAAAGGAAACAAATGGCCTCTATTTATACAACATCTATATGGATTGAACAAACAATATGTTAACAAAGAAGTTTCTAACATATCATTGTTATGCATTTCCAAAAAAGAATTTTATAATGACACTTTACTATTTGTTAATCAAAACTAGAATTTATGGAAGGCCCTTCCTTAAGGAACCTGGACTTATTGATCAATACTTATGCAAAATTACAGAAAATAAGCCATACATCATAGGTAAGTAGGTGCTGCAAATAGGCTAGGGCTCTATGCCTTGAGGCAGTAGGAAAGGACTTTTAATCTGGTCACAGAACTTGACCCTGGACAGGTCACTTAATCCTATTAGCCTCAGTTTCCTAATGTGTAGAATGAAATGGAGTTGGAAATGGTAAAACATTCCAGTATCTTTACCAAGAAAAGCACAACTGGGGTCATGAAAAGATGGACACAACTAAACAACAACAAAAGCAACACACTATAGCCTGAAAAAAAATTATTATTTATATATTTTGAATATATAGCAAGACACAAACCAGTTGATAGACTGATAAAGGAGATTTTAGCTAACTTTTATATTAATAAATTAGGAACTTTATAGTATAAATTCATACTTCCAAGTATTCTTGAGACCTAAACATGTTAACAATATTTTAATCATAGAATTATCATGCACAAAAATGTAATTTCTTGGGAAATGTCAATTAAGATAAAACTAAGTATATTATATTTAATAGAAGTGAACATATTTTAAAATATTAGAAAGCACCAAGCTTTTTGGAATAAAAATTTTTCAAAACTCAATCCTAGGTGAAGTTATCAAAAACATACAGGAAAAGGATGTTAACTTTCATCCCTGATATCCTTTCACTCCTGTAGGTGTCTCAAGCATGATGTCAGACAGACTACAGAAGGCATTGGATTCCTTGGACAAAACAAACAAAACAACTAAACCATTTTATCTTTGCAATAGTCTGCAAGGTGCATGCATGAAATATATAAGAATGATAATAGAATAACAACATTCAATATTCATATCTGAGCTTTTTTGAAAATATGAGAAAAATAAGCTGAATATTTTTCATTAGCTTCATGATTTATATTTGCATTATTTTTTAGCATTTGAAAGGTTCATCTTCCACAATGTTGTAAAGTTAAATGGTATAATGATTATATTACCTCTTTTACATAGTTTGAGTATGCATAGTTTGAGGCTTAAAGAGATTAAAGGTCTTGCCCATTTAAAAGTGATGATACAGGACCTTTGGAGAATTAGGGAAGTAATTCCTAACATGAAGCTCTGAAAAATTCTAGCTGAGATGGTTTCTGACCAGACTATTTTTTTTTTAATTTATTGATTCTTTTTTCTTTTTTTAAATTAAATTCTTTATTTTTAGAAAAATTTTCCATGATTCCATGATTCATGTTTTTATTTTCCCCTTCACTCCCTCAAACTTCTCCCTCCATAGCTAACTCATATTTCCACTGGTTTTAACATGTATCATCAATGAATACATTTACATATTATGAATAGTTTCATTGGTGTGGTCCTTTCCAGTCTACATCCCCAATCATGTACTCATCAACCAAAGAGTCCAAGCAGTTCTTTTTCTTCTGTGTTTCCTCTCCTGTAGTACTTCCTCTGAATGTGGGTATAATTCTTTCCATAAATCCCTCAGAATTGTCTTGGAGTCATTGCATTGCATTGCTCCTAGTACAGACATCCATTACATTCGATTTTACCACAGTGTATCAGTCTCTGACTCTGCTCCTTTCACTCTGCATCAGTTCTTGGAGGTCTTTCCAGTTCACCTGGAACTCCTCCAGTTTATTATTCCTTTTAGCACAATAGTATTCCATCACCAGCATATACCACAATTTGTTCAGCCATTCCTCAATTGAAAGGCATACCCTCGCTTTCCAGGTTTTTGCCACCACAAAGAGCTCAGCTATAAATATTTTTCTGCAAGTCTGTTTATCTATGATCTCTTTGGGGTACAAACCCAGCAATGGTATGGCTGGGTCAGAGAGCAGGCATTCTTTTATCGCTCTTTAGGGCATAATTCCAAATTGTCATCCAGAATGGTTGGATCAGTTCACAACTCAACCAGCAGTTCATTAATGTCCTAATTTTGCCACTTCCCCACCAACATTCATTACTATCCCCTGCTATCATTTTAGCCAATCTGCTAGGTGTGACAGGATACCTCAGTGTTGTTTTGATTTGCATTTCTCTAGTTATTAGAGATTTAAAACACTTTCTCATGTGCTTATTGATACTTTTGATTTCTTTATCTGAAAATTGCCTTTTCATGTCCCCTCCCATTTATCAATTGGGGAATGGCTTGATTTTTTATACAATTGATTTAGCTCCTTGTATATTTGAGTAATTAGTCCTCTGTCAGAATTTTTTGTTATAAAGATTTTTCCCAGTTTGTTGTTTCCCTACTGATTTTGGTTGCATTGTTTTTGTTTGTACAAAACTTTTTAATTTAGTATAATCAAAATTATTTATTTTCCATTTTTTAATTTTTTCTAACTCTTGCTTGGATTTAAAATCTTTCCTTTGCCAGTAATCTGACAAGTATACTATTCTGTGTTCACTTAATTAACTTACAGTTTCCTTCTTTATATTCAAGTCTTTCACCCATTGTGAATTTATCTTGGTGTAGGGTGTGAGATGTTGTTCTAAAACTAATCTCTCCTATATTGTTTTCCAATTTTCCCAGCATTTTTGTCAGATAGTGGATTTTTGTCCCCAAAGTTGGGCTCTTTGGGTTTATTATACACTGTCTTGCTGATGTCACTTACTCCAAGGCTACCACTGATCCTCCTTTCTGTCTCTTCACCAGTACCATATTGCTTTAATTGCTGCTACTTTATAGTATAGCTTAATATCTGCTACTGCTAAGCCACCTTCCTTCACGTTTTTTTTTTCATTATTTCCCTTGATATTCTTTTGTTCTTCCAAATAAACTTTGTTATATTTTTTTCTAATTCAATAAAAACATTTTTGGTAGTTTGATAGGTATGGCACTAAATAAGTAAATTAATTTGGGTAGAATGGTCATTTTTATTATGTTAGCTCATCCTACCCATGAGCAATGAATGTTTTTCCAATTGTTTAGATCTAGTTTTAATTGTTTTGGAAAGTGTTTTCTGGTTGTGTTCATATAATTCCTGTATTATAATATAGATAGATTCCTAAGTATTTTATACTGTCTAAGGTGATTTTAAATGGTGTTTCTCTTTCTACCTCTTGCTGCTGTGATATGTTGGAAATATATAGAAATGCTGTTAATGTATGTGCGTTTACTTTGTATCTTGCAAATTTGCTAAAGTTGTTGATTATTTCTACTAGCTTTTTAGTTGATCCTCTAGGATTTTTTAAGTAGATCATCATATCATTTGCAAAGAGTGAAAGCTTGGTCTCCTCATTGCCTATTTTAATACCTTCAATTTCTTTTTCTTCTCTAATTGCTACTGCTAGTGTTTCTAGTACAATGTTAAATAATAGAGGTGATAATGGACATCCTTGTTTCACACCTGATCTTACTGGAAAGGCTTCTCATTTATCCCCATTGCATATGATGCTTGTTGATGGTTTAAGATATATATTGTTTATTATTTTTAGGAAAGGACCTTCTATTCCTATACTTTCCAGGGTTTTCATTAGGAATGAGCATTGTATCTTTTCAAAGGCTTTTTCAGCATCTATTGAGATAATTATGTGGTTTTTGTTGGTTTTCTTGTGATTTTTGTTTGTTAGATGGTTCATATGGTTAATTATGTGGATGTTTTTCCTAATGTTGAACCATCCTTGCATTCCTGGTATAAATCCCACCTGATCATCATGGATAACCTTCTTGATTACTATCCAAAGTCTTTTTGCTAGTATTCTATTTAAGATTTTTGTATCTATGTTTATTAAGGAGATTGGTCTACAATTTTCTTTCTCTGTTTTTGATCTACCTGGCTGTGGAATCAGTACCATATTTTTGTCATTAGAGGAATTTGGTAAGACTCCTTCTTTGCTTATTATATCAAATAATCTGTGTAGTATTGGAATTAATTTTTCTTTTAATTTTTCATAGAATTCACTTGTGAATCCATCAGGCCCTGGTGATTTTTTCTTAGGGAGTTCTTTTATGGCTTGTTCAAATTCTTTTTCTGATATGGGATTATTTAAGTAGTCTATTTCTTCTGCTGTAAATCTAGGCAATTTATACTTTTGTAAATATTCATCCATATCACCTAGATTGCTATATTTATTGCCATATAATTGGGCAAAATAGTTTTTAATGATTGCCTTAATTTCCTCTTCATTAGAGGTGAGGTCTTCCTTTTCATCTTTGATACTGTTGATTTGGTTTTCTTCTTACCTTTTTTTAATCAGATTAACCAGTAGTTTGTCTATTTTATCTGTTTTTTTCAAAATAACAGCTTCTAGTTTTATTTATTAATTCAACAGTTCTTTTACTTTTGATTTTACTAATTTCTCCTTTGATTTTTAGTATTTCTAATTTAGTTTTCATCTGAGAATTTTTAATTTCTTCATTTTCTAGTTTTTTTTTTTAATTTGAATGCCCAATTCATTAACTTCTGCCCTCCCTAATTTGTTAATATATGCACTCAGTGATATAAATTTTTCCCTTAGAACTGTTTTGGCTCCATCCCATAGGTTTGGTAAGATGTCTCATCATTGTCATTGTCTTCAATGAAATTATTAATTGTTTCTACGATTTATTCTTTCGCTAAATTATTTTGGAGAATCATATTATTAATTTCCAATTAGTTTTTGGTTTTCCTCTCCATGTATTCTTACTAATAACTATTTTTGTTGCATTATGATTTGAGAAGGTTTCATTTACTATTTCTCCTTTTTTGCATTTGTTTGCCATGTTTTTTTTAAACCCTTAACTTCTGTGTATTGGCTCCTTGGTGGAAGAGTGGTAAAGGGGGCCAATGGGGATCAAGTGACTTGCCCAGGGTCATACAGCTGGGAAGTGTCTGAGGCCGGATTTGAAACTAGGACCTCTTGTCTCTAGGTCTGACTCCCATTCCACTGAACTACCCAGCTCCCCCTGCATGGTCTATCTTTGTGAATGTTCCATGTGCTGCTGAAAAGTATGTGTATTCCTTTTTGTCCCTATTTATTTTCCTCCGTGTATCTATTAACTCTAATTTTTCTAGTGTTTCATTCACCTCTCTTATATTTTTCTTATTTATTTTTTGGTTTGATTTATGTAGATCTGATAAGGGAAGTTTGATGTCCCCCACTAGTATGGTTTTGCTATCTATTTCCTCCTTGAGCTCCACTAGCTTTTCCTGTAGAAATATGGAAGCCATACCATTTGGTGGATACATATTGAGTACTGATATTTCTTCACTGTTTATACTGCCTTTTATTAGGATGTAGTTACCTTCCCTATCTTTTTTTTATATTTTTAAACCCTTAACTTCTATGTATTGGCTCCTAGATGGAAGAGTGGTAAGGGTGGGCAATGGGGGTCAAGTGACTTGCCCAGGGTCACACAGCTGGGAAGTGTCTGAGGCCGGATTTGAACTTAGGAACTCTTATCTCTAGGCCTGACTCTCAATCCACTGAGATACTCAGATGCTCCCTTCCCTATCTTTTTAAGCTTATCTATTTTTACTTTGGCTCTGTCAGAGATCATGATAGCCACCCCTACCTTCTTTTTTCATTTTAAGCACAATAGATTTTGCTCCACCCTCTCATTTTTACTCTATGTATGTCTGTCTCATGTGTGTTTCTTGTAGACAACATATAGTAGGATTTTGGTTTCTAATCCTCTCTGCTCTTTGCTTCTGTTTTTTGTGTGAGTTCATCCCATTCACATTGAGAGTTATTATTATCAACTGTGTATTCCCAGACATTTTGATTCTCTCTCCTAGTCCTAGCCTTTCTTTCACTGTTTCCTTCTATACCAGTGTTTTGTTTTTAATCATTTCCTATAATCCCCTCCCTTGTTGTAATTCCCTTTTCCCCCTCTCTTCTTATTTCCCTTTTATTTTTCTTTAAAGCAATGTCGTGCTCCCCCCAAGCCCTTTCCCTCCCTAGTATTGCTTCCCTCCAGTCCCTTTGTTACCCTTCTACTTCTCTATTAAGATGTGAATCAATTCTCTGCCCCAATGGATCTGATTGTTCTTCTCTCTTTAAGTTGATTTCTATGCACTAAAGTATTGAATATTTCCTCTCTCTAACTTCTTTACCCTTTTAGTGTATTGTTATTTTTCTCTGTTGGTCCCACGTGCTTCTTTATGGAATATAAATTCATTCCTTTTTGTTTGTTTTCCTATTTTTCTTAACTTCTTCCCCTACCTCCAGTTTTGTATATATTTTTATCTATCTACCTATATATATGTGTGTGTGTGTGTGTATGTGTGTAAACATATATATATATATATATATATATATATATATATATATATATATATATGTTGCTTGACATTTCATCCTATACAGTTTGTCCCTGTTCCCTCTATGTAAACTTCTTCTAGTTACCCGGTTGGTAATACAAATTTTTAATATTTGCCAATATCTTCTTTTCTTCTTGGGATATAAATTGATTGAACTTGTTGTGTCCCTTTAAGAAAATAATTTTTTTCTACTCCCCCCATTCTCTTAATTACCTTATGTTGATTCTCTTGAGTTCTGGGTTTGGGCAGCAAACTCTCTGTTTAAGTCCATTTTTTTCTTGATAAATGTTTGGAAGTGCTCGATTTTATTGAATTACCATACTTTCCCCTGAAATAATATAGTTAGTTTTTCTAGATAGGTGATTCTTGGTTGTAGACCCTGCTCTCTTGCTTTCCAGAATATTGTGTTCCATGCCTTCCTGTCCTTAAATGTAGATGTAGCAAGATCCTGTGTTATCCAAAGTGTGGTTCCCTAATATCTGAATGTCTTCTTTTTAGCAGCTTGTAATATTTTTTTCCTTGGTCTGGTCATTTTTTAATTTGGCTATAATATTTCTGGAAGTTTTCAGTTGTGGATTAAATGTAGGAGGTGATCTGTGGATTCATTCAATTTCCACTTTTCCCTCTTGTTCAAGAACTTCAGGGCCATTTTCTCTGATAATTTCTTGTAAGATGCCATCTAAACTTTTTCTTTTATAATGATGTTCTCTCACAGGTATTAAATATCATGGATGTGACTGAAATGCAGGTGCTTCTGACTTTACCTCAGCACTCAGTAAAATACCCTCAGTAGATTCACATGCCAGCACATTTCTCCAGGCAGAGAGATAGCTGTATTACAAGATCTGTAACTTAGTAAACCAAGAAATAAGCAGATGAATAAATAATTTTTTACAGGTCAAGATTGACCACATATATTTACTAAGGTGTTCAAATATTATTGTGGCATTGACAATATCCTTTTGGAGCCCTTAATTCTATTAAGTTTTAAGAAAGAAGTTGATTTTAAAACCATTAGTAAAAATAGAAACAACTGAAGAATAGTAATACAGGTATCTAGGAAAATAATGTGACTCAATGGATGATCATGCCATACTGAAAGATACAGTCAATGATCATAAACCCCATACATTTCTAGATCACCCAGAAAATATTCTCACTGAACACACATGTCCAAATCATATCACCTTTTTCTTCCTTCTTTAATTTCTTCTCTTTTTTGCTTTATTTTTTCTTTTTTCCCACCTTTCCTTCCTCTTTTCCTTTTTTTCTTTTTTTAAAATGTCTCCTTCTTCCCTTCTTCCTTTCCTTTCTTCTTTTCTCTACAAGCACCATTAGGGCTGTTCTCTTGATATCTTCTCTGCTCAGTTAAATTTTATTTTCTTTGTTTTTCTTCCAACAGTTGCCCTAAGCTTATGTTGTTGTTGTGATGGTGGTTGCTGTTTTTCTTCTGAGTCTTTTTCTAAGCATACTCGTGGTGTTCTCTTTGCTTTAAGACCTCTGAAATCTCTATAGGTTACAAAGCTCCATCTCTACACTAAGGATGTCTACTATAAGAGATGCAGAGATTGATTCTTCAACTAATCAGGACAATCTTCTTTTAAATTCCACTCCAGTTTATCTAATGACATTTCACAATCAAAATTAATTGATATATTGAATAATTGAGGCTTTTCTCAACTGATGAAAGTATCCTATTCTCTTATTTTAAGTAGTGTGAGATGACTTGATTGACATTTAAAATGAAGACCCCGTTATTTGATTAAAGTTATTGGAAGCTCAAGGATCTATAGAAATATATTCTTTTGTTATTTTAATCTTGACCATTATTTTTTTTTCCTCTGGAAATGTCCAAAATGGAGCATTGAATTTGAAATATCTCTCACTTTGTTTGAGTTGCTTATCATATGTAACTTATACAGATTCATTCACTTACAGCTTTTATAAAAGGAAATAATAAGGATTAAAAGAAAACACTTTCGTTCCTCTTGCTTTATTTTTTCTTCTTATCAAAAAATAGTCTGATAGATCTGCATGCAGCTGATGTGACTGTCCTACTTTCAAAAACATTTAAATATTTCCATCTCAGTACTGTGATGTGGCAATTGATATTGAGTACTCAGAGCTAAGATCTTGGTCTATGCATTTTAAAGCCTGTCCTCATCAGAACATCCTTAGGAAGAAGTGTGACAGTGATCAATTCCTCACACCACCATACTGATTTCCCTAGATTGTAAATGTGTCCCCAAACTGAGGTAACAAAATACCCTTTTCCATCATGTGAGGACATCATTTTTAAGTCCTGCCAGAGGACAAAAAGGAATTGTAAATGCATTAAATTCTGGAGTGAAATATTAGTTCCATGATTACAAAAGTTAAGTGAGGTAATTTATTAAACAATTATTCAAAGAAAACTCAGTTACATGAAGAGTCACTTATTTTCTGTGTGAAACCTTCCTCTTAAATTCCATCTCATGCATAATGAACTTTCCAGGGGGACAAATGAAAAGAAGAAATATCCTCAGGTAGTTAAGCATAACAAAAATTCAAATTCAGCAAAGCCTCTGTTTATTTTCCAAGGTCCAGAGGGTCATTCCATTTGGTTCTAGGTTGCAATAGTTTGGATTCAAGAGTATTTAACAAGCATTAATCAAGCTCCTATTATGTGCAAAGCACTAGGCTTGGCAATAGAATCATAAAATTAAAAGAAAACCAAATAATGACAAAAATGAAATGCTACCTACCTTTAAGGAACTGAAGCTTAAATTCCATTACTATTGGAAGCGATCAGGACATTTTTCCATGCAAGACAGATGGCCTGAAATTTGGATTCATATAAGGAATCAGTTTTAAAACAGGAACAAATTTCAAGCAAAGGACACTAATCCATATATTAAACAAATTTCTCCAGTAAAATTAGATCCTCCTTCCCACCTTCTTCCCCCAACCACCCAGATCTTTTCCATAGTCTTCCTAATTGACTTGCAACTGAGGGCACAATTCTACCCATTGAAAAAAAAGTTACGATATTTTACTTCTGTCACAGACCACTATTTCAGGAAATTCCCAGTAATGCTTTACTCTCTTGTTTCTAGCTCTCTGTCCATTTCTGAGACAAATAGATTCATTACACATTTATTTTCTTTAGCAATAAACAGCAATAATATATATGTTTTTTTGATCTTGGTTTGATTTCTCAATGTGTTGGAGCCTACAGTTCCTTTCATTATACTTCGTAATTCTAAATCAAAGATCTTTCCCTTAACTCTCCATCCATTTTATGTGTTTTCTTCTTTATCAGACTAAGCATCTTAAGGACAAGCAGGTACTCATTTTCTTTTTACATTTTTTATTATTTTTAAATTAAATTAAATTATAACATTGTTATCCATTTATACTATTTATTTATTATTTATATTTATTTATTTTATTATATATTATTTGTTTTTATATTTTTCCCTAGCACTTTAACAGAATTCATAGCAAAAAAGTAAGAATTCACAAGTACTCTTTCATTTATTGATTTATAGCCTACCAAAAATAGTTGATATAATTGTAGATGAGTAAGATTTAATACCCACCAAGGGGAAAAATAACATATTTTTGCCTAAGAAAACTGAAAATAATATCTATCTGGAGACCATCTTAGTTATGCTGTAAATATGTTTAGTAACTAAAGATCCAGCCATAGATTCATGAAGAGCTAGTATGATTCCTACTCCAGAAAATTACTAGATGTGTGCCACTTGGGGAAGTAATTTCCCATCTCAGAACTTCAGATTCAATATGTGTAAAATGAAAAGCTTAGTTGCCTTTATGAATACTTCCATCTCCAAATATATAGATATATATGTATATATATATGTATGTATGTATGTATATCCGAATATATTATTTCCTGATCATAGTCCGAAGCCTACATTTTACTGAATAGAGTTTCAAAGAAGGTAAATGTTTCAGACTAAGGTCACACAGCTAATTAGTGGTAAAGAAAGCAATAGAATCAAGGTCCCAAGATTCTGAAGCAAAGGAAAATAATTCTCCTCACCATGCCATCCAATTGCCTACAATCTAGGAAAGTAGGCCCACAAGTCTAAGTTCACTGGACACATTTCAAAAGTTTCCTACATAAAACCAATTAAATGTATTTTTGAGGTGTAAATAGAAAATGGAAAGAAATGTAATGTATCTTGATAAGAAGAGAATCATTCCAGGAACGTATGACTAGTTACTGGCCAATGTAAGCATAGACTTTGAGAGCATATGAAAAGGACCCTTCTTGATACAATACCACACTGGAATTTGGAGCATGGTCATGAAATTCAATAACATTTCTTTCTTTATTTAAGGTGTGTTAAAGAGGATCTTTTTTCCTTATCTGTTGAAATGCAGCTGAATGTGTTGTATATATAATTTTTGTTTTAAAATATTTTGAGTCACAATTTCCATAAACAGTGACAAACTTATTTTACTTAGCAATTAAATATTTCTCCTACTTAAATTATGTTGAAAGGGAAGAATAAAATAATGGAAAATATTTTTGAAAAAAAATATAACTCTAAAGAAAGATTAGTTTTTAGAAAACCTGATGATGATCTTGAGAAGATGTAGGGGTGTCCTGGATTGCTAACTGTTCAAATGCTGGATAAAATGTTGACAGCAGATTGGAAATATTAAGGAAATGAAAATGTATTCAAGTGAGAAAGAAGAAGGTCTAGAATTTTCTATGGTGATTCCTAGAGAAGTTAGAACCAAAACATCCACTTGCAGAATTGTATACTCATTACTTTCTAAAGCCTAGGATTTTTCTATAGATAGAATCAGTGAAACAGTAGCTCATCCTTAATATTCCTTCCCAATTTCTAAATTTTAAGATCTGAGAGTCAATTGGTAACGTATATTTAAATCGAGGTCTTTTACTGCTTTATTCTGTGCTCTTTCCTCTATGTGGCATGTTGTCTTAAGGCTCCAGCAGATGATGTGAACACGGAAATAAGAGAAATGATCAGTTCTCATCCCAAGGCTGCTTCATCATTTTCTCTGGACATATAGGAGCAGATCATTTAGAACACTTCTTTCTTGATCCACCTTCAGGTGACAATCAGACTTTGAAAGAACCATTGTTGAATAAACCCTTTTTAGCATAAAACATTAATCAGTAAAATCTACCTCCCCTCCCCTCTCCCTGCCATGATTGAGTGATGAAAAAAATTACTATGAAGCTCCATATAGTGGAAAGCATGGAGACACTTTCACGTACTCTTTCACTTCATGAAACCAATAAGCATCTGAGTACAAGGAAAAGTCTAGTTGTAGAAATGGGCTACCTTTTATTTGTACCTTATTTCCATTGTATATGATATCATGAGACTTCAAATAATCAGAGATTCAATAATGTGAGTAGGTGCCATATTTTTCCATTTTTTTCAGATTATATATCAATACAAATTTTAATAATTATTTTCTGTCATGTTACAATTCGTATTCTCTCTCTCCCTCCTTCTCCACTACTTCCCAAGAAAGCAAGTAAAATGATAAATGTTGTAAATATGTCAAACAAAAGTTTGTTGCTAGCTGAGCTCAATGAAAAGTAAACTTGACCCAGCATAGTGTTTTAGAAGAAGAGAGTGATCTGTCCAACCACTATAATACTTTCAGAAGTGACCTTGGACTGGTGAATGCTTTGGAGAGATAGCTTTAAGTTTATCTCCTCTTAGGGGTTGAGATAGTTTGGTTTATAGGAGAGTACGCAGTGTTGGGTAAAAATTAATTTATATTATTTTAGTAAAGAAGTAAATATTTTTAAAAGGTGATTTATATTAACTTTTTAAATTGATAATGAGGAGTTAGTCAGTAGATAAATCAGTGATATAAAAGAGATATTTACTGGAAACTTGGGAAGAATATACCAGAAGGGGAGCAAAAGTTTATAATTTTAGCAGAGAAATTGAAATACAACTTTAGTGTTACCCCTATAAATCTGAGAGGACAATGCAACCATTAGTCTTCTTGGAACCCAGCTCTCAAGGGCAAGGGGGAGTAAAGATAAGGACCACCAGAGTCCATCTAGAATATCCAAAAATTAAGCACCTTTACAAAAATTTGTTAAGAATGAAAAATTACTAAAACTATGGTACTAGTAGCTAATGGTTAGATGTATAATCTCTGAATTTAAAAGTTTTATAATTTCAATGACAGCAGGAATAAATTGATTGATGTTAAGAAATCCTAGGTTCAAATCTAGCCTCAGATATTTACTAGCTCTGAGACTCCTGCTTGCCTCAGTGTCCTCAAATGTAAAATGAGGTAAAGAGCATCAAAAGTTGTTGTAAAGATTAAATTATATATGTATATATGACATATACATATATACATGTGTATATACACACATATACACATAAATGTGCATTTGTGTGTGCATATACCTATACATGTGTATATATGTTATATATAAAATGTTCTTAGCACATTGCCTAACATACACTAGATTCTGTATAAATGTTTATTCTCTTTCTCAACCTTTCCTTGAATGTGGAAGACCTGACTAGCTATGAAAATCCAAAGATAACTGAACATATTAAAGGGGAAATGAAATGAATATAATGGGAAGAGAATATGCCTTTGAATCAGGAGATAGTTGGAATAGAATTCCACTTTGTGTGATTCTTGGGTTAAAGCCATAGTATGCCATTCTTCTTTTGCTCTCTCTTTTTAATTTTATTTTAAATTTCAGTTTTTACAGATTATATATGGATACAATATTTAATCATTGTTTTTGTCCTTCTCTGATCCATGTTCTATCCCTCTTTCCTACACTGCCCACCTTCCCACTTTAGGAGGTAATATATGATATACATTGTGTTATGCAATAAATATTTCCATGTTCATCATAAGGTGAAGGAAGACATATATCTCTTATATTAGAGAAAATTCATGGGGAAAAATAAAGAATGGTATGCATCAATCTGTATTTATATAGCATCAGTTTTTTTCTATGTTGGTATATAATCTTTTTCAACATGAATCCTTCGGAATTGCCTAGATCATTGCCTTGATGATAATAGTTATGTCATTCACAGTTGATCATTATACTTTTTTAATGTTATTATACTATATTCTCCTTGTTCTGATTACTTCACTTTTTATTATTTCATATAAGTTATTTTCAGAGGGTGTTTTTTTGTGTGTGTCTGCTTGTGTGTGTGATCATTTTGTTTATTGTTTTCTATGGTACAATAGCATTCAATTATAACAATATACAACAACTTGTTTAGCCATTCCCTCAATTGATGGGCCATCACAAAAAGAGTTGCTATAAGCTTCTATATTGAAGATCAGAAGTTATAGGATATGTTATTACCCAAGGCAAAAGATCTAGACCTAAAACCAAAGACCACTTACCCAGGGAAAGTGAGAATAATTCTCCAAAGGAAGAAATTAAAATTTAATGAAATAGAGGACTTCTAGGCATTTCTGACTAAATCCCCAGAGCTAAAATAGAAATTCAATGAATAAATTGGATACACAAAAGAAACAGTAAAAGGTAAACAGAAACAAGAACTCAAAGGAATCAATGGGATTTAACTAATCATATTCCTGGATGGGAAAATAGTAAGTAATTAAGAATTCTAGAAGACAAGAGATATCCTAAAGCATATAATATGCTTAAAGAAATCAAAGGAAACAATGGGGTTTAATGGATTACATTTCTTTCATGGTAAAGTGATATCTATAATATTTAGGATATTTATGCTATACGAGTTCATTAAAATACTTAAAGGAAATAAAGGGAATTAAGGGGATTAAACTGTTAACATTATTAATAAGATGATGAGTAAGAAGCTTAAGATATCTATGATCCTTCAAGTACCTAAAATACCTAAAGCACTTAGGATGCTTAGGCTATTGAAGATACATAAGACCATTATCACTATTAGAGTCAAGAATAAGAACATATATAGACAGAAATCAGGGAGTAAGTAAAATATAAAGAGACATATTTAAAATCAAGGGAGGAGTTCCGGTAAGATGGCAGTGTAGATGGAATGAATCTTTAAGCCTCTGCACCCTTACACACTGAGATAGAAAACAATGTGCTTTGAGAAGAAAGAGGACCAAATCTAATAATGGGACACAGCAGGGGGAACCATACTGCAGCACAACTAAAGTGGTAAACCAAGAAAAAGGCTTCAATACTTGAACTATCAGGACTGAGGGCATAGAAGGGGAATCCCAGGATCCCAGGATGCCTCCCCCAGGTGCTGTGCGAAGTCTCCAGTGGCCAGGAAATCTCAGGGTCTGTGGGTGCACTGGTCAAGAGAGAGGGCCTTATTGGCATAGGACTCAGGGAGTCAAACACAGGCACTAGAGAGGTGACTGGAGGAGAAGACCAGAGAAACACAGCAAAAAAGCCCAGAAGATGGTGGCTTAGAGAGAGCCAAACCCCAGAGAGCAGACAGCTTGGCTTCCTCATACCAAGATAGAGAACTCAGGGCATCAAGAGGAAAGAAAACCAGATCAAACACAGCAGATAGCGCAAGGGGACCCCACTGCTAGAGAGCTCAGTTCAGAGAAAACACTCCTTGTCACCCCCCCCCTTTATTGTTTTTTATTTGTTTGGTTTTTTTATTTGTTTTTCCCTCCCCTCAAGGATTTGAGAATTTAGGCTCAGGGCAGACTAATCTAATCACTACAGGATTAATCCCAACAATTGGACAGACAGAGAAGTCTTCCAAGGGCAGAGAAAGTAACTACAAACCTTTGCCCCTGGAGGGAAGATCTTTCATCAAAGATCATTAAATACATCTGCTCAAACTAGCAGAACAAGGAAGGGAAAAAAAAACATGAGTAAGCAACAGAAAAAGAGAAAAGAAATGACAATTGACAGCTTCTTTCAAGGAAGTGAAAAGGGAGCAAATGAAACAGAAATAGAAGAAGAGGAAGTAGTTCCAGTGAACTGGACACAGGCTTTGGAAGATCTCAAAATTCAATTATCTCAAGAATTTAAAGCTCAATTAATTCAAGAACTTCAGGAACTCAAAAAAAAAACAATCAAGAGAGGCTGAAGACAATTTGAAAAAGGAAATGCATGAGCTAAAACAAGAAAATAAAGTCTTAAAAGCCAGAATTGGCCAGCTTGAAAATGAAGCAAAGAAGGCAAAAGATGATCTACAAAGAAAATCAGAGCAGAAAGAGAAGGATGACCAAAAAGCAAGGGATGAAATTCAGTCTTTAAAAAATAGAACTCAACAACTAGAAGAAAATGACTTCACAAGGCAGCAAGAATATATTAAATAAAATAAAAAAATGAAAACTTTGAGGAGAATATGAAACACCTCATTGATTCAACCAAAGATCTGGAGAACAGAGCTAAAAGAGACAACTTAAGAATCATTGGTTTACCAGAACATCATGATAAAAGAAAAAGTTTAGATAGCATTTTACCAGAAATTATCAGAGAAAATTGCCCAGAAATTCTTGAACAAGAAGGAAAAGTGGAAATTCAAAGAATCCACAGATTAACTCCTACATTTAATCCACAACTGACAACTTCCAGTAATATTATAGCCAAATTCAAAAACTAACAGACCAAGGAAAAAAATATTACAAGCTGCCAAAAAGAAGTCATTCAGATATCAGGGAACCACAGTTAGGATAACACAGGATCTGGCTGCATCTACGTTGAAGGATAGGAAGGCATGGAACACAATATCCAGGAAAGCAAGAGAACTGGGCCTACAATCAAGAATCAACTATCCAGCAAAACTAACTATATTATTGCAGGGGAAAGTATGGTCATTCAATAAAATTGAGGACTTCCAAACATTCATCAAGGAAAAAAAAAACGCACTTAAACAGAGAGTTTGCTGCCCAAACCCAGAACTCAAGAGAATCAACATAAGGTAATTAAGAGAATGAGGGGAGGAGAAAAAAATTCTTTTCTTTAAGGAATACAAAAGATAAATCAATTTATATCCCAAGAAAAAAAAGAAGGTATTGGCAAATATTAAAAGTTATTATTACCAACAGGGTAACTAGAAGAAGTTTACATAGAGGGAACAGGGACTAACTGTATAGGATGAAATATCAAGAGATATATAAATAGATATATGTATGTATGTATGTATGTATGTATGTATAAATATATACAAAACTGGGGGGAAGAAGATAATAATAAGAAAAAAAAAGAAAGCAAACAAAAAGGAATAAATTTATATTCCATAAAGAAACACATAGTATCAACAGGGAAAAATAACAATACACTGTAAGGGTAAAGAGGTTAGAGAGAGGGAATATTCAATACTTAAGTGCATTGAAATCAACTTAGAGAAGAACAATCAGATCCATAGGGGCAGAAAATTCATTCATGCCCTATAGAGAAGTAGAAGGGTAACAAAGGGACTGGTAGGGAGGGAAGCAATACTAGGGAGGGAGAGGGCTTTCTGGGGAGGAGCACTTCATGGCTTTAAAGAACAATAAGAGGGAAATAAGAAGGGAGGGGGGAGAAAGGGAAGTACAACAAAAGAGGGAATTCTAGGAACTGATTAAAAATAAAACACTGGTATAGAAGGAAACTGAAAAAAGAAAGGACAGGACTAGCAGATCAAAATGTCTGGGAATGCAGAGTTGATAATTATAATTCTGAATGTGAATGGGATGAACTCGCCCATAAAACAGAAGCAAATAGCAGAGTGGATTAGAAACCAAAACCCAACCATATGTTGTTTACAAGAAAAACACATCAAATGGTCAGACAGACATAGAATGAAAATGATAGGATGGAGCAAAATATTTTGGGCTTCAAATGAGAAAAAGAAGGCAGGGGTGGCTATCATGATCTGTGAAAGAGCTAAAGTAAAAATAGATATGGTTAAAAGAGATAGGGAAGTTTACTACATCCTAATAAAAGGCAGTATAAACAATGAAGAAATATCATTGCTCAATATGTATGCACCAAACTGAATAGCTTCAAAATTTCTAAAGGAGAAGCAAGTGGAGCTCAAGGATGAAATAGATAGCAAAACCATACTAGTGGGGGACCTGAACCTTCCCCTATCAGATCTAGATTAGTCAAGCCAAAAAATAAATAAGAAAGACATGAGAGGTGAACGAAACCCTAGGAAAATTCGAATTAATAGATATTTAGAGAAACATAAATAGAGAGAAAAAGGAATACACCTTCTTTTCAGCAGCACATGGAACATTCACAAAGGTAGACCATGTAATAGGGCACAGAAACATGGCAAACAAATGTGAAAAAGCAGAAGTAATAAATGTAACCTTCTCAGATCATAATGCAATAAAAATAGTTATTAGTAAGAATACATGGAGAGGCAAACCAAAAACTAATTGGAAATTAAATAATATGATTCTCCAGAATAATTTAGTGAAAGAATAAATCACAGAAACAATTAATAATTTCATTGAAGACAATGACGATGAGACATCTTACCCAAACTTATGGGATGCAGCCATAACAGTTCTAAGGGGAAAATTTATATCACTGAGTGCATATATTAACAAATTAGGGAGGGCAGAGGTTAATGAATTGGGCATGCAACTTAAAAAACTAGAAAATGAACAAATTAAGAATCCTCAGATGAAAACTAAATTGGAAATACTAAAAATCAAAGGAGAAATTAATAAAATCAAAAGAACTATTGAATTAATAAATAAGACGAGAAGCTGGTATTTTGAAAAAACAGATAAAATAGACAAACTACTGCTTAATCTAATTAAAAAAAGGAAAGAAGAAACCCAAAATAATAGTATCAAAGATGAAAAAGGTGACCTCACCTCTAATAAAGAGGAAGTTAAGACAATCATTAAAAACTATTTTGCCCAATTATATGGCAATAAATTTAGTAATCTAGGTGATATGGATGAATATTTGCAAAAATACAAATTGCCTAGATTAACAGCAGAAGAAATAGAATACTTAAATAATCCAATATCAGAAAAAGAAATTGAGCAGGCCATTAAAGCACTCCCTAAAAGAAATCGCCAGGGCCTAATAGATTCACAAGTGAATTCTATCAAAAATTAAAAGAAAAATTAATCCCAATACTATACAAATTATTTGATATAATAAGCAAGTAAGAAGTCTTACCAAATTCCTCTTATGACAAAAATATGGTACTGATTCCAAAGACAGGCAGATCAAAAACAGAGAAAGAAAATTACAGACCAATCTCCTTAATGAACATAGATGCAAAAATCTTAACTAGAATACTTGCAAAATGACTCCAGAAAGTGATCAAAAAGGTTATACATCATGATCAGGTGGGATTTATACCAGGAATGCAAGGATGGTTCAACATTAGGAAAATCATCCTCATAATTGACCGTATCAATAAGAAAACCAACAAAAACCACATGATTATCTCAATAGATGCTGAAAAAGCCTTTGACAAAATTCAATGCTCATTCCTAATGAAAACACTAGAAAGTATAGGAATAGAAGGTCCTTTCCTAAAAATAATAAACAGTATATATCTTAAACCATCAACAAGTATCATATGCAATGGGGATAAATGAGAAGCCTTTCCAATAAGATCAGGTGTGAAACAAGGATGCCCATTATCACCTCTATTATTTAACATTGTACTAGAAACACTAGCAGTAGCAATTAGAGAAGAAAAAGAAATTGAAGGTATTAAAATAGGCAATGAGGATACTAAGTTATCACTCTTTGCAGATGATATCATGGTCTACTTAAAAAAATCCTAGAGGATCAACTAGTAGAAATAATCAACAACTTTAGCAAAGTTGAAGGATACAAAATAAACACACATAAATCATCAGCATTTCTGTAGATTTCCAACATATCACAGAAGTAAGAGGTAGAAAGAGAAAGATCATTTAAAATCACCTTAGAAAATATAAAATAAACACAGGAATTATATGAAAACAACTACAAAACACTTCCCAAACAATTAAAACTAGATCTAAACAATTGGAAAAACATTGATTGCTCATGGGTAGGATGAGCTAACATAATAATAATAACCATTCTACCCAAATTAGTTTACTTATTTAGTGCCATACCTATCAAACTACCAAAAAACTTTTTTACTGAATTAGGAAACACTATAACAAAGTTCATTTGGAATAAGTAAAGATCAAGAATATCAAGAGAAATAATGAAAAAAATGTGAAGGAAGGGGGGCTAGCAGTACCAGATATTAAAGTATACTATAAAGCAGAGGTCGTTAAAACAATATGGTACTGGCTAAGAGACAGAGAGGAGGATCAATGGAATAGACTTAGGGTAAGTGATGTTAGCAAGACATTCTATGATAAGCCCAAATAGCCCAACTTTTGGGACAAAAATCCACTATTTGAAAAAAACTGCTGGGAAATTTGGAAAACAATATGGGAGAGATTAGGTTTAGATCAACATCTCACACCCTACACCAAGATAAATTCAGAATGGGTGAATGACTTGAATATAAAGAAGGAAACTACTAGTAAATTAAGTAAACACAGAATAGTATATTTGTCAGATCTCTGGCAAATGAAAGATTTTAAAACCAAGCAAAAGTTAGAAAAGATTACAAAATGTAAAATAAATTATTTGATTATATTAAATTAAAAAGGTTTTGTACAAACAAAAACAATACAACCAAAGTCAGAAGGGAAAAAACAATTTGGGAAAAAGCTTTATAACAAAAAATTCTGACAGAGGTCTAATTACTCAAATATACAAGGAACTAAATCAATTGTATAAAAAAATCAAGCCATTCCCAAATTGATAAATGGGGAAGGGACATGAATAGGTAATTTTTAGATAAAGAAATCAAAAGTATCAATAAGCACGTGAGAAAGTGTTCTAGATCTCTAATTATTATAGAAATGCTAATCAAAACAACTTTGACGTATCCCCTCACACCTAGCAGATTGGCTAAAAGGATAGCAGGGGAGAGTTGAATGTTGGAGGGGATGTGGCAAAATTGGGACATTAATGTACTGCTGGTTGAGTTGTGAACTGATCCAACCATTCTGGATGGCAATTTGGATCTATGCCCAAAGAGTGCTAAGAGATTGCCTACCCTTTGATCCAGCCATACCATTGCTGGGTTTGTACTCCAAAGAGATCATAGATAAATAGACTTGTACATAAATATTAATAGCTGCACTTTTGTGGTGGCAAATAACTGGAAAGTGAGGGTATGCCCTTCAATTGGGGAATGGCTGAACAAATTGTGGTATATGTTGGTAATGGAATACTATTGTGCTCAAAGGAATAATAAACTGGAAGAATTCATGTGAACTGGAAAGGCCTCCAGGAACTGATTTAAAGTAAAAAGAGCAGAGATAGAAGAGCATTGTACATAGAGACTGATACACTGTAGTACAATAGAATGTAATGGACATCTGTACTAGAAGCAATGCAATGACCCAAGAGAATTCTGAGGGATTTATGGAAAAGAATGCTACCCATTTTCAGAGGAAGAACTACAGGAGAGGAAACACAGAAGAAAAAGAACTGCTTGAATACTTGGGTTGATGAGTACATGATTGGGGATGTAGACCTGAAAGGACCACACCAATGCAACTATCAATAATATAAATAAATCCTGATTGATGACACATGTTAAAACAAGTGGAAATATGATTTAGTTATAGGGGGAGTAGAGTTTGAGGGGGGTGAAGGGGAAAGTAAAAACATGAGTCATGTAACCATGGAAAATTTTTCTAAAAATAAAAAAAATTTAATAAAAAAAACACAAAAAAATAAAAGTGACTTGCGAAGGGTCACAGAGCTAGGAAGTGTCTGAGGCCTGTTTTGAATCTAAGACATCCTGTCTTTGACCTGGCTTTCAATCCACTGAGCTACCCAACTGCCCCCAGCTAATATGATTTGAAATATGAAGATTAACCCATTTAGACAGAGGTGAGTAAATAGGTATAATTTCCTGAATTTAGAAAATAAGTGTTCCACTCTTTCCCAAGTATCTGTAAATAATCAAATGAGCATGGAAATAATAACAAGTTATTTGCTATGAGGGAAATTTTCAGTAAAAGATATGTGTTGCTTGACATATACATTCATGAGAAAATGCTTTACACAAGTCTTGGGAGATGACTGTTTTTGGCCAAAATCACCTAGGTCCTTTTTAAGGGGCTCTAAACAGCCAGTACACTTTCCAGCCACCAAGCCCCAAATTCAAACAATATATTAAAGTTTTCTTCTAATTCTCACTATTGAATAAAATTTTCTCACAAGATAGAACGTGTACTATATCCATAATTGAATAGAAGTGGAACAAAGTATTAGCCCCAGATTTGAGCCACATAATGGAGTTTGTGTGGTTCATTCACTTCCCAAAATTAACAGGTTGATCAAAGCTCCTCAATTCCCCTACAAGATTAATAAATGCATTCAAACTCATAATAAAGAGTAGACATACTGATCATGGAAGCTTCACAATTATTCTTTTTATCAACATTTTTTGGTGTTGGGGGTTTTCAGAGAACCTAATAGCTCTAGTATGAGGGCTTGAAGAGTTCTTTTGGGGCTTTTTTTTCCTCTTTGGTGTCTACTTGCCTCACAGTTCTCACCTGTGGCTTTAAGAAGCTCCAGTATGCACAGTAGTTGTATTCTGGTAAATCAGGTTTAAGGTAAACCCATCAGTGAATTAGGGGGTTGTCTACCCCTAGGTATGTGGAGACTACATCCTAGTGGAAGGAGTAGATAAAAAAAATTACCAGTTGTTATGAACCTGGAATTGTGGAATTCTAAGAACTTCATTAGACATTGAAGAAACCAAAGTCATTGATTTCATCCTCACCCATCACCAGTCATCCTCACTTTTGTCTTGCCACTAGACTTCAATGACTGTAAGAATTAAGTTGATGACTGCAATTCAGCCTCATTTAAATCTAATTCATGTGTGAACCAAAAGACATCACCACAGAAATGTCATTTTGGTCTTCTTTGATTATGAAGGATAACAACCAACCAACATTCTCAAAATATGGCTCCTATAGCTTTTCCATTAATATTGAGTAAGTAGACTAAATGAGAAAAACAGTATAGGTTAGCAGAAAAAGGGCAGCTCTAGAGTCAGAAAGAATTGGGTTCAAACTATACCTCTGATACATACTAAATGTGTTCTCATGGGCAAGTCATTTAATCTCTTCAGTGAGAGATTCTATCACTAACACCAGAAGAACTGAAGAGGAGTTGATCATCATTGGAGGGCATTTCTACACAGCAAATTCCCTACACTAACAAAATCATAGATTTGCTACATTTTCCCCTTTCTTATACCCTTTCTGGTTATTAGTGAGCTAAACTGGTAAAATCTTTCCTTTAAAATTATTTATTCATGTGGCTATGGGCCAGTCATTTTTCTGTCTTGTTCCTCATTTTATTTGTGAGTGAAAGGAAAATAAGATAATGAAACTAGGATTTTCTTATTTATTGGGGGATTAAAAGTTCAAATAAAATGGCACATCTAAAGGATTTGGAAAGCCAAAAGACATGTAGCATGTATGAATATGAATTACTCAGATTGGCTTTTGCATTTTATTCTATTAAGGGAATACTTATTAGCACTCTTCTGTACCTGGAAAGTCATCAAACATTATTATCCCCATTAGTTTACTGAGAAAAAAAAACATATGCTTCTATATTTAGGGATATATATCTATATATATCTATATATATTATACACTTTTAACTGATATTGTTCAATATCAGGTAAAAGTGTCCCATTCATTATTAGGAGTACAGTTCATTACACACACACACACACACACACACACACATACACACAAGAGACCTCTTTTACTCTAAGTTTGGAAAGTACATACTCATTTAAAAATAATAATCTAAGAGAGAAGGAAATAAATAGAATTGTTATTGTACTTGAAAAAATAGTAACAAAATTAATTTTAAAAAAATGAAAGACCAAGATTATCAAAGGAAACAATAAAAAATGAAATGGAAGGATGTCTAGCAGTATCAGATTTCTAAATATATTGTAAAACAACTTTCAGAATTATCTAGTACTAGATAATATATTGAAAGGTTGATCGGTGGAACATAATAAACATAAAACAATTTTTAAAGATTATAGTAACATTGTATCCTACAAAAACAAATTTCCAAGTTTTGGAAAAAGAATTTACTAGTTGTTAAAAATTTAAGTTTGGAATAAATTAGATATTGACCAATATCTTCTACTATTTGTTAAGACAAAATCAAAATAGATACACACCTTAGGAATAAAGGGAGATATAAGCAACCTTTTAGAAGAACATAAAACATATTGCCTATCATATTTATAGTGAGGAGAATACTTTATTAATAAACAAAAGATAGAAAGCTTTGTGAAATATAAAATGGATAATTTTGAATATATTAAAATGAAAATGTTTGTACTAATAAAATTAATGTAGACAAAATTAGAAGGAAAGCCATAAGTTGGTAAAATGTATACATAGTCTCTCATGTAAAATATCTCCTGTATAGATATTCTCTCATAAAAATGTATCTCATTTAAAATGCAGAGAGGACTCTATCATATATTTAAGAATGAGTCATTCTTAAATAGATAAATGGTCAAAAGATATGAATAGATAGTTTTAGGATGGGAAATCGAAGATATAGACAGACAGACAGACAGACAGATAGGTAGATAGAAAGATAGAAAGACAGACATAGCTACACACATACATACACATGTGCATATATATATACACACATGAATACATAAAACTATATTTTAAATACTCTGCATCATTACTGATTTAGAGAAATGCACATCTAAGACAATCCTGAGATATCATCTCACATTCAGCAGATTGACTAAAATTATAAAGTGTCAAAATGACATGTGAGTGTGAATATGGGAGAATGGGGACACTGATACACTGATTTTGGAAATGTGAACTGATCCAGCCTTCCTGGTAAGGGTGGAGATATGGGAGGAAAGGAGAGACTACTATTTGAAAAACATCAGAAAATGAATATTAAGTATTAAAAGTTATGTCACCATGTGATCTGAAAAAAATTGTAAAAAATCTAAATATCTAGACATTATTAAGGTATTAACCAATTATTACAAACTAATTACTGAATTAGACACAGCTGGAAATATTCTATGATTGTAGTCTATTGTAGATTATGTAGATCATTACTCCAGTAGCCTTAGTTCAGGCACTTTATAATGTATCAGTTTAGTATTAGTAGCAGTAGCAGTAGAAGTAGTAGTAGCAGCACCAGCAGTAGACGTCTTTTAGAATACAGTGCTTCATATATAATGTGCAAAAGTAGAAATGCCTCTGCATTTGGAGGTAGTGTTGTAATATGTTCAAATTCTTCTTCTGGCACTATTTATGGAATCTAAATAATTGCTTAAACTTTCCTGTATATAGGTATATGTCTGTGTACTGCAGCAGATGGTCTAGAAGCAGGTCTGGTGAATGGTGGCAGCAGGAGGAACCATGATGTTATTTCCTTGCCTCTTGGATTCGGTGTCCAATGCTATCTCCAATAGGATCTGATGAGAGATGATAGTCAAGGTGGTGGTGATAGTTTGACTTTCATGACACATGCTGCCTCAATCGCTCTCTTGGGGTGATGATGCTTCAGCTAGATTTGCTTGTTCATTTAACAAAAATGTGAAAAACTCTTCAGGTGGATGCCAATCCTTTCTTTCCTTATGTCTGACCCTAGTCCAGCAAGGCTTCCATATGCTTAGAAAGTATCATTTTTGCCATGAGATGCTTTGCTTCTAATTTCAACCTTTTCAGAGAAAAGTCCAAGTTCTATGAGGTCCCTTTCAATGAGTCAATTTCATGCAACCTATCAGGTACAAAGACAGGAGGGGACCCAAGACTTCCTGACTGATAACTCAAAATTCCTTTAATTTTTATTGCCTCGCTGTTTTAATGATAATATGAATTTGTAACAGGGGAGGAGGATAGAAATTTCCTAGAGACCTAAGAGTCCTTAACAGATTCTGTTGCCATCCTTTCCTGTTTTAAAAAAGTCTTTTTAGTCAGGAAAAAAGTAATGATCAGTGTCATTAATAAGCTTCCTTATCTTATTCTACCACATTACCTGGCAATGGAAACACTTGTCATCCACTTAAAATATCCATTAAGTTTTTGAGTCTGCATGGTTTGAATAATATTAAATAGTCAAACCCTAGTCCCTTATCCTCTATCTCAAGTAGCTTAAAGGCTAACAGAGAAGGTCACATGGATTTGGCATTTAATTAAATTCATTCTAAAAGGAAAAGTCCAGCCTCACATGGACATTTGCAAAGGCATGTCTAAATATTCCCAGGAATAAACCATATCTGAATTTCTGCACAGGATGCAGTAGAAACACCAAATTATAAGGAATGAAAATTCAATTTAATCCCAACTCTGCTTTGTAGGAACTGTGTAAACTCTTTGAATGATAGACCATTACCTTCCCCTTATTATAAATAAAACAAATATTGGAAAATCCTGTAAAATCATATCTTGACCTTCTTATGTTTTCTGCTTTGACATTTCATTTCTTTTCTATCACCAGCCATCCTGACTTTTTGTCTTTCCACTTAGGAGACTAAGGCAGATGATTTGCTCTGATTTGCTTAAATCCAATTTATGCACGTCATCACCCTATGAGGTCAGTGGCCCTCTTAAAAAATAAAAGACAAAAATTATGAGATTTCCTTTATTACCAGAGCAATCTTTCACCAAAATCCCCCTTTAAATGCTTAATCTTGTATCTTTTTTCAAAATTTTTGTACATAGATTTCCCAATTAATAATGATAATCAAATCAGTTTTACATATAGTAATGTCACAGTTTTATGGAGCATTCCAGGTAAACTAGCAACTCTGGTGGAAGGTTTTCCAAGCCTTTTTCAGGGCTGCTTATCCATATTTGGTGTCCACCTTTCACCCACTTCTCACTTGTCTCCAAGAAGCTATACCATAGAGCTAAAGCATCAACAGACATACCCTGGTGAAACCATCTTGGCAACAGGCTACCCCAGGCTGAGGATAAATGATAGGCCTCAAAAACATTGATGAGTTAGGAGGATGTCTAACCCAAGCTTGTGAAGACATGCTCTGGCAGAATCAGTGGACGAGAAAATTTTATCCTATTAGTCACAAAAGCAGCTATAGCAGGCACTCTGGAGCCATTGGAACTTTGTCAGACATCAAAGACACCAAGGTCATCCAATGAATCCCAAACCATAACCAGTCATCCTGATGTTTTTACCATTAGTCTACAATGAAGCTGTAAAAGAGAATGAGGCTGATGACTTTGTTCAATTCTACTTTACTTAAATTCAATTCACAAGCAAGAAAGATCCATATGACATCATTGGTCCTCTTCAAAAAATAAACATTAGCTATATGCCAGACACTGTGCTTGTACTTTATAAATAGTATTTCTTTTCTTCTTCATCATAATCTAATAGTGTAAGTGATGATATTATCTTTATTTTACCAATGAGAAAAATGAAAAAAACCCAATGAATAACAAGAAAAATGATAAGTGATTTTTCCATGGCTTTGCAGCTAATTAATGAGGATAAATTTGTACTCAGACTTTCCTACTTGTAGTCCGTGGGCTCTATCCACTTTGCCACCTAGATGCACTAGTGAGAATATAAGTTCCTTGATAGAAAAAATTGTTAGAGTTGTTTTTTTTTACTTGTATTCCCAAGGCTTACTACAGTGACAGCATAACAAACTTACTTTATTTATAATAAATCACAAGATGTCCATTTAACCTATTCATAGGTCTTAGTCTAAGTTCAAAATGTCTTTAAAGTGGAAGGATTTTGGATAGGCTGAGGAAGTCAGTTGAGAAGTTCACTTCAAAAATTGGAGGAAGTGTGTTGTTTCTCTAGGGACCAATGTTAGTACTGAGAAAGAAATATTCTGGAGGGCCATTGGGGGTCCTATAGGCATCTTCAAGTATAAGGGAGAAGATATGAGAGAAGAGTAAAAGAAATTATCCCTTTTCCTCCACGAATCCCCCTTTCTGTGTTTATCTATCCATAGACACCATAATATAATCTATTGTTTAGTTATCTAAATATTTCCAGTAGACTGAATTTTGACTCATATCCAAAGAGGGATGGGGATAACTAGAAACTCACTTTAATGGAGAGTTAGGCAAAGAGTCCCACTTCTACCAAAATGTTTGTAATTTTTCTAGCTGGAGATTCATTGTAATTGTAACTGAATTCATTTTTTCTCCTGAAAGAAATTTCCTAAAGCTGAAGAGGATGGAATCATGTGAATCTTCACAGTGATTAGAATGTCATTCTAGATTTTTAAAAAGCTAATTATGGGGTCACATAAGCACTTACCCAAAACTTGTTGCTTGATTACATAACTATGGTTTATCAGTGGCTTTGCCAGTGAAGCACAAATTCTCCTAGGGATACAAATTGGGTATAATGATTAGCATTTTTCTCTTCTAATTTAAGCAATGTAGAAAGAACTGTGCTTAGTGCAACACAAAGAAGAATCATTATTTATTATAGGACACACCTAGATGTATAAATCTGTCAGTCATCATTATTTCTCCCCTCCCAATCTATTTATCATAATTTTCCTAATTACTTTTTTGTATTATTTTCACATCATGAGTCACAAAGTAGATTTGAGTGTATTTGTTACTGCTCAACTTGCAATCTCTCTCTGCTACAATTGATTCTCTAGATACCTAATAGATTGATATTCCTAAAACAATGTTACTTATCTTCAAAAGATATTTCCAGTGGTTCCCTGGTACCTCTAGCCCAAAACAAATTTCTCACACTGTCATATAAACTACATAATCTGGCCTCTGCCTACCTCTCCTTTACATTCAAACTGACTGACTTTCTGGTTTCAATGAATGATATTTTATTGCCACCATTTGACAAGTGGTACCCAGGACTGAAATATGTTTCTCCACACCACTAGTGTAGAATCCTTTTCTTTCATAAAGTCATATTTCTTACATGCCTTATATAAAGAATAAAGAGGATCCTTGAAGATATAACTATTTAATTTTGACCTCTCTATCCTTAAGAATATATAATAAATTATTTGAATATGATAAATGGTTAACAGATGTTTGACAAATGGAATTCTTTTTCCTAAGGATCAAAATTACTAGCTACCAATATTATGCCATATGCCAAAAAAGCAGCAGAAACTTTGGGAAAATTCAGGCAATTTATATTATACAAGAATCTTTGTCACCATGTTTAAAATGGCTTACGTCCAGCTTGGTTTCTGGATAATGAAAAAAAAATATGTCAGTTTATTAAATAAGTATAGATATTAATAGGTTGGTGTTATAGAGACTGAATGATATTAACTGATTTCTCTAGGTTCTTAATAGTCCTTGAGCCAGTAACTTAAATCGTATTGATCTGCATAAGGATTTCAGGGAGAGATTGTTAAGGTAACAATAACAAGGGTTTATTAATTAACTGGGATAGGTAATGGAAGGGATTGGGATGAACTAACTAGGACAGATCTGGAGTCCCTCCCACCAAGATCCAACAGGTTTTCTATACTGATCTCTCTAAATTGCCTAGGTACTTAACTCTATCCTATTCAGAATTCCCCCTTTGATAGTATTTTAAAATTAAGGGAAAGCTGGAAGGTAAAACAAATCCACCGGGCTGGTTGGGAGATCTCACATCTGTTGTCCTTCAATGGTCTGTCAGGAATCCAGCAGGATTACAGCAACTAATCCAAAGGAGAGGGAGTATGTCTTTTGACTACACTATTTACCAGTGTATCTCACCAAAACTCAACCTCTTCCCTACCAGTGAAATCTTGAAAGATGATCCTCAGGGGGCAGCTGGGTTTCTCAGTGGATTGAGAGTAAGGCCTAGAGATGGGAGGTCCTAGGTTCAAAGCTGGCCTCAGACACTTTCCAGCTGTGTGACCCTGGGCAAGTCACTTAACCCCCCCCCCATTGCCACCCTTACCAGTCTTCCACCTATGAGCCAATACACAGAAGTTAAGGATTTAAAAAAAAAAGAAAGATGAACCTCAGTGGCAGTATACCCACAGAGAAGAATAACTAGCACCTCCAAGGTCAAGTCTAGGTACTAATGGCCAACTCAGCCAGTAACTGACACAGAGTTCTGGAATCTTTACTTTCTGCTTTTTGCCTGTCTCCTTCACTTTCCCTAATTTCACTACAATAATAATGAATATTTAAGTCACAGCTACTTGAACACTACCTATCAAAAGACAGAGAAGGATCAATATGACCAAGTGGACACAGTAGCCCAGTCAAAGATATCAGATATACTGGAAATATTGAAGTTGCCATTCATCATCAACATCATCATCATCATCATCATCATCATCATCATCATCATCATCATCATCACTGTTGTCATCATTAGCCACAATGGTAGCAATAACATAAAATATGACAGCATAATAGATAAGAGAGCCAGGCTCATATTCAAGAGGCTTTGGGTTTAAGTTCTCCCAAACATTGATACAAATGACCAGTTATACAAAATTACAGTGGTGTTATTAGCCACAATGAATGACTAATAAGCAATAACTAATACAAATACAACAATATTCCCACAACAATACCAGTTTACAATTAAACAGGACAACACAAATAATGAAAGGCAAAAAAATGGGGAAAACCCCTTTCTCTGGGGCTATTCTAGCCCAGATAGTATATTGGCTTCACACAGAGATTTTATCAATGACCTGGGGTGGGGGGTAAGCAGTTCTGAGTAGCGCACCACTGGCTGGGAACTTTCAGCCCACAGACAATGGCTTTACACCTCCACAGAATGTTCAGAATCCTCTGACTTCCAGTCTAGCTCTGTATGTCCAAGAGAGAATTTCCTGTTCCCCTGTTACCCAACCAGCTGAGGATGCCACACTATCATGGGGAAAACCAGGGGAGATAACTTAAATATTATTTGTGGGTTCAGTGGGATGGATAGGAGACAGGAAGGGACAAGGGGTAAGACTTTACAAGCCAGGGGACCAGGTTTAGCTATAAGGGGAATGACCATTGACAGAAATGGCAGTTAAGCCTGACTAACTCACTCTGCCCCACCCATCCTGGAATAACCTCAAAGGGTTAAATACATTCAATGAGATCTTTAAAGTACTAGAAAACACACAGGGAAACAGTTTAATTGTAATATGAGGGGATAGGAGAGGGGGTTGGGTGAAACTATATCTAACTGCCCAGGACTGGAGTCAAAAAGGGTAAGTTCCTTAGCCAACCTAGCTTCTGCCAGGTTTTGACAGCTTGGCTAAGGACCTGAGGAAGAGGGCTTGAATTTGGGGCCTCACAACTGTTCCAGAGATGTTTTCAGGATACCAGGAATCAACTCTTCCACAGCCGATGATCCAAAGTATCCATATAGGGAGATCCTTTGGGAGACCAGTCTCCCCAATGGATCATAAAAACATAACATATATATTGCAATAATTTGTGGATAAAAGAAAAAAAAGAACAAAATCAATGANAAATCTCCATTTATACATATCCCCCCTGTGATCCTTTGGGAGACCAGTCTCCCCAATTGATCATAAAAACATAACATACATATATATATATATATATATCAATAATTTGTGGATAAAAGGGGAAAAAAAGAACAAAATCAATGATTGCTACATTAACAGAAAGTCAATTTGGGGGCAGTCCCCTTTGGCATTAAAGTATACATTCAAAACAAAGGTTTTCAACCCCCCAAGTTCAAATTCACATCTCAAAGTTCAATTTTGCATCTTCTTAATGCAGTGTGTGGTTTCTGCAGCCATCTTGATGGCGCCTTCTCCAAACAGGTTCTTTTTTTGGATTCTGGGAGGTAGCAAATTTCTTATCCTAAAATTTCCTAAATTCAAATCAAAGTTTACAGCAATAACAAATTCCCCCCTGAGGAAAATAATAACAAACAAAGATAACTCAGGAATACATGACTGAGTTATAAGGTATATGACTCAATTGCAAAAGAAATCAAAAGCAAAAAAATTCCGCATAAATGATAAAAAATAACTTGTGGATGAAACAAAAAAATGTCAGCCTTATGTCTAAAAAATCTAAGTAAAGGAAAAATAAAACTATAACAGGTCTTTGAATCAGGGCCCAATTAAAGTGATGGAAGTAATTATGCACTTACCCAATCAGTAGCCAGGAGTATAGAAAGTTTGCCACACTTATAAAAAGGCAGAAAAAAAAGGAACTAGATTATAGGAGCAAGAATTGGAGCCAGGATGAGGTGCTTAGGTAGAATGTGGTTCAGAGGAAATCCTGTGTCTTAACATATGTTAAGTACTGCAACCTCAAACCCCAAACAAGTCCAAGTCCTCTTGTATTGGCTCAAAATTACATCAATTCCACTGGGATTGGTTGGTCTCTTTGACCTTGTGCTTGATTTGCACTATGAAGGTTGGCTTTGTGCTTCTTCAGCACTGGGCAGTGGCTCTTTTTATATTTTCTTTTAAGTGATGATTAAATGGCTTTTGGTTAGTTGGCTGATTATTGAGAGATTCAAATGAGTTGCTGTGTGATGTTTAAAAAAATCTATGATGGATATTTGTCATAAGTTATACAGATGTAACAATTCTTTCAACCTTGTCAAAACACAAACTTCTGTATTGCTCAGGAAAATAATATGTAGTATTAAATACAAAAAGAATAATAGAACAATACTTACTTCTTCCAGGGCTCTTTTTATCTGCATTGATAAAAATATGAGTACAAGATAATATAATATTCATATCATATTGCATTTCTAAAACATTTTAAATTTCCATGTAGAATTCTCAAAGCAAGTTTGTGAGGTTTAATATTTAGGTAAAATTTTTCTCTTTACTTTATTAGATTTGTATGAGAAAGAAAAGGCTCATAAAATTCAACTTGTGCATTCTGTCTTCTACAAACTATAATTCTTTTCATTTTTCCCAGAGTATATACCATATCCAGTCTCTGTGGCTTTGTATAGCCTGTTTTTGATAATGATAATGTCTTCCTTCTTTGAAATTTTTCCTTCTTTCCATACTTCCTTCCTTTTACCTTTCCTTTCTTCCTTCCTTCCCTCCTCTTAAAATCCAGTTCACTTCTCAACTCAGCTCTATATGACTCCCTACAAAAATCATTTCATAATACCCACATATTTTAGGGCTTTCTGAAGAATTTGTTTGTATTTACATATATTTATATGTTTATGTATGTATACATATATACATATTGATGTATACATGCATACACATATACATATATCATAAATAAATAGTAGGTGATGATTAAGTGGCTTTTGGTTAGTTGGCTGATTATTGAGAGATTCAAATGAGTTGACAGGCAGTGTGTTCCATCAGAAACAACATATAACTTATAAGGTCAGTTTCTAAGGCTGAATCTGGATTTTCTTTCAAACATTTTCCCATAAAAAGCATAATAATTATTGTGATATGATCAAGTAATTTATTAAGTGCTGACTATAGGTCAGGCACTATATATAGGACAGGATACACACACACACACACACACACACACACACACAAAAGATAGGTCCTGCCATGTAGGAACTTATATTCTATTAGGGGTATACATTATTTTCTTTGGAACATACATGATGTGTGTGTATATATATATATATTTAAAATCATTATCTGGCATAAGATGGATGCCATCTTGACTGATAGGGATGGCAGTTGAGAGATTCAGAATGTTCCCACATGCCGTGAGCCAGGGGCAGGTGTCAGTTGGCCCCACCATATAAATAACTTCTAGGAACTACAGTTGGGGTCTCAGAACTCAGAACTGACACTTGAGCAAACTTCTCTTGGAGCAAGAACTGGCATAGAGGGAGGTGAAGGGTGAGGGGTGGAAGAAGAAGAAGAAGAGCATAGGCCTGAAATTGAACCTGTAACCTGTGCTTGACTGAGAGAGCTAGTGATATTATTGGTAGTAGAGCTGAAAGAATATACAGATCATGAATCAACATCTAAATCAATATCCTTCCCTATTCTCTGGCTTGGCTGTGGCCAGGTCAGGTAAGAGTTAGTGAGAGGGTGAAGACCTCAAGCCTCTACCAGCCTAGCAAACTCCAGTCCTAATCAACAATTAGCTTAGTAGCCAAACAATATCAATATGGTTCCCAATCCCCAAACCTATTACCTTATTATCCTTTCCCCATTAATAGTTAATACAGTGATTTAACAACAAGTACCTTCCTGAGAGGTTATTCTTTCACAGCCCTTAGGAAGGGAGAATCAATGCACAGTCAGATACCAATGTTTCCAAAGCCAATCAATAGCCTATTAATAATTAATCCAACCCCAGGTTGGGCTTAATGAGGTTAACCATCTACCTAACCTCTCAAGAGGTCCTAACCTGGGCAACTGTTAGAAGAAAGCAACTGACAGGCTTAACCAATCAAGCCTGTCAAAGAGAAAAGAGATAGATTATATCAATAGCTATTGTGAGAGGAATGGGTGTTCCTCCTTCACCAACTATAGCTGGCTTAGGCCTTAGGCACTTGATCCCTCCTTCACCTGTACTATGCCTAAGATCTAAACAGGAGTTATCCTTTAATATCTAGAAGGAAGACCTCTAGGGAGATAGTAGTAGTAAAAGGAGGAAATACAAAGAAAGAAGAACAGATATATCTCCAACCTCTTCATTTCTTTTTTTTTTTTAAACCCTTGTACTTCGGTGTATTGTCTCATAGGTGGAAGGTTGGTAAGGGTGGGCAATGGGGGTCAAGTGACTTGCCCAGGGTCACACAGCTGGGAAGTGGCTGACTCCAGGTTTGAACCCAGGACCTCCTGTCTCTAGGCCTGACTCTCCACTGAGCTACCCAGTTGCCCCCTCTTCATTTCTTTTTAACAATATAAAATTAACAAGAATAAAGTAGTACTAAAAATTGAGAGAAATGAGAAAGACATCTTAAAAGAGATAGTACTTCAGCTAGCCCCAGAGGAAGTTTTGGGTTTTGAGGGGCAAGGATGGAGAAGGAAAGTAGTCAGAGTATGAGCTATGTATTTAGCAAAATCACAGAGGAGATAGAAATGGAGAGAATAGAAAGTAGGCCAGTCATTCTTCTAGTATTTCCATAATACTTGTATTAAAATTCCCACTTTCCTTTGGTCAATACCCTTTATATCTAAAAATCTTGCTTAAATCACAGAAACTTTCCACCTACCTTGAAATCCACTCACCCAATTGCACTATGAAATAAAATAATCCCACTTTTCTTCTTCTCTTATCTCTGTATAGTATTTTTCTAACTGATATACTTTCATAATACATTAAATACTCATCCATTTTAAAAATTCAATTTAATTTTATTTTTAGTTCATAATTGCCCCCAAATCTCTACCCCTACCTCTACTTATTCTCTTATTTCAAATTTCAGGTTATTCGAAATGCATTAGTAGTCTACTGAATTAATTCACCCCATTTTTAAGTTCACTCCATTTAAGTTTTAAATTCAATCAACAGATTGAATTTGACAAAATTGACAATATTCTCATTGACTCCAAGTATTGCTTTGACACAAAAGCCCATTTTTTAAAACTCTTACCTTCCATCTTAGAATCAATACTATGTATTGGTTCCAAGGTAGAAGAGCAGTAAGGGCTAGGCAATGGGGATTAAGTGACTGCCCAGGGTCACACAACTAGGGAGTGTCTAAAGCCAGATTTGAACCTAGAACATCCCATCTCTAAACCTGACTCTCAATCCACTGAGCCACTCAGGTGTCCCCAAAAGCCCATTTTTTAAGACAGTCAGGTTTTTTTTTCCCTTTTGATTGGGAATTAATCATGAAAAGACTTGAGCATTTTAGCATATAAAAAACAACAAGATTTTACTTTTTCAAACAATATAATTCTTGTTAGGCACTCAGTCATATTCAACACTGCATTACTCCATTTGGGATTTCCTTAGAGAAGACACTGGAATTGTTTACCATTTGCTTTCCTAGCTCATTTAGCAAATGAGGAAACTGTAGCAAAGAGGGTTAATAGAGGGTTACCCAGCTAGTAAATATCTGAGGCCAGATTTGAACTAATTTTACTTTGACTTCTCTATCTACTATACCACCTAGCTGTCCAAGTCAGCATAATAACCAGAATTTATATAGTTTATTTAGGTTTGCAAAGTGTTTTCTATATATTATTTCCTTTGTTCCTCACAACAACACTGAGGGTGATGTTATTAAATTGAAGTTGAGAAAGCATTAATAACTTATTGTGTGCCCTAAAAGTAGTAAGTAGCAGAGCAGGATTCACGATTGTTCTGACTCTAGGCCTAGTACTCAACATATTACCACCCTGTTATACATTTGTGAATTATTGAACTATGCATTCTTTTTAATTTCCAATGATTTAAAGAACAATGGGAGACGTAAATGCCATTTATTAAGAAGCTGTATCCTGTTACCAGGGATCATTTCATTGTCCAAGGGCTATACTACTACTAAAACTTAAGCAAGTTATCCATGCAGGGCAATGCATTTGGGTAGACCTTTAATTAAATATGTAATGGTATGACCTGTTTAGTTCTTAAGGGGCAAAAGCAGAGCCAGTGAAAACAAGCATGGATTGAAAAAAACAAGCATGGGACAGGGTGAGAAGCTGTACATAGGCTTTGACCTGAATCTCTGGGAAGAGTTTGTTTATTGAAGATTCCAGTTCATCTAGAATGATGGAGAACTATGGCAATGAGATCCACCAATCCTTATTTTCTAAAATGCAAGTACCCTTAGCTCATTTACTCTCTTCTCTTAAAATGTAGTATACAAGAAATTAAACTAATTTAATTTTTCTTCTCTGGTTCACATTTTTCTCTCCATTTCATTGTTTTAATTTAAAAGAGAATAAAAGTCCCTTGAAGACATGGACACCTTTGATTTTTGTCTTTATATCCCTACTACCTAATGTTGTGTCTAGTCTTACAGATAATTCTTATTTGATATGAATTGAATTGATTGCTAAGATTGAACAGTACATCATTTTGTAGCAAGATCCTAGGCAGTAACAAAAATAGCCATAGAATCAATCTCAGGACATTGTGTCAGACAACCATTACTTACCTGGAGAAAACTCTGTGAAATATTCCCTTTCTCCCTTCAGGTTATCCTGAGGATAGAACTAACTGACCAGTATCTATACAAGTGTAAGAATTGTTTTTAAAAAGATGAAGTTGAAAGTTTTCTCTGATAATTTTGACTAAGCCACCATCAAGGAAAAATCAAAGACTTGTCTCAAACTTCTCAAAAGTTAAACAGATGAAAGTTTAAGAAACCAATAAAAAACTGTAAGAAAGGGTAGTTTGTTGAGACAATATAAAGTTATACTAGAGCTTATTAAAAATCATCATTTCTAGTGAAAGGACGATAAAAACACAAGAAACAAATATGAAGTTAACTTTATGAAACTTCAATATCTGAGAAAATTTAAATAAAGAAATATTCCCCAACTGCCTACATAAAAATATCCCTAAACTATAGGCATAAAGAATATAATTAGAAAATAAAATTCCCTCATTTTTAAAATGAAAAAACATTTCTCTATCATTGCCAAGAAAACCCCATATGTGGTCATGAAGAGTCATACAAGACTAACAAATGGCTGGAAAATTTACCAGGACTTGGTCTAAGCATATTTTGCAATTATTAGAGCATTTTATATAGCAACCCTGAAGATAGGTAATAGTATCTCTATTCTACAGTAGAGGAAATTAAGGCAAACAGAGATTAAGTGATGTGCCCAAGCCTTCATAACTATTAAGTGTCTGAAGCCAAATTTGAACTAAGATCTTCCTGACTCCATCATCAGTGCTCTATCCACTACAACACCAGTTGCCTCTTTTTTAACTGCCTATAAGTCATAAAATTTGCTGATTTTCCAATCATTCTTATTTCCCTTATAATTCCTTATTCAGATTCTTAATGCCTAGAAGTCTTTGCTTTTCTAATACAATACTACACAGAATATAGTCTGAGAAACCCTGTTGTTCACTAATATTCTTTCAGGGAGTCCATGATGTCAAAACTATTTTTATAATAACACTCAGTTGTTTTAATTTCTAATATGTAAAAATCTTCTAGATAAAACCCACAGAAAAAGAAGACATTTGGAAGGGAATTGCTCAATAATTTTCTGAATGTAAAAGGGTTCTAAGACCCAAATCATTTGAGAACCACTGATTTAAAAGAATATTTACTTCTTTAGGGCTACCATAGTAATAAGTAAGAGAAATTTATGCCTTTTAACCCTTTCATCAACAAACAAGAGTAAGAAATGAATGAATTGGGCATGTACCTAACAAAGACAATTATAAAGATCAGAGATAAAAAACCCCACCAAATTATGAATATCCAAAAAAGAAATAAATACATTCAAAAAACAAAAAATGTATTAAGCTGATCAATAAAATTAGGAACTTTTTAAAAAGATTAATCCATTAGAGAAATGACTTTGAATGACTTTGTAGTTAATTCAACAAAAAAAAGAAGCGAACTAAATTGCAAAAATCAAACATGGAAAGAATTTCAAAATAAAGATAGAAAAAACAAAGGCAGGTGTGGTAACTATTTTTTCAATCATATTCCAACAAAAACAATAACATAAAAAAACAAATATTTGCAAAAAACTTCCAATACCAAAATTGTCCATATAAAAATACGAGTGTTGCATGACCCCATCGTAGAAAAATAAATTGAATAAGATATAAAAGAACTCCAAAAAATAAGCATGATTCATGATTACTATTGCCTAGCTTATATTGCCATGAGAAAAGGGCTTTTCAGAGCTTAAATTGTTATCGAAGTGTGCATTATTATTTTATTTCATGAACACACCATGACCTGAACAAATACCTGCTGCACAAAACTGTCCACAGCGTGTTAAATACAAATGTGTTTTTACTGAGGCTTCACAGAAGCTGCAAGTTTAGACATCTTATATTTATGACCAGGTCCATATTTTGGCTGTTTTAAAAATATATATATCTCAAGGACTGTAAAGGTAATTGGAATTCAAATGATTTGCAGTCCCCTGTTCAAATTCCCATAGAGGTAAGTTATTGACCTGCTGTCACTTCTTGCTTTTCCAGCCTTGACAGATTTGCTAAATTGGTCCCCGATTTCTATAAGGCATCTATTTTCATGTAGTGCTCCTCTCACGGGAAGACAATGACAAGCAAGTAGAACCTGAACAGTCACTCTGAAAGGCCCTGCAACATGAGAAATGGTCCATTTCACCAAAGAGCCGAATAAAATATTATCTTTTCACCCCCGCACTGCTTTGGGGACATCGACTTTCAACATGTTGACACCTCACAGATAGATTGGGGGAAAAAGGTCTCTGCCTTTTGCCTTCAGAATTTGAAAGCTAATGTGTTTTCTGGGAATGAGAGGGAAAAGAAGACAGGTAGTGGCTGGAGTTACTAACATTTGGGCAGTGATATTTCTGTGAAAATTCATCAGAATGGAGACAATATATAATACCTGATTTTTATTGCTTGGTACATATTCTTACCAATGTGTAGCTTTAAAGAGTCTTGGGGGACAATGACAAAATTGCTTTAAAACAGAATTATATTTTCACTTGAAATGCCATTTGAAATTGTTATAGTATCCTTTTTTGATTACTTTTTTCATACAAATATCTCTTAGACCACTCGTTGTGGGCAGGTCACCTTAGGCAGCTTAGCCCTGGAGTGGGGTTTATAGAAGGAAAAAAAGAAAAACTTTTCATTATCATTGCCTTTCTACCACTCTTCTCGCTATGTCTAGCCTTTCCCAAACCCATCCATGATTGGGGCAATAAATGGCAACAGAGAGCAATAGAGGAAGTGACCTTTAGAATTTGCAGCAAGAAAAGGAGCAAAGGTTAGAGAGAAAAGAATGCTGGGAAATGCAATCATTATGTATTTGACTGCAGATTTCACTTGTTCTTCTACCTAATGGATTAGCTACATCCAGCAAAGTAAGAAGTCTCCATCAAAGACCAGAAAGCTTATCTGGGGAAAGATCCTTCTTCTGAGTTAGAGTTTGCACCAGATCCTAAGTTGTACATTTATGTTCTGAGATTAAACTCACTTTCTGACTTCAGATTTCCCTAGTGTGCACTTGATTACTAGTTGCTTGGTCAAATCTCCTATGTAAACTGTTTTCCTTTACTTTGCCTGTTTTATGGGGGCTTAATTGCACATTCCTTGGAAATCCTGTAACTAGGTTCTATGATTCAGGATACTTCCAGGTCTCAGGAGAGTGGTAAGTATACAGTCACATAACAGATGTATGTTGATTATAATTAAGGCATGTTTTCATTTGATTAATTATCATTTATTCACTTATTCTTGATTTTCAGCTGAGTAAAAGTGTTGTATACAAAATTCCAACCTGTATGTCTGCTTTCAAGGGTAGTTAGGTTGTACACCTGGTAGAATGTCAGGCCTGCAGTCAGGAAGTCTGTTGTTGTTCAGTCATTTGGTCATGTCTGACTTTTTTCCACCTGGGAGCCTTGGCTATCTTAGGGACTTTTTTGGAGCAAGGATACCGGAGTGGTATACCATTTCCTTCTATAGAGTGGATCTGGTGGATCCTTTTGTTAGGTCAGTGGTTCCCAAACTTTTTTGGCCTACCACCCCCTTTCCAGAAAAAAGATTACTTAACCTCCTGGAAATTATTTTTTTTAAAACTTTAATAGCAATTAATAGGAAAGATAAATGCACCTGTGGCCATCATTGCTCTACTGGATGGCTGCAGCACCCACCAGGGGGCAGTGGTGCCCACTTTGGGAATCACTGTGTTAGGTGATCAGAGGTTGAGTGACTTGCCCATGGTTACATAGCTAGCAGTCTCTCAGGCTGGATTTTGAACTCAGGTCTTCCTGACTTTGGTCGCAGGACTCTTAACCATTTTTCCAGAGCTCCCTCAGAATCCATTCAAATCTAGCCTCAGACACTTATTATCTGTTTGACCAAGTCACAACCCTCTTTTTTTTCAGTTTTTCCATCTGTAAAATAGGCTGGAGAAGGAAATGGCAAACTACTCCAGTATCTTTACCAAGGAAACCTCAAATGGCAATCACAAAAAGTCACGAGAGAGGCAACTAAAAAATACAAAACTTTTGCTTCCATGAGAAATTAAGTGCAGAAGGCAAGCCTTATTGGGCAAATTCTTACTGAAATAAAACATTTTCTTTCTTCTTCTTTTATTTTAATAAAATATTTCCAAAAGTAGGTAGGGTAGGTCAGTGGCAGGAACTGTCGAGCTAAGTTCCAATTGGTAGAAACACACATCCATACAACCCAAGACAATGATTAGAACTATCTGAAGTAAAAGGCAGAGGACAGATCTACATTTTAAACTCTTTGATAAAGAAAGTATAAAACTTACTAAGAACTTTGGCCTCAGTGAGTTATGAATGGATGACTACAGTGAGTTTGAGGTTCCCCAATGGGTGGACATTAAGAACACCTTCTGGACTCCCAAACTCTTAACAGCCTTATACCTTAATGTTGTATGAACAAAAGAATAGTATAATGATTAGAGCTATCAAGATAATTTTTCTTTATTTCTCCTTTTTTCTATTTAAGAGGCAAGGGAGCAAAAAGTCTTCTGAGTAAGAGCTCCCCTGCTTTGTAAACTGTCAGTTAGAAGGGTGTGGCTGAGAGTTAGTAAGTTGCAGCTGGTAGCTGGAAAGAGGTTTTTGTCTCTGGGTATCCTGGGAAGAGGGGTGTGTGGCTCATTCTCTCTGGGACTGACAGTTGGAGACTGAGAAATTAACTTAGGCCTCATCAGCCTTATATATTATTGATTATCTTGGGTAGATAGGTAGATAGATAGTGGGTAAATTATTACATAATCAGAGTAGAAAAGTTAGGTCAGAGCCTGACTCTGGTAGAAGACACTGTCCTCAAAGGCAAACAGATTTAGGGTTTTTTAGAAAATTTTAGTTGGGATTGGGATCTTATGTAGTTAAAAGCTATTAAAAGATTACTCTCACTTTCCTCCTATTTCCTATTGGTATTTTAATAAACTAAGTGTTTTGTGTTTAAGAAACTGCTCTCTTAATTTTTGTTCAAACTCCTACCCAAAAACTTAACCCTTCACAGAATGCTGAATTCATAGTCAAGAAATATAGGATTCAAATATAATTTCCTATGTCTGTAAAAGACTAATATTCAGACAGTTATATATGCCAAGCTAGTGGATTAGAATTAATTGTCAGGTTGTAATCCAGGAGCTGAAAGTAGGATATTTTTTTAAGATAGTGTTGCCTTTTGTCCCCCAACCTGAAAGAGAAATGGGTATAGTACATTAGAAATCAGCCTCAATGCCACAGGAGTGTGAACTATGTGAGTGTGCTCTTCGAGGTAGTTTGGATTTGCTTTTGATTTGAGATGAGAATTAAAAAAAAAAACAAACAGAAGACTAGAGACAGGGAGACTGGATATTGAGTTGGCATTATTGGAATGGAAATATATTCAGAAATTTAAACACTTCAAACCCAACAATTTGATGTGATAGTTATAAACATGCATGAGGAAGTAGTTCAACTATCTGTAGTAGCTGATTTTCCTTTTGGGAGAAGTTATTGGTGAAGCAATTATCTCTTTTCATCACCCTGGTGCTATTGTTAGAAAGGGTATTCAGTGTCTGATTTCAAAGTTTTCTTCTTCTATATAGTTAATATATACCTTGTGCTTTAATTAGTACAGCAGTCACTTCAAATAAATATTTGATCAGTCATAACTTCTTTAGTTTGCATGCATTTTGTTTTTGAATATGTAATTTTAGAAGAAGAGAGGAAAACAACAGGCTTGTGATAGAGACAGAAAGCAAGCTCTATTTGAATCCCCAAGGAAGGGTGCTATTCTCTATATCTCTGCCTCCCCAGTAAAGGACAAACAAGCTAAATTATATTAATTTTACAATTATGTAAACCTTCAAAAATAAGAGAAATACAAATAAGGACCTTCTAGAACCTCAAGGGAAAAGTAAAGAACATGTGGTGGACTTTGGGGTGGGAAAGATGTTAGACATTGCAGTGAACACACTGCCTTTTCCATCAAAGTGCAGGGAAGGGGTGGAACCAAGAGCTCACTTCATTGCAGCAATTTTCGTACGATGATAGAGGAAGTGGCTAAAAACCATTGCTCAGGCCCAAATCCCAAGGGTAGGGCCAGAAAAGAGGGATTTATGCCCTCACCTACTTCAGGAAAATAAGGTAAGCATTTTTCTATATTGAACAAACAATCCTAATAGATATCAATTATACACAAATGTCATTATTCAGCCAAATCAGTTCATGAACATTTATAAAATGAATACTATAGGACAGGCACTATATTAACTTCTTGAGATGCAACAATTTGGACAAAATACAGCTCCTGTTCTTGCAATTTCTTTTTTTTTTAAAAAATGATAATAAGGATGACAAGGATGATGATGAACTTTTGCTATTCTGACCCAAATTTAAATGTAGCTTTGATTTAAATAAAGTCACTTCAAATAATCTCATGCCAACTCTTTCATTCAATAAATATCCATTGTAATATTTGTCTTCCTTAGGGGCAGGGAGTGCATTTTATCTTTGTGCCCTGAGTGCTTAGGGCCTGGAATATAGTAGGCATTTAATAAATGCTTATTGAACCTACAGTCTTACATATCTTCATTATTTCCTATATGCAAAGCATTTTGCAAGGTCTGGGGGGAGATAAACTTTTTAAAGGTTAGGGAGACAAAGGAAATCTCTTAATAATTGATATAATGAGACTTAAGTTGCAATGGTGACTTTAACTCAAACTAGTTCTATAAAAACTTTAAAGTTTGCTAAACTGTAAAATTATAAGAATAATTTCCACACTACTTAGCAATAGTGTTTTAACCTGCACAGAGTTAGAAATGAAAAGGAACTGAAAAATCATCTTATCCTTGTGATTCTTAATTTTTTCCATGCATTGGGGTGCAATGTCTTTTGAAACCTATGAATGTCTTCTTAAAATAATGCTTTTTAATGCATAAAATGAAAAACTTATGATCATCAAGAAAGCAAATTATGAATGTACAGCTATAAAATATTAGAAGTAGTGGTTATGTGGCTCAGTGGACTGAAAGCCAGGCCAAGAGATGGGAGGTCCTAGGTTTAAATTTGGCCTCAGACACTTCCTAGCTGTGTGACCCTGGGCAAGTCACTTAATGCTCATTGCCTAGCACTTACCACTCTTCAGCTTGGAAACAATACAAAGTATTGATTCTAAGATGGAAGGTAAGGGTTTAAAAAGAAATAAAATATTAGTGGAAAACAAACATTCACAGACTCTATTATAGATCCTATATGGCACAAGGTTATTTCCCCCTACCCCAAAGGCTTATTCCAAAAATATATGATTTTATAGGGACACATTTAATATCCTCTGACTTAATAAATGTAGAAGATACAGTGGATAAAGTGTGAGTTTGAAGTCAGAAACCTCATCTTCCTGAGTCTTCCTGAGTCTTCCATAAAAGACTTAAAGGAAGAAAATAATTGTCTTCAAATATTTGAAAGACTCCCATGAGAAGAGTGGATGAACTTCCCATGCCCATAGGACAGAGCTTGGAGTGGCAGTTGGAAGCCACAGAGGCATAATTCTAGTTGTTGGGATATCTCTGAATGAAAATTCCTTCTAGTAGTGCACACCAGTAATGCCTCTGTAAATCTTAGAAATCTGGCTGGAATAATGAGAGATTATGTGACTCTCCCATATTCACTCAAGTAGCATTCATCAAAGGCAAGTCTTGAATTCTGGTCTTTATGACCCCTCAATGTCAGCTCTATCCACAACACTAGACTATTGTCATTTGTGTTCAGATGGGTATGTGACCACATTGGTTCAGTTCCCTCCAAAAATGGAGAGTCAGAACCATCCTTACATTCTTATGTTGTGTGTCTTTCATTCATATCTTCCCACAGGTTTTCCACAGAGGTCTCACTAGTTGTCATGGAAGCCATCTTTGCTTTGTCCTCACATGCTAGAGGTTCCAATGGTGAATTCTAGCTACTTAAATATTATCTATTCCTCTTAACCTGTCATCAACCTATCATATTTCCTATCATAAAATTCCTTGATAAATTTTATGCCTTTTCTTCTTTAGAGCTTTTTATTAGTTACAGTTTGGTGCAATGTAGAGCTGTCCAAAACTGCCATGTGCTATCAAAATAACTAATATGTTTCCTATTAAATGGTGAAATTTAAGCATCTGCTGAAAGACCTCCTTTTCAGTGCTTCAGTACAAGGGTTGCATATTCAGGTATGGTTTAAATTTGCTGCAGTAACTTTCAGTCAAATACTACTTTTTTGTCTATTTACTAGCATTTTGACCTTAGACAAGTTATTTATACCTTCTCATAACTTTAATTCCCTGTTCTGTAAAATGCAGATAATGATAGAATGTATCTTATAATGTTATTTTGAATATGAAGTGAAATAAAATATCTAAATCACTTTGAAAAGCATAAAACTATGTAAAGTAATGCAGTTATATATATATATATATATTTTATCATTGATCCTTTTGATTGTATAATCATAGAAAATTATTTTAATAGGAAATAATAGTCCCATTTCATTGTATTTGATAAATGCCAGGACAAATTGAGTGACCATCATTTATACATCCAGCAAGCAGGAATTCATGTCCATTAAGAAAGAGCCGGGGACAGCTGGGTAGCTCAGTGGAGTGAGAGTCAGGCCTAGAGACAGGAGGTCCTAGGTTCAAACCCAGCCTCAGCCACTTCCCAGCTGTGTGACCCTGGGCAAGTCACTTGACCCCCATTGCCCACCCTTACCA
>NC_058131.1:703801348-703842112 GCF_016433145.1 Gracilinanus agilis
TATACATAATATATATATATATATATATATATATATATATATTATCATTGATCCTTTTGATTGTATAATCATAGAAAATTATTTTAATAGGAAATAATAGTCCCATTTCATTGTATTTGATAAATGCCAGGACAAATTGAGTGACCATCATTTATACATCCAGCAAGCAGGAATTCATGTCCATTAAGAAAGAGCCGGGGACAGCTGGGTAGCTCAGTGGAGTGAGAGTCAGGCCTAGAGACAGGAGGTCCTAGGTTCAAACCCAGCCTCAGCCACTTCCCAGCTGTGTGACCTGGGCAAGTCACTTGACCCCCATTGCCCACTCTTACCAATCTTCCACCTATGAGACAATACACCGAAGTACAAGGGTTTAAAAAAAAAGAGCTTTCCAATACTGGAATTATTCCATTTATTAGTAATGGTTTCCTTATCGCAATCCTAAGCTGATCTATTTTCAAATTCCACCCCATGCTCCTTGTTTTGCTTTCTAGGCCCCAAACCAAAAGTCTAATCTTTCTTCTAAGTGAAGCCTCTTAGAGGCTTGAAGACAGCTACCATGTTCTCCCTAAGACTATTCTCCCACAGGATTCATCTAATGTGATTGACAGCCCATGGAGGCATTCTATCAGTACTTATCTCGATCAGACAGTTTTGATGAGCCAGTACAAGAATGAAAGAGTAGGAAGAGAGTAGACAGAAATGACTAAACTGCTCTTTAGAAAAAGAGCCAGTTTTTCGGCACTTATATGCTGCCTAGCATGCTCCACAACTGGAAATCTGAAAACATTAAGATCTCAGAAGAATAAAAATTATAGGTGATACAAAGGTTAAATAAAAACATGTGATAGGTCCAATTAGTCTCTAACATATTGTCAGGGCTGACTCTCATTCCAAAAGTCATCTTAGACAATATCATTGACATGTAGAAGCAGAAAAAGAGATGGGCAGGTCAGTTGACTTGAATGAAGAAAACAGATGGACAGACTAAGTTGACTATTGGTATACATTAAATATATAGAGATCCAGAGAAGGCCCTCTAGCACATTTAGTTGAAGGTCTTTTAAAAAAATAGAACTTACAGAATTATATAAGTGAACATTTCACAGAAGGAAAATGCATGGATGTGTTGCCAGGGGTACCACTGGAAAGCATGCATTCTCCTGAGAGATAATGGTTCCATAAAGGTATCAAAGTAGCCTCAAATGCAAAACACATGGAGAGTTTACTGAATTTTTCATCTGGATGTTTTATCTTTACCTAGACACAGCTTTCCCTCTCTGGCAGTGATTCAGTTCTTTGCCTTGAACATATGGCTCTGGGAAACAAAGGCGTCTAGAATCCAAAATTGTGCAGTTAATGAAAATTTAAACATCTCTTCAACTTTCTTTTAGGGAAGAATTTAAATAGAATGAGATCTTTGAGAATGTATTTGCAAAGGGGAAAAATTGAACAATTTAACTCTTCAGAGTTGATTTTGTCTCCCTAATTAAAGTCCTTTAAATGGATAATCAGCAGAATTTGTAAAACTGGAATTTTTAATATATTAAGTTAGATTAAGTATGAATATAAATTTAGCTCTTTGATTAATTGACCAAATCAGATTCACAAAGAATGAAGTAAAATGAATTTTAATGTTAGGAAAACAAGATCTGGCAAATTAGTCTTAAGGAAACAGTATTGATATATAGAGAATATATACATGTAGATTGTTTTGATATAGATCAGGGATATCCAACCATTTCCCAATGGGAAACCACGCTTAATTTGTGGGAATGAAGGAAGATGAAGATTTTATTTTGCATTTAGCTCTTTACCTGTCAAGAGGACATGATGTTTGCATTAGTACTTACATAGACTGACTAGATACTTTAACATAAACTCAGGAAGATTTGGAATACCAAACTCTCATAGAAGGAAACATGGATCTCTTAACGAAACATTAAAATCATCCAGCTATATCAAGGGAATGATATTCATAAATTGGAGGAACAGTGGTGGAAGGTAGATATATGGCCATCACATGGGGTCCTTGATAGAACTAGATACTCAGCATTGGTGAAGATGAGAAACTATGAGGATTATGGTGACCTCTATAGTAATAGGGAAGAACAGAACAGGGAAGAGATGTTAGGAATTAAATGAGTATACAACATCATACACCCATTCTTCTTGCTACCTACCCAAAAGATGTCATTTGCTTACCTCTTCTCCTGGGCCAACAATCTTGCCTAGCTATTTAAAAAATTCACCCAAAGAATTTAATATTGAAAACTGAAAGATTTTCAAGGTGATATCTGCAGCATTATTTCTGACCTTCTTTTCAATGAAAATGAGAAACCTTCACACTATAAAAGCCAATTGAAAGCAAATAAAAGGTCATAGAGAAAGTGATGGAAAATAAGTAAAGATGACATCAGAAAATCATTGAAAATACCTATCCAGGGCCCAATGGCTAGCTAAGATTATTTGACTCTTAAAATGACATATCTTTGGTCAAAAGGCCTTGGCAATAGCTTTCATCAGAGGCTTCATCTATTTATGCAGTAAGCTATGAAACTAATTTTTAAAACCTCAAGTTTCTCTGCTCAACAGCACTGATTTCTAGAACGAATTTTAAAGTTGAAAATTTCTGGATTTTAAAACTCCATGACAACAATCCATTTCAATGGATTTGAGTGAAGAAAGATAAAGTTGAGAACTAGGAGGCTATATACGTCAATGGAAACTAAATTCCTGTCCCAATTATGAAAGCTAAAGTTATATTTTATCCAAGCACATATAGCCTCAGTGTTATGTTGGTTGAAACAGTGTTTATTTGTGGGAAGATGTAGTTATGCCAGTGATCAGTTTCCTGCTGGACTCACTCCTCCCCCACTGACAGGCTTGAGTGAAAAGGGAGGGGCACAATCTAGCTCAGTGCTCCTTTCTCCCCTCTCCCAACAAGCAGTTAGAAATCGATTAGAAATGGTGGTTGATCTGATATCTTCTGGCAAGGCTAGGGAAGGAAGGAAGGCTAGTCTCCTAAAGATGTTGACTTTTCTCAACTTATTTCCCCACAGGTTTGATATGGGGAAATTAGGAGAAGCTTGATGTCATGAAATTATCATGGAGAGAAGGAGCATCTGACTTGTATGGGCCACACGGCCGAAGGAAGTAAGCTTGAAGGAGGTTGTGAGTATTCCCAAAATAATAGGCAGGCACTGCTCCCAAGATGAAGGTTTACTGATAAGTGAGGAAGGGAAAGGGAGGGAGGTTTTGTCAAAGATAGATTAACGTCAGGGGAGTCCTAAACTGTTAGGTCCAAGCAACCCCTATCCCCAGAGGGGAAAGGTAACTTGGTTAGCTATTTAGCCCTCTAACCTAATAGATAATCTTCTCTTAAGGTCTAAACAACTAATTTGAAGTATTAATGAGGTTGATTTTAGGTCTATTTAGGCTAAAGCAAGGTTGACAGCTCTCAAGAGCACCAAGATCTGAGATCAGCAAATAGAGTGACCTGTTCACTTCAACCCCCAGGAATTAACTGCCCCTAACTGTCCTAAACTTCCCCCTCACCCAGAGTTCTCTAGGGGCGGAGGGGGCTGGAATTCTGGGTTGAGGCTTGACAGTATATCTTGCAGGAATTCCACCCTGAAATCTCCATGTTACAGTATTCCCCCTTTTCTAGTAGAATTTCCACTGGAAATTCTGCAGACTTAAGACATTTCAGCCCACTTCATCTCCCTCTATGCTACAACTAAAGCAAATTCCTAAGCAAACTCCTATTTTTAACACCATAATCCAATTCTTTCTATTCTCTCTATTGCTATGGTTAATTTTAACTATCTACCCCTATCTAAGGTGGGAAAAGGAAGGTGAACAAAGGGAAAAAAGGTTTTGTTATAAGTACAAGCATAACAACAAATGAAACATAGTAACACAACCATAAAACCAAATTTGCAACAAATACAGGTTGTAGTGACTATTCCTAAAGCATGCAATGAAAATATCTTTGAAACACACTCAAATGCAAAATTGCAAAAACTTAATTGTATGTCAATGTGCTTCTCAACTTATAACAAAAGAAATTTTCATGTTAGTGCCTTACTGAAACTATATTAATGGTGTTAATACTTCCAAGTTCTGAATTATTAGTATGGTAATGCTATCCTGTTAGTTATAAGTATGTACATGGCTATATACATTACTTATTCATATACTATAGTGACTTTCCCTGACTAACTGTTTTCAGCAGTATTCAAAGGTCCCTAAAGCTCCCTTTCCCTAAGGTTTTTAGTAACCTCTACAGTACGTATTAGTAATTATAATACAGCTATACACAATGAGACTTTGTACAGGTGGAAGTTCCCTTGATGTCTATCAAATCAAAAAACAAATAATGGATCTTTTGATATGCTAGAGATTCTAGGATATTCTTCCATTATATACAGATATTTACATGTAATCTGTACATGTGATACACATAAATACATATATACATATAGAGACTCTCATTAATTTACATGAGGTCTATGTCAAAAGGTGAAAAATTCAGTTTTGTGTTGTGTCCAATGAACTAATGAATGCTGGTGCATGCTTATATTCACCCTTTACTACACAGATCTTCTGGCAACACTGTAGAACCACAATTCTCCTTGTGTAGCCATTTGTAGTGTGGCATGCAAACTATCATGTGATGTCTCATTCATGTATTGAGTGGTTGTGACATACTATTATAACCTTACATAATTCCTTCTTCCAGTCCTCTTCCTGCACAGTACTTAAAAGATTACAGATCCCTTGTGATTGTCCATTGCTTTATGCCATCTCTGCTATGAATTGCTGCAGCTTGTAGCTTCTGTGTTTTTCATTTTTTTTCATCTGTACTCACACTACCCTGTTGTCTATAGTCTTGATGGGTGGTTGACTTATTACCTTCTTAATCAGAAACCATAATTGTTGTGTAATTGTGTTAATCATTGTTGTGTTATTTTTGTGTTGCAAAAAAAATTTGCAGTTTTTTTTTTCTTTGGATTTTCAAGCAGTTCAATTTTCTTCAACAGTACATTTTGTATGCTGTGGATCTGGCTGTGTATTCATTTCATGTTGCTCTATATCAGTTGGTTTATCATGGTGTTCTTCATGTACAGCATGTTCTTTTACAGGCTTCACATGTGTGATGTGGAACCAGGGGTATCTGTTCTCAACTTTGACACATGTTGGAGTAGTTAATAGCATTTGGTAAGGTCCTACCCATTTAGGGCCTAGAACGGATTTCCTTGCAAAGTTCCTTATGTAGACCATATCTCCCAGTTTAAGCTGATATAGGCTAAAGTCTAAAGGAATTCTCTGGATTAGCAAGCCAAGCTTGTGTGATTCATCCAGCCTTTTTCTTTAAAGCTTTTATGTATTTATATAGCTGACATTCATCTCCAAGGTGTGATAAGTGCACTGACTTCTGGGATGAACTATGCCATGGAGCATAACCATACATGAATTCAAATGATGATAAGTGTGTGTCACTACAGGGTAGATTTCTCAAATAAAAGAGAACAATGGGGAGTGCTTGTACCCATTTCAGATGGCTTTCTGAACACACTTTTCCAATTAAAGTTTTAATTTTCTTATTGCACACCTCAATTTGCCCTAATGATTCTGGGTGATAGACACTATGGAGGCTTCTTTGTATTCCTAAGGTCTTGTAAACCTCATGAAGGATGTTTTGAAAAAAGTGTGACCCATGGTCTGAGTCAATTTTAGCTGGAACTGAAAATCTCGGGACTATCTCTCTCAGAAGTGTCTCTACCACAAAGGCTGAGTTGTTTTTCTTCTCAGGGAACACTTATGGCCATTGAGTCAACCTGTCAACGATGACTAGGGCATATTTGTATCCTTGACAATTGGGCATTGATATATAATTGATCTGTAAGCACTCAAATGGGATATATGCCAATTGTCTTCCTCCTAGCCCCTTAATTCTGCTCATGTCCTGATTGTACTGTAAGCAAACTTTGCATTTCTGGCATGTTCTAATTGCACAAGTGGATATGCCGAGAGCCGTCCAGTGTCTTCGAATGACATCCACAAGGGATTGGGTCCCATAATGGCCTTTGGCATACAATGCATTGCATAGGGTATTATATAAAGATCTTGGAAGAATGGGTTTGTCTACACTAGAAAACCATACGCCTATCACTAATTTGGCCCCTAGATTTTCTAGCCAGTGTTTCACTTCCCTTGGGGAGTATGCCTGTTTGAGATCTGTTTCATCCACTAAGGAGAAGTTCAGTACATGGATGGGACCAAATCAGGCACCATATTGGGCTGTTAGGTCATCCCTTCTGTTTCCTAATGAGATTCCATCTACACCCTTTTGATAAGAACTGCAATGCATCACCACCACCTCTTTAGGCAACTGGACAGCTTTCAGGAGTTGGTTTATAAGGCTCCCATAAGCTATTTCCTTCCCACAAGCAGTTATTAACCCAAAATATCTCCATATTTGGCCTGTGCAATGGACTACATTGAATGTGTATTTGCTGTCAGTATATGTATTTATCATTTTGCCCCAGCAAATCTCAAGAGCTCCGTTGAGACTTAGGATTTCAGCACTTTGAGCATTCACGGACTTTGGTAGAGCTGCATACTATAAAGTCTCATCTTGAGTAACAACAGCTGCATCTGTATACCGTTCCCCATCTAACATGAAGGCAGAACCATCAGTAAACAGTGTCAGGTCTGGAGAGACTAAAGGGATAGCTGTCACGTCATCTCTAGTTTTCTGCACTATTTCCAAGGTTTCTGCACAGCTATGCACGGGTTCCCCTTCTAATGGTAAGTCTGGCATCACTGTGGCTAGGTTGATCTCCTTACAATGATGGAAAGTTAGGTTCTCATTGCCCAGCAACACAATTTGATATTGGGATAAGCATTAGGATGTAAATGCTTGCAGGTTGCTGTTTTTTCAAGATGGTATCTATTTGATGAGGTGTGTACAGCATGATCCTGCATCCCAAAACCAGATCTGAAGACTTCTTTACCATTAGGGAAGCAGCTACAATTGCTCTCCTGCATGGTGGAGAGCCTCTAGCCACGACATCTAACTGGGAGCTATAATAGGCTATTGGTCTACATTGATCCCCTAGAATCTGCACTAATACAGCACTGGCTATTCCCTTGTCCTCATGCACAAACAGGTGAAATGGTTTTGCATGGTCAGGGATTCCAAGTGCAGGGATTGACAACACAGCTGTTTTTAGTTTTTCTATAGCATGCTTGTGCTCCCATGTCAGTTTTAAAGGTTCTGAGACAGTGTTCCTAGTCAAATCTGTCAGAGGTTTTGAGATCAGACTATAACCAGGTATATACTGCCTACAGTAACCCGTGATTCCTAAAATTGCACGGAGCTGCTTCTTGGTCCTAGGCATGCACAGCTTCTATATATCTGCAACTCTTTTTTGGGAGATCCGTCTTATACCCTTTTCCAACACGAAGCCGAAGTACTCGACTTTTTGAAAAAACCCACTGTAATTTTGCTTTTGAAACCCTGTGTCCCCTTTTGCATTGCTCTTGTAATAGATATTTGCTATCCCTTTGACACACTCAAGCATTTGGTGACATTACCAAAAGGTCATCAACATAATGCATTAATTTACTCTTAGTGAATATGATTGATTCAAGGTCTCTTTGCAGGATCTGGCAAAAGATATTTATACTTTCTGAGAACCCTTGTGGAACTTGGGTCCAGCAGATTTGCTTACCCTCCCAGGAAAATGCAAAAATCTTACTGGACTCATACAGGGGTATGGTAAAATAGGCACAGCACAGGTCCAAAACCATGAACCAGAATTCACTGCTTGGAATTTTAGCGATGATATTTGCTAGGCTAGGTACCACTGTATGTCCCTTCTTAGAAAAACTGTTAACTGCTCTCAGATCCTGCACAAATCATCATTGTGTTTTGCCATCCAGATCTTTCTTCAGTTTTTGGTAGACATAATGGGTATGTTGTACTCAGATATAGTATAGACCAAAATATGTTGTTCCAGGAAACTTTGGATAATAGGCCTGATACCCTCTGTAGCCTCTTTACTCAACCTATACTGAAGGATTCTAGATGGAGTGCCCTTTTTCACCTCAATCGTTACAAGTGTGGCAGATCTTAAAATTCCCACATTGGTTGAATACTTAGCTCAAACTGCATCTGGGATATCTTTCAGTATTTCAAAGATACTCCCCATATGATGTTCCTCCTTATCACTCTCCACTTGCCCTAGGAATAGCAAGGAATGGTGTTTGAGTGACTGTTTGGGTAAGTGTAGGAATATTTGACCTGACTTATCACACAAGATAGTGGCTCCTAATTTATAGAGAACATATCTCCCCAAAAGGTTAGATGGGCATCTGGGTATCAACAGAAATGGATGATCTAAGGTCATTGGGCCTATATTCATCATCTTAGATCTTAGCTTGGGCACCAACTCTATTTGCCCAGTGGCTCCTTACTCTCACAGACCCCATTAGTGCATAATGTTCTGGTGCAGATGTTAATACAGACCGAGTTGCTCCAGTGTCGATAAGAGCTGGATAGATTTAATTCCCTATCTTCACCATAACCAAGGGTTCCATCTTTAGCTGTGTAGTGCAAAGGTGCAAACTACCCTGCAAAAGGCTAACTGGAGAAATTCTGGCAGTTAAGAAGGGTTTAGAACCCTGACTAGAGGCAGTTGGTCCTGGAGGCTCGGTCAGAGCAGAAAGGTCAACTGAGCTTGTTCTTGGGGCTGAAACCTGGCCTTGATTCCTTGATTCTGTTCCTTTTCTCTTGAAATTTTATAGCTTAGCTAATTCCTCTGGATCTCCCTGACCTTCCCTATTCCAATCACCATTTCTCTTCCTAATTTTCTGTGGGTTCTGGGAGAAGGGTGGTTTTGGGTGGTAGCATTCAAACTTTGAAGACTTAGGGTTTCCCCATAGTCAAGTAGAGCTTACCCTTGATACAAATAATCTCCTGATTCATTGTGTGTAACTTTCCTAACCTCAAAGGCAACAAAACCTTCTGGGACTGAGTGAGGGCAGGCCCTTTCTCAGTCTCCCAATCCTGTGTCCCTCCCCCACCTGAAGCTTCTCCCTAGGCGGTTGTTAGAGAAACCTTGTATCCCTCTGTCCTTTATAACCAACCCTGCCAACTTAATAAACCCTGTTGTCATTTAATCAAATTTTTTGTTAAATCATCAGTTGAATGATAAAAGAGGGATACAGGAGAGAAAAGAATATTTTCTCTTTGGGTCCAGAGGGGAGTTGGAGGCATCCATCTTGGAGGAAGTGGTGATCTCTATATTTCCTCTGAAGAAGCTGATCTATTTCACAGACACTTCCTTTGTGAACCTGAGAAATTAACTAGAAAGCCCTCTAGTTAGTTTCAAACCATTCCTGGCTGGCCTTAACCTTTTGTCTTCTTACCTGAAGGGATCAACCTGTTTCCCTTCAGTGTCCTCTGTCTCAAGCCTGTGTACCCAGTCTGTGTCTTCCTGTTGCAGCTGTCTGCCCAACTACCTCAACCTCTCCCCTTGCCGCTCATTCTACTACATCATCTTATATTTTCCTAAACTCAGTCATTCCCTTACATCTCCTACCACCTCAATTTACTACCATCCACTATTGCACTCTTCTTTCCTACCTACTGACTTAGGGACCCACAAACGCAATCCACTTGTTTCATCCCCTCTTTACAGCTGTTTGATCAACAGGTACCAAAGGTGATTCTATCTCAATATCCCCCAAATCCCATTGATCTTCCTCTAGGACTTCTGTATGTGCTGGCTCAGGATTCTGTGAGTGTAATGATAGTGAGTCTCCTGTTGTTATTGTTATTGTTTCTATTACCAAAATTTATCTGAGACTTAAACCTACAGTATCTAACAATATGCCCAAATTTTGAGCAAAGGAAACAGCGCTTGACAGAGTTATTTTTGTTGTTGTTGCTATTATAGGAGGATTGCCTAGGCCTGCTCTGGCTCCTCTGATGGCTGGACATCAGAGCCATGTTCTTAATTTCCTCTATCTCTTTGGACTTTTGAGCTTCCTTTAGCTGTCTCTAGCTCTGCAATCTCCTTATCCTTTTCTGAGGCTTTTGATTGCTTAGGATCACTATCCCTGGATTCATGAACATATGTTGCTGTCTTTCTCAGTTCCTCAATGGGCATGGTGTCCCATTGTGGGCAATGCAATTTGAAATAGGACTGGATTTAGCTTACACTGCTCTTGATGAAATGCCGCCTGACATGCTGGATGTTGTCTTCAGCTGTCATGTCCCTGAATCTCAGAATAGTTTTACCTGCCTCTAAGAGTCTGCCCAAATACAGGTTTGGTGTTCTTCTTTCCCTTGCCTTAATTTCTTGAAAAACCCCCATGCATTTGATCATCTTGCATAGAGCCTCATCACTTCTACTAAATGCTCTCTACATCTTTTAAGGTAAGCCATGTTTACATGGGAGGAGAGCTCTAAGTCTTGGTGTTGCTCAGGCCATGAGGCTAGGTTGAGGTTGCTCCTAGTCTTGGCTATGAACTTGGCCATTTCACTAGGGGTGTATAATTCCAATAAAAGCAGTTCCACATCTTCAAATGTAGGGTTGTATAATCTCACAGCCCTTGTATATTCTTTTATTGACTTATGGAGATTTGTGTAGAACTGAGGGGACCTCCTTTTTAAGATTTCCTAATCACCCCCTGAGAAAGATTTCTATCCCTTTACTTGAATTATTCCTGAGTCAGATTGCACCACTGTTCTACCAGTTATGGGGAGGATTTTTACAGGAGCTGCTTCAGCCCCTGCAGCCTGTTGTTCTTCGGTGTTCTCATCTATGGCTTTTTACTTAGTATCTACCCCCTTTTTTGGTGTAACTGCATTTTCACTACTTTCTAGCTGCATGATAATCTTTGCATCTAGATCTTTTCCTTATCTGATTTGCTTATTTATCCCTATGAAGGCCTTCATTTGCTCTACTAACTGTTCCAAAGCCAGGTTTGTTTTCTCTGTCTTTCTAAATGTAAATTTTTAAGACCACAAGTTTCTCTGCTCAACAGCACTGATTTCAAGAAGTGATTTTAAAGTTGAAAATTTCTGGATTTTAAAACTTCATGCCAACAATCTATTTCAATGGATTTGAGTGAAGAAAGAAAGTTGAGAACTAGGAGACCATGTATATCACTGGAAACTAGATTCCTGTCCCAATTATGGAAGCTAAAGTTATATTTTATCCAGGCACATATAGTCTCAGAAATTATGATCTCTGGAGATTAAGTGACCATAATACTATTCCATATGCATGTATCCAAACAATATGGGATGAAAGAGGATAGAATTATGAAGACTCTGTTCCAGGAGATTGTGTTTAGAGGTCAGTAATATCACTTGAATGTCCTCTGACATAAGTTAATTTCTCACTTATCAACCTCATCCATCCTCTTTAGCATGCCCTGTTCTCCACTCCCAGGAGAAAAAAAAAACACAACACAGTGCTAATTTTTTTTTATTTTCTATCCCCTTATGTGCCCCAGGACACTGCCTAAATTTCTCCCTATATGATTAAAAATGAAAACTAGTGATAGTTTTAATGATAATGATAGAGAGAGATGAGAAATAGATCATTTATAGATAAAAAGATAACATTTATATATTACTTTAAAGTTTGTAAAATGAATTACATAGAATATCATTTGATGAATACTTTTCTTGCTGCTTGCTCAGGAAGCAAGAAATGGTAATTAAGAGCTCTGCATTCTGAGTAGTTTTCTTTGCCTGTTTTTAGTCAGCTTGGCTTTGGAATAAGTACCATATTTGTTTCATAAAAATGATTTGGTAAAATTGCTTCTATTGTCAAATAATTTGCATAGTATTGGGATTAGTTGTTATTTAAATGTTTAATAGAATTCACTCATGAATCCATCTGGCCCTGGGGTTTTTTCTTAGGAAGTTCCTTAATGACCTGTTTAATTTCTTTTTTTTTCTTAGATGGGATCATGTAAGTATTCTTTTTTCTCTTTTGTTATTCTAAGTAATTGATACTTTTGTAAATATTCATCCATTTCACTTGGATTGTCATATTTATTGCCATATAATTGGTCAAAAGAGTTCTTAATAATAACCTTAATTTACTCTTCATTAGAGATGAGATCAATCTTTTCATCTTTGATACTTGTAATTTGATTTTTTTTATTAGATTAATCTCAACTTTATCTATTTTTTTATGATTTTTAAATATATCAGCTCCTAGTCTTAATTATAAATTCAATAGATATTTTACTTTCAATTTTATTAATTTCTCCTTTGATTTTTAGGATTTCAAATTTAGATTTTGTCTGAGGATTCTTATTTGTTCTCTTTCTAGTTTTTCATATTAAAGGCCCAATTAATTGACCTTCTCCCTCTATATTTTGTATACAAATTCATTTATGGATATAAATTTTCCACTGAGTACTGCTAAGGTTATATCCTATAAATTTTGATATGTTGTTTCCTAATTGTCATCCTCCTCAATGAAATCAGTAATTGTTCCTATAATTTGTTCTTTGACCTACTCATTTTGAAAAATTAGATTATTAAGTTTCCAATTAATTTTAGATTTGCCTCTTGTTATGATTAAAATGGATATAGATGGATACTAAAAGAAGTATTAATATTTTTAATTAAAGCCAGGTTTGTAAAATAAAGATGACCACGTACCTGCTAAGAACTAATTCAAATTCCTCACCATACCTTCTGACCACCTGGCTCCCTTGAACCAAAGAGCCCTCTATACCAAAAATAGAGCCTCCCAATCAAGTCCTCTCTTTTTAAGCTACACTTTACATTGGCTCATATCATTACTTAAGATAGGAAACCCATTGAATCATGGGAAATGTAGTTTCAAAGGCCTCTAAATGTCCACAGGAAGTTTATGTCACATATATAAATATTTAAAACTCAAATGAACCCCAAATTTCCACTAACACATTCCCCCCTGAGAGAGGAAAGAGACTGGTCTCCTTGATCTCTCTTGTAAACATAACTTTTAAATTACAGGAATTCAGGGATAAAAGAAAAGAGTATAAAAACAAGCGGCATTGACAAAAAGCCAATTGGGGCAGTCCCCTATTGGCATAAGAGTGTATATTAAAAAACAAATGCATTCACCTCCCCATAGTTCAATCAATTGAACCCCAAAGTTCAATTTGGATCTTCATGATCCAGTATAGGCTTTTCAGGCATGGTCATCGTGCCTTCTTCAAATAGATTTGTTGTCCAGATTCTGGGGAGATAGCAAATTTCTTATCCTGAAATTACTCTCAAAAGAATTTAAACTTTATATTATAGATTATAAAACATGCATTTCCTTCTGAGAATTATACATTTCCCCCTGAAATTACTCCTAAAAGAGTTAAAATTTTACATTATACATTATAATAAAGACATTATGATTATAAAACTTACACACCCCTGAGGAAAATTCCAAATAACCCATTCTCCCCTGAAGAGGGTACCCCATGTCAGCTAAGGATACATATCTGAGTCACGGGGTTATATGAAATCAATTGGCAAAAGAAATAAAAAAGAATAAAATCCAAATAAATTCTAAATAAAAGAGAAAACATTAACTTGTGAATGAAATGTAAAATGTCAAAATCTTATGTACAAAAATGTAAGGAAAAAAATAAACTTATAACAGGTCATTGAATCAAGGCCCACTTAAAGTGATTAAAGCAGTTTTTAATTACCCATTCAGGATCCAGGGCTATAGAAAGGTACCATTCTATATATAAGAGAAATAACAGGACCAAATATATGTGCAAATGAAATGTCTTTCACTGGTCTGATTTTCCTGCACCTTCAGTATAGGCATAGAACTTTCTCAATCCATGGTCTGCATGACCTTTTGCTCCTTGGAACTTTGCATATTCTCAGTCAGTCTCCATGACCTTGTGGCTCTTTTTACCTCTTCTCCTAGAATCAGACAGAGAGACATTAATCATAGTCCCATAATATTTATCAATAATCCGCAGGTTACTATAGTCTAAGGCTTTTTGGTTATGCATTAATATTATAGTAAATATATATTTACATCAAACTTATATCACTGTAAAGTCAAAAAAGGATTAACATTGATTATATATACTTTAAGTACTAAAACGAGAAAAATGGAACAAAATTCAATTCCTCTATTAAAAAAAATTTAAAGGGAAAGCAACAAGAAAATTAAAAATTCACGGAAAAAATACAATGCTCTCAAGGATAAAAAATGAGAGAAAAGAACACATATTGCATTGCACATGCAAGGAAGAAAAATGAAAGAATGTTTTAAAAATCAAAAATTATATAGCTTAGAACTAGTGAAAGGTTTTTCACCCAAAAATGAGATCCATTTCCTGAAAAGCTTTTGCATGAATTGTGAGTGTAAATGGTTTTCATAAAATAGCAGATTCATAATGCACATTCAAATAAAGTACCATAATTTCCAATAACACATTTAAAGACAATAGCAAACAAACCCATTATTATAACCACTTGTTATGATGTTTAAAAACTGTATACTTGTTACAAATTCAACAGGTATTGTAAATCATTCAACCTTGGCTAAGATATTTTGTTAACAAACTCTATTACTGCCTCCATAGCAATTGTGAGGCAGAGCCTAAAAAAATCTGATTTAAAAAAAATAAACTTTCTGAGTCTAAATTTTTCTCAGGAATTCTAGATCCTTCTGATGGAAAAGCAAGGTAAAACTTAGAGACTAAACATCAAGCATAAAGGAGCTCTCCTCTCTTCCTGTGTAAAAAAAAAAAAAACAAACAAACAAAAAAATGGGTAGGAAACTTCCATGTTTCCTCTACCCCTTTAAGACAACAATTCTTTATAATAAATATATAAAACCTTCTCCTTTAAGACAACAATTCTTTAAAATAAATATATAAAACCTTATCATCTATAAAGAAGGGTACTAGGCATCTAAAGTCAATTCTAAAGACCTCTTATAAAATTATAATTTAAATTCTCAAGGCATCTAAATCTCCACAGCTATACACAATTATCAAGATAGAATAAAAACTTAAGACATGTGATTCTATAGTTGAGATAAATTCATTATACATAAGTCTTATGGGCTTATGCAATTCAAAAATGTTTAAGATATTCATAAATGGTACAGATAACAGAATTGGATTAATACAAGTAAACTTAGAAAAAAATGGAAACCTTAAAGGAATCAGGAAATACAATATGAGGAACAGATTACAAGCTATACAAGCAAAAAATCCTTTTTACCAGTTCTAATAGAATTCATCACTATTTGGGAGTTACAATAAAATCATGAACAGAATTAATCTAGCAACCAAAACTTCATTAGCTTAAAATGATTCAGTGCAACAGAAAAATCAACAAAACAACAAAATTAATTCACAAAACTAATCAGCAAAATACAATAAGTTACAGAGACTTTTTTTAAATGAAACAAAACCCATTCAGTTCTAAGGTTTTAAAATCCACCTCTGGTCCAATTCAATGCCCTTATAACTGAGCTCTGTGCTTAAATGCAGAGTAGATGACTCCATAAGGGTATATAGTTCAAAGACTTGGGCAGGCCTTGTGTATGTATGGGGCAAATTTCTCCCCTGAGTTTCAGGCAAGATAATCACAAGGAATAGTTTGAAATAGCCCATGTGGCCCATGCTTGCCATTCTACTTCCTGTTTGAAGAATAAAAGTTAGAGCCACGTGGAAGCCAACTGGAGTAGGGGCTAGAAAAACCTAGATCAGGTTTTAAGAGAACCACATGGAGGGAGGAAGGTAGCAAGAGAAGCTTTCTTCAGATTAAAAGTCATTAAAGTCTACAAGGATGCGGGCAATGAGAGAGAAGGGGGTGGAGTTACTTTCCAAATCTTAAGCAGTGGCAGTAGTCTCTGGGATTGGCATCAATCAGCAGGGCAGGAAGCAGCTCCAGAAGAGACAGCAAGGGTTCAGGATCAGCGGCAGAAAACAACAACAACAGCAAGGCAGGAAACTGGCATTCGGGCAGAGCATCAGGCATTCAGCTTAGCAGGAATAGGGATAAGCAATAGGCAGCTAGGGAACCCAGGGAGGGTCCAGCAGGAGAGGCTCAAACTGGTTGAAGCAGCTTCCGAGGTGATCAACAGGCAAAAACAAACTACTGCTATCTGCAAAAACACAGCATTTAAAACCACTTTCCCCTTTCCTTAAAAGATAGCCATGGGGCTGGGGAGAACAGGGAGAAGAAAAAGAGTGAAACCCAAAACTCCAAAGAGTTGCGTGGCATGGTAGGTTATCAGAACAATTGATAATTACAATCCCTTCATGGTTGCCAAACTGTTATGATTGAAATGGATATAGATAGATATTAAAAGACGTATTAATATTTTTAATTAAAGCCATGTTGGTAAAATAAAGATAACCATGTGCCTGCTAAGATCTAATTCAAATTTCCCACCATACCTTCTGCCCACCTGGTTCCCTTTTACCAAAGAGCTCACCATACCAAAAATAGAGCCTCCCAATCAAGTCCTCTCTATTTAAGCTACACTTTACGTTGGCTCATGTCATCTCGTAAGATAGGAAACCAGTTGAATCATGGGTAATGTAGTTTCAAAGTCCCCTAAATGTCCACAGGAAGTTTATGTCACATATTTAAATACTAAAGACTCAAATGAATCCCAAATTTCCACTAACACACTCTTAATGATCAATAATTACATGTGTTATCATGTTATGATATGAAAAAGTTTCATTTGTTATTTCTGATTTGCTGCATTTGTTTGAAATATTTTTATGCCCTAGTATATGGTCGAACTTTGTATATGTACCATGTGTAGCTGAAAAGAAGGTATATTCCTTTTTATCCCTGTTCAGTTTTCTCCTCATATGTATTAGCTATACATTTTCCCAATATTTCATTTATTTCCCTTCTTTCTTATTTATTTTTTGATTGATTCATCTAGTTCTGATAGGGGAAGGTTGAGGTCCCCCACTAATATGGTTTTACTATTTATTACCTCTTTAAGCTTCTTTAGTTTCTCCTTTAAAAATCTGGATGCTATACCATTTAGTGCATATATGTTAAATAGTGACATTTCTTCATTATTTATGTTGCCTTTAATCAAGATGTAATTTCCTTCCTCATCTCATTTAGTCAAATTTATTTTTACTTTAGCCTTGTCCAAGATCATGAGAACCAATCCTGCCTTCTTTATTGCAGTTCCAGCCCAATAGATTTCTCCAGTTTATTTCCTTTACCCTGTATCTGCTTCAAGTATGTTTCTTATTTATTTATTTAATCCTTGTTCATACCTGGTTTATTCTTTGATTTAATTGATTAACTTAATGCAGAGTCCAGGTAATCTTCACTCATACATAATTGAGGAAATTGAATCCAGGAAAAAAGAAGGCTTTCTTTTTAACCCCAAAGGACACATAATGGCATTCATATAAAAGAGTTTAGGTCTTTTGGCTCTCATTCAGTACTCTAAATATGCTATTAGGCTAGGCCATCCAGCAAAAATCTTTCCTGGGCTAGGAAAAGGTGGATAGTTAGATGCTGATGTTGATGATGTTTATTTATACATTGATGATGATGATTGAATTTAGAGTTAGAGATTTTCCTTCCATTTGTACCTTTCTGATCCTTCCCACTGTAATGATTAAAATTTTCTTAGGGACTGTCTACAATCTCTTTCATTCTTCTAGTTTATTGGTCTTCTCCCCACCTCCCCCCCATGTGCTTCTTTATGAAATATACATTTACTCTACTTTATCTCTTTTTCCATTTCTCTTAGTATTATCCTCTTTTTTACCTCTAGTTTACACATATATTTTAACATATTGTCCTATACAGTTTGTCACTGTGCCCTCTAAGTATACTTCTTCCGGTTACCCTGATGATAAGAACAATTTTTAAGAGTTACCAATATCATCTTTTCTTATAGTAATACAAATCATTTGAACAATTTTTTCCCCTTTCTTAATTACCTTTGTTGGTTCTCTTGAGTTCTGTGTTTGGGCATCAAATTTTCTGTTTAAGTCCAGTCTTTTCTTTGGAAATGCTTGAAAGTCTTCTATTTTATTAAATGACCATAATTTTCCCTACAAGAATATAGTCAATTTTTCTGGGTAGTTGATTCTTGGTTGTATACCTAGTTCCCTTGCTTTCTGGAATATCATATCCAATGCCTCCTGGTCCTTCAATGTAGATGCAGCCAGATATTCCATAATATCTGAATGACTTCTTAGCAGCTTGTAATATCATCTCCTTGTGTTAATTCTTGAATTTGACAGTAACATTTCTGGGCTTTGTCAATTAGGGATTAAATGCTGGAGTTGATTTGTGAATTCTTTCTATCTCCACTTTTCCCTCTTGTTCAAGAATGCTGGGACAGTCTTCTTTGATAATTTCCTGTAGAATGAAGTCCAGGCTTTTTCTCGTGTCATGATTTTCCAGCAGTCCAAAAATTCTTAAATTGTCTCTTCTGGAACTGTTTTCCTGGTCAGTAGTTTTATCAGTGAAGTGTTTCATATTTTCTTCAATTTTTTTTATTCTTTTGATTTTGTTTTATAGACTCTTGCTGCCTTGTGAAGTCATTTGCTTCTTGTTGTTGGATTCTAATTTTTTAAAGACTAAATTTTATTCTTGGCTTTTTGGTCATCCTTCTCCTTCTGATCTGATTTTTTTTTGGTAGGTCATCTTTCACTTTCTTTGCATTGTTTTCGAGCTGGTCAATTCTGGCTTTCAAGACACTATTTTCTTGATTTAGTTCATGTGCCTCTGTTTCCAGATGATTTATTTTGCTTTTTAAATTCTTTTCCCAATTGTATTCAGCATCTATTAATTGTTTTTTGAATTGTGTTTTGAGTTCTTCCAAATCTTGTCTCCAATTCACTGGAGTTTCTGGGTTTTTCATGGTGTTCCTTGATTCTTCTCTGGTCCATTTGCTCTTTGTTCATTATCTAGATAGAAGCTGTAGATTATAATTTTGTTTATTTTCTTTTTCTGTTATTTAATAATATTTTTTCCTTCTTTGCCCCCTGTCATTAGCTGTAATCTTGCTTCCCTGGTTATTTGCTGTTTCTGTGGGTTTGGGCTCTTCTATCCCAAAGGAGCTATTTCCTTGCTCTGTTGATTCACTTGATTAGGCTGATGGAGTATGAATGAGCCCTGAGGTCAGATCTTAACCTGCTGGCAGCAGAAGCTGAAGGTGTAAGTGAAGGTGTGGAGTTAGGTGTGTTTCTTATAGACAGCATATGGAAGGATTCTGGTTTTTAATCCATTCTGTTATTTGCTTCCATTTTATGGATGTCTTCATTCCATTTACTTTCACAGTTATGATCACCATCTCTGTATTCTCCTCCATTTTGATTTCCTCCTTTAATCTTAACCTTTCTCCTTTTTTTCTTACCCTTCCCTCCAGTATTTCACTTTTAGTCAGTCTCCCTCCTTTCATCTCCCTTATATTAATCTCCTTTCCACCACCTGCTTTCCAATTTTACTATAGGGCCTTTTGAACTCCTCCAACATCTCACTCCCTTTTATTACTCCCCTCCCAACACCCCATTTCTTATTACCCTTCTACTTTTCTGTTTTTTGGTGGTTTTTTGGACATATAAATTATAAAGAGTTTTTATACAGTTACTTTGCCTATGTATACTTCTTCTAGCTGCTATGAAAATAATAACATTTTTAAGAATTACAGATATCATTTTTCCATTTAGGAATAATGCCATTTGACCTTATTGAAGCCCTTCATTTTTTCTCTTTCTTACTTTCCTTGTTATGTTTCTCTTGGATTCTGTACTTGGGCATGAAATTTTCTGTTTCAGTCTGGCATTTTCTTCAGGAATGCTTGGAAACCTTCTATTTTGTTAAATGACCATGCCTTCCTCTGAAAGAATATAGTTAGTTTTGCTAAGGAGTTGATTCGTGGTTGTAGACCTAATTCACTTGCTTTCCAGAATAATATATTCCACACTTTATGGTCCTTCCTTAGATGATACCAGATGCTATGTTATTCCTAATTGGTGCTTCATGTTATCTGAATTGTTTCTTTCTAGCAGATTGCAGTATCTTTTCCTTGGCCTGAGAGTTCTTGAGTTTGGCTATGGCATTCCTGGGAGATGTCAATTGGGGACTTAATGCTGGAGGTGCCTGTGGATTCTTTTAGTCTCTAGTTTACCCTTATGTTCAAGGATTTCAAGGTAGTTTTCTTGGATAATTTCCTGTAGTATGATGTTTAGGCTTTAATTTTGTTCATGATTTTCAGATAGTTCATGATTCTTAGATTGTCTCTCCTGTATCTATTCTCCAGGTCCATTATTTCCTCAGTGAGGTGTCTCTTTTTTCCATTCTTTTGATTTTGTTTTATTATGTCTTGGTATCTCATGAGATCATTAGTTTCTAATTGCCTAGTTGTAATTTTTAAAGACTGAATTTCATTTCTTCCATGGCTTTTTGATTCTCCTTTTCCTTTAGGTTCATTCTTCCTTTCAAGTCATTCTTCTCTTCTTCCAATTTGTTTGGATCATTTCTGGATTTCACTGCCTGTGCCTCTGTTTCCAGATGACCTATTTTGCTTTCAAGGCTACTATATTCCTTTTGCTATTTTTTAATTTGAAAATTTTCATTTAATTAATTAATTTAGAATATTTTTCCATGGTTACATGATTCATGTTCTTTCCCTCCCTTTCTCCTACCCCCTCCTATAACCAACAAGCAATTCTACTAGTTTTTACAAGTGCCATCAATCTGGACCTATTTCCATATTATTAATACTTGAGTTGGAGTGATTGCTTAGAGACTACATCCCCAATCACACCCCCATTGACCAATGTGATCAAACAGTTGTTTTTCTTATGTGTTTCTACTCCCACAGTTCTTTCTCTGGATGTGAATAGAATTCTTTCTCATAAGTTTCTCAGAATTGTCTAGTAGTGGAGAAGTCCATTACATTCTATTATGATACAGTGTATCAGTTGCTGTGTATAAGGTTCTCCTGGTTCTGTTCCTTTCACTCTGCATGTCATATCTCCTTTTTCAGAGGAAGAAATTGAGATTCAGGAAAATTATATGAGTTGACATATGTCAAATGTTACATTCTACAGGGTCAAGTCAAATTTCAATATGAATTATCAGGTGACATAGCTCAAAACCTTGTGCATCTATATAAGTTGCAAGAGATGAGGAGAAATATATGAAAATGGAGTAAGAAGAGAAATGCTTATTCCGCTCCATATCAAATCAAATAATGAAAGTGGCATCTCTGCTTACATGTGATGTCTTTATTGCATTCTGTGGGACTTCCACTCTACAGCTTTGTCCCTATCATTTCAAAAAGTACACAAAATACATAGACACAGCACTATTTAAGCAGTGTTTAGACAAATAAAATAAATGTTTTGGAAATTGAACTCACTTTAATGATGAAACAGGTTCCAGATACTTCTAAACATTCAAATTTGATATATACCAGTGAATGTACTTTAGTTGGTATTGAGAAAGCCTTTTCTTCTTCATTGAGTCATTTTCCTTCCCTTCTTCAATTCCTCCACATTGTCAAGTTTATCTGTAGTAGCATCTCTCTTGGTAACAGATTTTAAATCTAAGTATAAGGGAACCATTTCAGAGAAAAAAATTTGATGGCTCTACTTCCATTGAAAATGATTTTTAAAATGATAGTGTGGAAGAATGTATAGAATAAGACAAAAATAATACGTTCTTATTGGAAAACATGGAGATAAGGCAGATTTAGATTTTTTCCTTCAATTATTGCCTATAATTCTGTGATACCCCAAAAAGAGATGACCATGGGATCATAGACTTAAAAAGTGATAGGAGAAGTATTTGGATGATCAATGCAGAGGACCCTAAAAGCTGGACTGAGAACCTAACATATATATGGTTGGGGTTTTTGTTTTGTTTTGTTTTGTCTTATAGGGAAATATCCATGAATTTAAGATGCAACTCTTGATATGGGAGCTTTTATTTATTTTTCTTTCACAGCATAGTGACTCACTGGAGCCGATGGGCCATCCAACATTAATTAGAGATCACAGTAATGTGTTGGTAGCTTTTTATAAACAGAGGCAGGTCAAATGTGTCTTCACTCAAATGGATCTTAATTATTCACCCATCACCTGTAATTAATTATGCTGATATGAAAAATGGTTCTTGGTAATGAATCCTTATATAATTAATCGAGTTCTATGATAAACATTACTCTTCAACTTGTAAAATCCATGCATTTGCCTCATTATAACTTTAGATATTTTATGGACCTTTCCAGCTAATTCTTTGTATTGATACAAGGGATTGTGCATGGAGGGGGGGGAAGGAAAGTTTTGGTTTCACTTATGGACAATGAAACATTGTTTAAAATTTAAGGTAAGGCTTTCTCTATGTAAACCACCAAAAAGGGTACATGGATAAAGATCATAGAAATCACTGAAATTCAGGTTTAAATGAGGACTGAATGTAAAAGGGTGTCAAAATATCTTGACAATGGAGAAAATATTAAATTCTAAAGGTGGAGAGAAAAAAAGCAAGTTTAGTATGTTTCAGGCTCTATGTCTATTTATTTAAAAATATCTAGAGCATTCAAATATCTATTAATTACTGAATATGTTCTGGAAACTATTCTAAGTACTTTACAAACAAATATTACCAAAATGAAAAAAATATATAACCTTTACACTAAGGGAGCTTACATTCTATGGAGATAAAGGACAGAAAAGGGAGCAGGCAGAAAGAGTGGAGGGAGATACCTGAGCAAGGGTGAGGAGCTGGAAAAGTGTGAAGATTGAGGAGTAGATCCAGAATGTATTAGGAATAACATAGGCATGTCAAGAAATGATGGTTGAGACGAAGGATTCAAAAATCATAAGAAAAAGCTTCAAGGCAAATGTTTCTCCAATGTGATTTGGCTATTCCATCTATGTGTCTATCAATTAATTTCTTTTTAATGAAAAATGTAAAAGTCATAAGGAATCACCAACATTTCAAAGTATGGAGAATACAAAAGATAATTTTATCGAAATCTTAAAATTTTATTATGTACATGTTTTATAAATATAGAATTTAATTACATCATAACAGTATTGCCCCATTTGAACCAATCAATTCTCTTAAAAGTCTTGACCTTAAATGTATCTTGGAAAAGGGTGCATATATTCACTGTTAGAGGTTCTTGAGACACTAAGCTCAAATTTGAAAAGTCATGTACATTTAGTAAAGTTGGAGGTGGGGAGGCATAGGGCAACACATGCTTATGAATATTTGCTTCCTCTATGTCATCACCACAAAGACCCAAAGGAAGATGCCTCCTATTTTGAGACTGAAAACTCCTAGCTTACCCACTGATATCTTCCTGAAGATTTCTGTCCTGATCTTGACACTAGTTGAAGGTCTGAATTGGACAAACTCATATCATCTTACTCTTTGAATTTTTAGGGATAAGACAAAAGAATAAGCTGTGAGAGATCCAGGAGAGATTTATGACATTGGAGTTATGATACACAATGAAGAGAAAGAGAGGGCCTTAAGCCAAAAGGTTTTCGACATTGAACTCTGAATGCAAGCTTGTGTAGGAGGATATTATGCTGCTGAGACCTATTTAGACTACAGAGAGAAAGCAGTGATTCCTCAATTCCTTATCATCCTCCTATTTCTCTCTTCTGAGTTGGCAGTATATTCGGATCATTTCTCTTAGGTTAGAAAACTAAAGTTTTTTGTTTTTTTCTTATAGGCATGTTCACTCATTTTGTGATTAGATGTGTTCTTATTTTTTTTCCTCTTAAGCTGGCAAATATAATGAAGCTTTTAATGGCCTGAATTACTAAATTGTGTTATTGTTCAAATTCCAAATTGAAGCGACAATTGGGAGTACCTGTGAGGAGAGAGAGGGACATTTAAAATTTCAATAGTTTGCCAGAATGTAATTTCTGCCAGGGTGATCAAAGCCAGAGAAGAGAATTATTTATTCATTTTTCTAACTCCCCAGAGCAGAGATAATACTTTTATTACAGTTTCTCTTGCCAAACAAATCAGTAATAATGAATGTGACAGTACTTACCTGGTCAGGAAGTGAGGCAGATATGTACCATTTCAGTGGAATCCATTATCCCAAGAGGAAGGTGGTAGGGAGAAACTAAAGAGAATGAAATGCCAAGGGGAGGAGTAGCCATGTTCATAAAATGGTGGGACCAAGTATTAAAGTCTGAAATCTTTGCCTGTCTACTTGCCAGTTCAGTATATATAAAACAGTAACTCTATAAAAAATGTGATACATATACATTCAGATACAGATAGAGAGGTAGATAGATAGATAGATAGATAGATAGATAGATAGATAGATAAAGAACGAAAGAGATGGGTATATAGAATAAAAGAATAAATGGAAAATAAATGAAAGGAGTTTCATAGCAAAGGAGTACAAGCAGCTATAAGAATTAGGACACATTTTGTGTTTAAGATGGTGTTTGAGCTACTATTTTCGATTATAAAAATTAACAACCTTTAAAAACTTCAATTCCAAATTATTTCCCTCCTCCTAGTTCCCTCCCATCCACCCATTGAGGAGGCAAGCAATATTATATCCATTGTGTTTAATCATGCAAAATATATTTGTGGTAAAAAGGTAAGAATATGGAAAGTAAAAAAAGACAGCTTTAATCTGGACTTAGAGTTTTATTGCTTTCCTCTCTGGGTGTAAATAGTATTTTTCATCTTGAGTTTTTGAATTCTTTTGTAGGAAGTAAAGTATTCTCTAAGTCATGGGTAAAGATATTCATTCCAGGCATGGGAGATAACCAGTGCAAAATCATGGGGAAGGGAAATCCAGTATCATGGATAAAAAAATAAAAGTGAGAAAGTCTTTTGAATAAGATTATAGAATCCTAGAAAGAGAGTGTAATATGATGATATTTGAAATGTTGATTGAGGCTGGACTCCAAATAGCTTTAAAATTTTTGCATTAGAGTTTATACTATGTCCTATGTCCATTAGAGAGCCAATGATTTTTATTGAAAGGGGGAATGATTTTGCCACATCTAAATTTTTCATATGGGGAAAAAACACATTGGAATTATTTGGTGGATGGATATAGGAAGAAGTCTGAGGTAGAGAGACTAATTAGTATGCTATTGTGACAATCCAGACAAGAGATGATGACAGCCTAAAATAACTTCTTGGCCATATGAATGAAGAGCTGGGGACAGATTTAAGATAATAATGGAGGTAAAAACACCATATGGAGAATTTGGCACTATATGGGAAATGTGGGCTTAGAGAGTGTGAGGATATAAGGAGCTGAGTTTGCAAACTTGAAAGACAGAAAATATGGTCATGCTGTTGGAGAAAGGAAGGAAGTCCTGAAGAGGGTGGGCTTGAAGGAAAGGGTAATGTGTTCCATTTTCAACTTAGAGAGTTTTTCATACCTAAAGAGCTTACCATTTAGGAAGTCCTACAGGCAGTTTGTAATGCAAGAACTAAGCTTGAAAGAGAGATTCAACTTTGAGTCATGTGCATAGAGTTGGCAGTTAAATCACTGGAAACTGATAAGAAGAAAAGAGGAGAGGAGAGAACTTAGGAAATAACTCAATTGCCAAGATGTTTACCTGAAGCCAAAAGAGCAAGTAAGAGAGAAGCTCAACTGTCAAAAGTCTAATAAGACCTTAAGGGTCATTGTGAATGGAAAAGATAATGAATGAGAGAGATCATGTAGAAGTTTAAATTGATAAAACAGCAATTGATCATGTTGGGGAATGCGGAAGGATAGTCAGTTGTAAATCTCAGTTTGCAAACATAAATAGATTTTATTTTACACTTGTTGCATAATAATCCATGTGGTCTGATCAGGACAGACTACAATGGGGCTATCATCTCCTTAGTCTTGAATACTATTACCTCTCATACAGCTGTCTCATTGGATAAAGAAACCCATCTGAATTTAGGAAGATGAGTTCAATTTCTTAATAACACATTTGATACTTTGTGATCCAATGAATATTAGTTAACCTTTTTTCTATCTCAATCTCCTTATCCGAAAAATGGGAATATAATAGCTCCTACCTTCCAGGATTAATGGACAAATAAAATTACATCTGTAAAGTGATTGGAAAATCTAAAAGCTTTATGAAAATGCAAGTTAGCTGTTATTATTTATGAAACCAATTGACATTATTTCCTGGCTGGAAAATTACACTGTTGACTCATTTGAGACTGTAGTCTGTGAATTCCATTTATTTAATATAAATCTTGGTTGATAACTATAAATGGCAAGACTTGTAAACCATGCCATGATAGAAATTGGAGACTCAAGTACGTTGGTTGCTTAGATTTCATATTATATGACTCGAATGATGCTCATAGAGTGCTAATTATATATGTATATATATGCATGTATATGTATGTATATTTAGATTAATTTAAATTAACTTAATACCTTCTTATTATTAATTGTAACTCAAATATTTATGTGCTATTTAATCTTATTAATTTAGCTACATCCTCTTCTTAATGGGGTTGCAGTAACTAGGAAAAACGACCATATAAGATTCACCCATTCACCCAAAGAACCCAAAGTTTTCAAAGAGCCAAGAGTAGATATCTTATACTTCCAAAACTTCCAAGTTCTAGACATGGTATAAAATTCTATCTACTACTGGCAACAATCTTTAATCCATCACTGGACATCTATTGTGCAATTACTGTGACAGTAGAATTTGTCTTTGTTACATCTATTGAACCACAATGGAACAAGATGCTATCACCATCTTATGTGTCACTGTCATGAAAAGTTCAATAAATCAAATTCTTCTCAACTATCTGTTGGGAAGAAAAAATATAAAAATTGTAATCTAATCAGAATTCAACAGGCTATATAATCATAAATTTCTCTTGAGGGAAGAATACAGATATAATCCTCAAAGTAAAATTATAAAACTTTCCTTAAATATAACCAGATAAATATTGTTCTCTACCTATTGGATTTAGGTCTCTTTGAAAATATTATATTTGAAAAGAAGATTATAGAATGCACTTTATTAATTTCATTTTAGTACTCCTTAATCATCTACTAATAGTAATATTGGTATAGTCAGATAAAATTAGAAATATCAACAATAGCTATTTTTAATTTTAATTTTCTCTTTTGTATTTATTTATCTGTATATTGTCCAGTTTCAAGCATATAAAGACCTTCTGAGTTGAATGATATATGGTCCATATTCATGTACCCTTAATCTCAGTACAGAGGCAATTTGGCATAATACATATTACATCTGTAGTAAGCAAGAAATGGATTCAAACCCTGCTTCCAATGCTCATCAAAATATGAAAATCAATGCCATTTAACTTTGCTGAGTAATTTATGTGATTATTTCCTAAAATATGTGTTGACATACAATATCTTAAATTCTCAACATTCCTCTACTTTGATGGAAAGAGTTCCTCTACAGAGTAAATTAGAGATCAATGACATATTGACATCTCATAGTGAAAGTGGTTATTATTTGACACCAGGACATATAAAATTTGCAGAATAGGCAATTTGTGCATCAAGCGGGAAAAAAGGAAAAAAAATAACTTTCAATGAGTATGATTCTGCTTTCTCTTCTCTAAAAAGAGGAGATAGGAGCAGGCAGTGATGGACACCTTCAACATCAATAACTTTGTCAGATGAAATGAACAAATGCTGGGAATGTTTTACTGGATGAAATATTTAGAGCTATAATCCACCACCAAAACTATCAATAAACATTTTTAAAAAATGCATATTATGTGCCAGGAATTGTGTTAGGCGCTGGAGACCTGAAGACAAAACCAAGATAGCCCTTAACTTCAAGTTGTATTTTGCTTGGGAGAATTGATGTAAACCCATAAAATCATGTGCAAGAAAGATACAAAGTGAATACAGATAATGACATGGAGATCTAAGGGGTACTATTCTCTAAGAGAATTAGGAAAGACTTCATATAGAAGAGAGTACTTGAGCTAAGTTTTTTTTTTGGGGGAAGGGTTGTTTTATTTATGTGTTTTGTTTTTATCTGATTAATCCCACTATATGACATGTTATTTTATTTAGTAGCAAAGTAAAATAATTAAGTAAAACTAATACCTTCGTGACCTTATCTTTCCAGATCCCAATTCTCCCTTGTTGTAAATTTAAGCAACAATCCCCTCCCCTACTTACTTTGTGCATATAATGTAATTATCATATAATTTCATATGTGTTTATGGGGTGTTTCTAAACAATGTTATAAAACATAGGACTTTAATACTACTATACTTCTAGGGGATATTGGTTATGGAAGTTGTGTCTTTGTATTCCCCTAGGTAGCTGGTGACTGGGGAAACACCAACCCAATCACCCTTGCTGGATGATATAATTCCCCTATTCTAAATAACAGTGCACAGGCAGGACCCTTAATGGTCTGGTGGATGAGTAACCCTTTCAGGTCCCACCTGGGGTTTGATTAATTATTAATATTGGGCTCTAATTAGCCTTTGATCACATTTTCATCTGACTTTGTTGCTTCCTCCCCAAGGGTCATGATATAATGACCACTCAGGAAAGTATTTAATGAAACTTTATCTATTGATCTTAAATAGGGAAAGGAATAATCAGGAATGGATTGGGGATAGGAGACTCTGTCACACTAATATCTATGATCAATAATCCCACAGGACTATAGGCTGTTGTTTCAGTAAAGCTGGAGCTATTGTTTTTCACACTCCTCTGGTTCAACTTGGCTACTGCCAAAACAGAGAGGGCAATCTACTCCATTGGTACAGATTTTGTATTTCTCTCAGCTTCCTTATTTGTGATATGTCAGCCTTGACAGCCTTCAGGAAATATTCACCCTTACCTCCTTCGTCTTCTTCACCTCCCTTCCTCCCATTCACCACCTGGGCCCAGATACCTAAATAGCCAATGATGATTCAAATGTCTAAAGATCTAGGGAGATTCAGGGAGAACCAATGACCCATGGTCAGGGATCCACAGATCAGTGCTCCAAGACCCAAGATCAAAGATCAATTGTCAAAGGCCAAGGACCAAATTGAAAGGCCCAAAGACCAAAGACCCCTCCCAAATGGCTGTTAGGGGTATTTATACTCTCAGACCAACTGCCTTTGCCCTGTCCTCATGGCCTCTGGGAGTATTCCGAAGTCTCTAATTGTCTTCACCTGTCAATCAAGGTGAGACTAACAATTCTCAGAGTTTGGATATACCAACAACAGAATATAAGGTCCTTCAGGACAAGGTGTATGTGTATGTATGTATATGTGTGTATGTATGTTATTTGTATTATGACTTTTTAACTTAAGAGTCTAATACATTTAAATTAAATGAATAAATGGGCAATGCCATTAATTAGAGCTGATCATTTAAATTGCTCATTGCCTTTACTGATTCCATACTCCTCTCTGACCCCAAATCCCCATTTTAAATAGCATTTTTTTCCAATGACACAATGTGTCTGGAAATTGTGGTATGGAGTAGGTAAAAAAATCACAATTTTAGATACCTGAAAAGTAATGGAGAAACATAAGGCAAATTGATTGTATCATAGTACACTAGGATATGATAGTAGCAACAATGATAGCACCATTGATCATTTGTAAACACAATATGAAACACACAAAATCCACAAAACCAGGATTATATGATTAAAAATGGAAGTGGAATGGTCATGAAGCTAGGAAAAGGGATAACAGATGTTCTGTCATTCTGCTGCATTGGTATTCGTGAAATGACAACAAAGGAAAGCCTCTTGGACATTAATTGGTGACAGGATAATAGCTATAGAGCTGGAAGAGAGCTTAGAAGCTGTCTAATCCAACTTGTTCACTTTACAGATGAGGGAATTAAGGCTCTGACATTCCTAAGAATGAGTGTCAAATCATCTCTGCAAGATTTATGGGGAAATGAAGGCAATAATTAGAGAAGATGAGGAGGCATAAATGGATCTAGTTGGTGAGAGGAAATATGTCAAACATGGATCACAAGATATACATGATTGGGAGGACAACTAGGTCAGTCAATGGATTGAGAGCCAGACCTGCAGATGGGAGATCATGAGTTTGATTCTGATCTCAGACACTTTCTTGCTTGTAACCCTGGGCAAGTCACTTAATCCCCATTGCCTAGCACTTACCACTTTCTTGCCTTGGCACTAATATACAGTGTTGACCCCAAAATGGAAGGTAAAGATATAAAAAGAAGATATACCTAATTGCACTTTCAAGTTCTACCATCCCTCTTCCAAGAATAGCTCTCCACTTGCTTAACTTTAAGATGCTTTGATCAGTTATGTATTAAAATATAAAATTGTTCAGAGGAACAATACACCTATTTTTTTTATTAACTTACATCAGTGTGACCATTAATAGTGTAGAGTGGCTCTCTGCTATATCAATATATTCCTCACCATAATTCAAGCCTCCCCAATATATTCCTCATCATATGACAAGACTTGGTAGTCTATGGTGGTGTAATAGGGGGATGAGAGAAGAATATTTAGATTACCAATTTGGGATTTAACCATTATAAAATAAATATAAATTTTGATTATTAATGTGTTTCACATTTGTTTCTTTAAAGATTATATTCTCCTACAGCTAATTAACCAGGGGAAATAAGAATACATGGCATTGGTTATGAGTTAAAGAAATTGTATCTCAGTGATGAGATACTGCGAAAAAAAGTAGAACAACACCCAATGTGGAGCCAGAAATCAGAGTTGGGGTGGTATTATCATGGACAAAAGTGCTCCACATCTCCTAAGGCAGTCTATCAATCAGTTTAGACATGAGGAATGTAGAGAAAGCTCTGCAAAAATGGAGACAAGGTCTAAGAAGTATGGACCATATCAACAACAGCACTCTTACCTCAAGACCAGGTTAAACTAACAAATACAAATTCTTATTTCTTGCCTTTTCTCATTCCTTTAAAGGAAACACCCAAGCTCATGTTTGCAGTGTGATTAAGTTTGAAGCCTCTTTTTGATTTATGTACATTTTTTTCTTAAAATCACACAAAATAGTTGACATTTATAGTGCTGGTGCTATGTGAGCAGCACTTGGTCAGTCACATAGCTTTTCAGAGGTAGAACATTATAGGGAAAGAATATTGACTTAAAGAAGGAGTTCTTAGCTCTGGTTTCATGAATATGCTTCTAATTTTTAAAGTATTCTGGAAATTAGGAATAGTCTGAATATTAGATCTTTATTTGGAATTTGTGAATGTGATTATTTATATTATGTTAACTAAACTCCAGAGCCAATCTTCCATCAATAGTGACATTGTCTTTCATATGTCACATGGTATTTCTATCTTTCTTTATAGGAAATATTATATCTATTTGGTCCTGTTTCAGTTCCTAATAAATTCTAACCTCCATGAGGGTAAGACCATGAGATACCTAAATGTTTTAATTTCCAAAAACCTAGAATAGAATTTTGCACATAATAAATGCATAATACATATCCACTGTTGCTTATGACATCATTCTGGCAACAGTCCTAAAATATATCAACAGATTAAGCTCCTCCAGGAAACAAAAGGATTATTACAATGATGCTTGGAAAGTAGTCATCTGATAATACACAACATTGCATATTGTGTGCAAAGATAGGAAATGAGGCAGAAAATTATAAAAAATTGGAAACCCAAGCTCAAGTCTGATGGATTTTTGTTTCCATTTCAGGTCTCAAGTACTGCCCAGAGAGCTGGCTCACCTTTTAGCCCTAAATATTTCAGGCTCCATTTCTTGCAAAACGCTGCTACCCACCATTACCTGAACTAATTGAGAATCAGGGATAATTAAAGCCTCCTGTGATCTCTAACCCTTTTATAATGTCTTCATGAAAATAATACACAGAAAAAGCAGTCAATATCAATGGAAAATTAAGAGGAAAAAGAGTCTCAGAATTTAGAAAAAAAATGTAACTGATGAAAGGTGTTTTCTGCTTCTCCTAAAAATCCTTGAAGAATCAAAATGGAAAAAATATAATTAATAGCAATTCCTTTAGTTATATTTGATGTCTAGATTATATTTTATGTCTACATTCAGTTTTCTTCTCAACGTCAAAGCTTTAAGATATTAGTATATGAAATAGGTGGTAACTCTGCAAACATTTCATCCAAAAAAATTTGGCAAACAGTGAGAATTTTTTAATTGACAAAAAATTAAATTTGTATTCAACATGATTGACTATGGAACTACTCTATAAGGGCCTCTTTTGCTTATTACAACTCATTTTCTAAGTACATCAACATTCTGAGAGTTTTGGAATATTAATTTTCTCTGTTGTTGCCTCAAACTATGATCAAATATATCCTCCCTTTTTTAGGTGGCCAGTGATGGTTACCTCAGTTAATTTTATTCATTTAATATTATTTTAGCTTTTACAAAGTAATATTGACTTCAAAGATAGAACCAGAATATAGTACAAACTTTTTCCCCAACACCTCTAGGACATATATCACATCATTAAGCCCTAGTAATTGGAGTGGTGGAGCAGATTAGGTTAATAGGTTATCTCAGTTTCTATAGAACAATTTAGCAACATTAATCTATAATATGAAAATGAATACATCATAAATTAATTCAATGGTAACTATTACTCTCAATGATAACATGGATTTCATGGATTAGGGAAGCCAAGGCTTTGGATAAAATCCTCTACTTTTTGTTGTTTTCATTTGTCTCAATTAAGCAACCTTAAAATTTTTTTTTAATTTAAGTTTAATGGTGCATATACAAACATTTTAAACTACATAACTATATCTATTTGAACAGATTAACATTTTCTCCCAGCCATCATGTAAAAATTTTGAAATATTTTGTTTTACTATTCAAAATTTTTGATGAAGGTATTTTGAACTTTGAAATTGGAGAAAAACTATTCATTTTTTTTTACTTTTTAAAATTTTTTTCAATTACATATAAAAAACAATTTTTATAACTATTTTGTGACATGTGATTCAGATTCTCCTTCTTCCTCCCTGTCCCACACTACCCCAGGCAGTAAAGGGTCTTTTAAAACAGTATATTAATCCTTTCATGTATATTTCCATATTTACCATACTGCTACCAATGACACATATCACATACATAATAAAAAACTTATAGAGGAAAAAAAGTGAAAGATGGAATGCTTTATAATTAGATTCCCAATAATTTCTTCTCTGGTTTTGGATAGAATTTTTTATCATGAATGCTTTGGTTTCTCTTCGGACCTTATTTTGATGATAAAAAGTCTTTCACAGTTGATCATTGTATAATACTCTGTTATTTTATTTTTTTCTTGCTGTTCTCCTGGCTTTACTTTGCATTACTTCATATAAATCTCTCCATGTTTGCCTAAACATATCTTGTTCATTATTTCTTTTCTTTTTTTTTTTTTTAGAAAAAAATTTCCATGCTTAAATGATTCATGTTCTTACTCTGGGGTATAACCAAGCAGTGCTATGGCTAGATCAAAAGTCAGAGAGTCTTTTAAAGCCCTTTGGCCATAGTTCCAAATTGCCATCCAGAATGGTTGAATCAATTCACAACTCCACCAACAGTGCATTAATGTCCCAATTTTGCCACATCTCCTCCAACATTCATTACTCTCCTCTGCTGTCATTTTAGCCAATCTGCTAGGTGTGAGGTGATATTTCAGAGTTGTTTTCATTTGAATTTCTCTAATTATTAGAGATTTAGAACACTTTCTCATGTGCTTATTTATAGTTTTGATTTCTTTATCTAAAAATTGCCTATTCATGTCCCTTGCCCATTTATCCATTGGGGAACGGCTTAATTTTTTTTACAATTGATTTAGCTCCTTGTATATTTGAGTAATTAGACCTTTGTGAGAGTTTTTTGTTATAAAGATTTTTTTCCCACTCTGTTGTTTCCCTTCTGATTTTGATTGCATTGTTTGTGTTTGTACAAAAATTTTTAACTTAATGGAATCAAAATGATTTATTTTATATTTTGTAATTTTTTTCTAATTCTTACTTGATCTTAAAATATTTCCTTTCCCAGAGATCAGACAAGTATACTATTCTGTGTTCACCTAATTTACTCATAGTTTCCTTCTTTATATTCAAGTCATTTACCCATTCTGAATTTATTTTGGTGTAGGTTGTGAGATGTTGATCTAAACCTAATATCTCCCATATTGTTTTCTGATTTTCCCAGCAGTTTTTGTCAAATAGTGAATTTTTATCCCAAAAGTTGGGCTCTTTGGGTTTATCATAGAATGTCTTGCTAATGTCACTTACCCCAAGTCTATTCCACTGATCCTCCCTTCTCTCTCAGCCAGGACCATATTGTTGTTTTTTTTTTTTAATATTTTTAAACCCTTAACTTCTGTGTATTAGTTCCTTGGTGGAAGAGTGGTAAGGGTAGGCAATGGAGATCAAATGACTTGCCCAAGGTCACACAGCTGGGAAGTGTCTGAGGCCAGATTTCAACCTAGGATCTCCCGTCTCTAGGCCTGGCTCTCAATCCACTGAGCTACCCAGCTGCCCCCAACCATATTGTTTTGAAGACCACTGCTTTATAGTATAGTTTAATACCTAGGCCACCTTCCTTCAAATTTTTTCATTATTTCTCTTGATATTCTTGATCTTTTGTTCTTCTAAATGAACTTTGTTATAGTTTTTTTTTCTAATTTTGTACAGAAATTTCTTGGTAGTTTGATAGGTATGACACTAAATAAGTAAATTAGTTTTCGAAGAATGGTCATTTTAATTATGTTAGCTCATCCTACCCATGAACAATCAATGTTTTTCCAATTGTTTAGATCTAATTTTAATTGTTTGGAAAGTCTTTTGTAGTTGTGTTTGTATAAGTTCTGCATTTGTTTTGGTAGATAAATTCCTATATATTTTATATTGCCTAGGGCAATGATGGGCAAACTATGGCCAGCCAGCCTGATAAGGGGGGGGGGACACTGAAATGTTCTAATCCTGAGCATTATTCCTAATCTGATGAATACAATGAGTAGGATACAATAAAATGAAACCTTGAAAGAATTACCTTAGAAACAGTCTGACAGACAAGCATTTCCTTTTCTTTGGCCGCCTTTCTTAAAAGTTTGCCCATCACTTGTCTAGGGTGATTTTTTTAATGGTGTTTCTCTTTGTAACTCTTGCTTCTGTGATGTGTTGGAATTATATATAGAATATATATATATAAAACATAGAAATGCTGATGATTTATGTGCATTTATTTTGTATCCTGCAACTTTTCTAAAGGTGTTGATTATTTCTACTAGCTTATTTCTACTAGCTAGTTGATTCTCTATAATTTTTTAAGTAGGCTATGATATCATATGCAAAGAGTGATAGCCTATTCTCCTCATTGCCTATTTTAATACGTTCAATTTATTTTTCTTCTCTAATTGTTACTACTAGTGTTTCCAGTACAATGTTAAATAATAGAGGTGATAATGGGCATCCTTGTTTCTTGCCTGATCTTATTGGGAAGGCTTCTAATTTATTCCCATTGCATATGATGCTTGTTGATGATTTTGTATATATATTGTTTATTATTTTTAGGAAAGATCCTTCTATTCTAATACTTTCTAGTGTTTTCAATAGGAATAGGAATTATATTTTTGTCAAAGCCTTCTTCAGCATCTATTGAGATAATCATGTGATTTTTGTTTGTTAGCTTGTTGATAAGGTCAATTATGTGGATGGTTTTCCTAATGTTGAACCATCCTTGCATTCCTGGTAAAAATCCTACCTGATCATGGTGGATGATCTTCTTAATTACTTGCTGGAGTCTTTTTGCTAGTATTCTATTTAATATTTTTGCAACTATGTTCATGAAGGGGATTGGTCTGTAGTTTTCTTTCTCTGTTTTTGGTCTCCCTGGCTTTAGAATCAGTACCATATTAGTGTCATAAAAGGAATTGGTAAGGGCTCCTTCTTTGTTTATTATATCAAATAATTTGGATACTACTGGGATTAATTGTTCTTTGAATATTTGATAGAATTCACTTGTGAATCCATCAGGCCCTGAGGAATTTTTTTAGGAAATACTTTCATGGATTGTTCAATTTCTTTTTCTGATATTGGATTATTTATGTATTATATTTCTTCTGTTGTTAATCTAGGCAATTTATATTTTTGTAAATATTTATCCATATTACCTAGATTGCTATATTTATTGCCATATAATTGGGCAAAATAGTTTTTAATGATTGCCTTAATTTCCTCTTCATTAGAGATGAGATCTCCCTTTTCATCTTTGATACTGTTAATTTTGTTTTCTTCTTTCCTATTTTTTAAATTAGATTTACCAGTACTTTGTCTATTTTATCTGTTTTTTTTTCAAATTATTAGCTTCTTGTCTCATTATTAATTCAATAGTTCTTTTAATTTCAATTTTATTAATTTCTCATTTTATTTTTAGTATTTCTAATTTAGATTAATTTTATTTTCTTATTTTTAAATTAGTTTAATTAATTTCTAATTTCTAATTAATTTCTAATTTTCTTCTGGGGATTTTTAATTTGTTCATTTTCTACTTTTTAAAGTTGAATGACCAATTCATTTACTTCTGCCTTCCCTAATTTGTTAATATATGCACTCAATTATATAAAATTTCCCCTTAGAACTGCTTTGGCTGCATCCCATAGGTTTTGGTACAAAGTCTCACCATCATCATTGTCATCATCTTGAATGAAATCCTTAATTGTTTCTATGATTTTTTCTTTCACTAACTTGTTTTGGAGAATCATATTATTTAATTTCCAATTAGTTTTTGTTTTGCCTCTCCATGTATCCTTACTAATAACTATTTTTTTTGCATTATTATCGGATAAGTTTGCATTTATCATTTTTGCTTTTTTACATTTGTTTGCCATGTTTCTATGCCCTATTATATGATCTATCTTTGTGAATGTTTCATGTGCTGCTGAAAAGAAGGTGTATTCCTTTTTGTCTCTATTTTTCTCCTTATACTATTAACTCTAATTTTTCTAGGATTTCATTTACCTCTCTTATATCTTTCTTATTTATTTATTTTTTGGTTTGATTTATCTATATCTGATAGGGGAAGTCTGAAATCACCCACTATTATAGTTTTGCTATCTATTTTGTCCTTGAGCTCCACTAGTTTCTACTTTAGAAATTTGGATGCAATACCATTTGGTGTACACATGTTGAATACTGATATTTCTTCATTGTTTATATTGCCTTTCATATGGATGTAATTCCCTTCCCTATCTCTTTTAACCAGATCTATTTTTATTTTGTTTCTGTCAGAAATCATGATTGCAACTCCTGCCTTCTTTTTCTCAGTTGAAGCCCAATAGATTTTGCTTCAGCCTTTTATTTTTACTCTATGTATGTCTACTTGTCTCATGTGTGTTTCTTATAGACAATATATGGTAGGATTTTGGTTTCTAATGCTCTCTGATATTTTTCTCCATTTTATGGGTTAGTTCATCACATTCATATTCAGAGTTATAATTATCAACTGTGTATCCCCAGACATTATGATTCTCTCTCCTTGACCTACCTTTTCTTCTTTCACTATTTCCTTCTATAGTAGAGTTTTGTTTTTAATCAGTTTCCCTGATTCCCTCCTTTATTGTACTTCCCTTACTCCTCTCTCCCTTCTTATTCCCCTCTTACTCTTTTTTAGGGTCTATTTAAGCTACCCCTCCTACCTCCCTAGTTTTGTTTCTCTCCCCACCAATCCTTTGCTACTATTCTACTTCTCTATAGGCTGCAAATCAATTCTCTGCCCCAAATGAATCTCATTATTCTTCCCTCTTTAAGTTAATTTCAATGCACTTAAGTATTAAGTATTTCCTCTCTCCAACCTCTTTATCCTTCCACAGTATTGTTATTCTTCCCTGTTAGCCCCACATACTTCTTTATGGAATATTTAGTTACTCCAATTTGTCTCTTTTCCCATTTTATTTATTATTATCTCTTTTTCCCCCCTCTAGTTTTATATATATCTATATCTATATCTATATAGATAGATAGATAAATATGTATATAGATAGATAGATAGATAGTTAAATAGATAAATAGATATAGATAGATATATACATATATAGATAGATAGATACATATATAGATATATATCTTTACATTTCATCCTATATAGTTTCTCACTTTTCCCTCCAAGTAGACTTCTAGTTACTCTGTAGATAATTATAATTTTTAATATTTACCAATACTTTATTATCGTCTATGGATACAAGTAGATTGAACTTATTGGGTCCTTTAAAGAAGAGATTTTTCTTTCTTTCTTTTTTCCCCCTGCTCTCTTAATTAGGTCATGGTGATTCTCTTGGGTTCTGTGTTTGGGCAGTAAACTCTTTAAGTACATTTTTTTCTTTATGAATGCTTGGAAGTCTTCAATTTTATTGAATGACCATACTTTCCCATGCAAAAATATAGTCAGTTCTGCTGAATAGTTGATTCTTGGTTGTAGATCCATTTATCTTGCTTTCCAGAATATCGTATTCCTTTCCTTACGGTCCTTCAATGTAGATGTAGCCAGATTCAGTGTTATCTTAACTGTGCTTCCCTGGTATCTGAATGACTTCTTAGCAGCTTGTAATATTGTTTTCCTTGGTCTGGTAGTTTTTTAAATTTGGTTATAATATTCCTGGAAGTTGTTAGTTGTGGATTAAATGTAGGAAGTGATTTGTGGATTCTTTCAGTTTCCACTTTTCCCTCTTGTTTGAGAATGTCAGGGTAGTTTATCTTGGATAATTTCCTGTAGGATGCTGATCAGGCTTTTTTTGGTCATTATGTTCCAGTAGACCAATAATTCTTAAAAATTCTCTTTGTTTTTCTCTACATCTATGGTTGTATCAATGAGGTATTTCATATTATTCTCAAATTTTTCATTTTTTAAAAAAATTGTTTTATATATTCTTTCTGCCTTGTGAAGACATTTGCTTTTTGTTGTTGAATTCTATTTTTTAAAGACTGAATTTCATCCCTGGAATTTTGGTCATCCTTCTCCTTCTGGTCTGATTTTCTTTGTAATTATGTTTTGTTTTTTTGCTTCATTTTCATTCTGGTCAAAATAAGACTTTATTTTCTTGTTTTAGTTCATGTATTTTCTTTTTTCAAGTTGTCTTCTGCATCTCTTGGTTGCTTTTTGAGTTCCTGAAGTTCATGAGTTAATTGAATTTTGAGATCTTCCAAAGCCTGTGTCCAATTCACTAGAGCTTCTTCCTCTTCTTCTATTTCATTTGCTCTTTTTTTCACTTCCTTTAAAGAAGCTGTCCATTGTCATTTCTTTTCTCATTTTTTGTTGTTTACTCATATTTTTCCTTCTCTGTTCTTCTAGTTTAAACAAATGAATTTCATGAGCTTTGATGAAAGATCTTCCCCCAGCTGGCAATGGAGGTTTGTAGTTGCTTTCTCTGGAGTCTATGGGTGAAGGTTGTTGGAATTTCCTTGCCCTCTGAAGATTTCTTGTCTTTCCAATTAATGGGATTAAGCCTGGTTCCATCTGTATTGCTCAATGTGCCTGAGGCTAAAAGAAAGAGAGCGAGAGAGAAAGGAGAGAGAGAGAGAGGGAGAGAGAGAGAGAGAGAGAAAGGGAGAGAGAGAAATGGGGGGGACAACAAGATGTAGTGTTTTTCCTGACCTGTCCAGTAGTAGTGTTCCCCTGCTCTGTCCTTCTGTTAGATCAGGTTTTCTTTCCTCTAGAAGCACTCTGTTCTCTATCTTGGTAAAGCCAGTAGGTCTGAAGTTTTTCTTTTTTTTTTACATTTATTAATATTCATTTTTAACATGGTTACATGATTTGTGCTCCTCCTTTCCCCTTCAGCCCCCCCACACACTCCCCCCACCCATGGCCGATGCGCATTTCCACTAGTTTTGTCATGTGTCCTTGATCAAGACCAATTTCCAAATTGTTGGTAGTTGCATTGGTGTGGTAGTTTCGAGTCCACACCCTCAATCATGTCCACCCCGACACATGTGTTCAAGCAGTTGTTTTTCTTATATGTTTCCTCTCCTGCAGTCCTTTCTCTGAATGTGGGTAGCATTCTTTACCATAAATCCCTCAGAATTGTCCTGGGTCATTGTATTGCTGCTGGTACAGAGGACCATTACATTCAATTTTACCACAGTACATCAGTCTCTGTGTACAGAGTTCTTCTGGCTCTGCTCCTTTCACTCTGCATCTGTTCCCGGAGGTCTCTCCAGTTCGCCTGGAACTCCTCCAGTTTATTATTCCTTTTAGCACAATAGTGTTCCATCACCCGCATATACCACAGTTTGTTCAGCCATTCCCCAATTGAAGGACATACCCTCCTTTTCCAGTTTGTTGCCACCACAAAAAGTGCAGCTATGAATATTTTCGTACAAGTCTGTTTATCTGTGATCTCTTTGGGGTACAAACCAAGCAATGGTATGGCTGGATCAAAGGGCAGGCATTCTTTTATAACCCTTTGAGCATGATTCCAAATTGCCAACCAGAATGGCTGGATCAGTTCACAGCTCCACCAGCAATGCATTAATGTCCCAATTTTGCCACATCCCCTCCAACATTCATTACTCTCCCCTTCTTTCATTTTAGCCAATCTGCTAGGTGTGAGGTGATACCTCAGGGTTGTTTTGATTTGCATTTCTCTAACTATTAGAGATTTGGAACATTTTCTCATGTGCTTTGATACTTTTTTTTTTAATATTTATTAATATTCATTTTTAACATGGTTACATGATTCATGCTCCACCTTTCCCCTTCAACCCCGCCCCCGCACCCCCCCCC
>NC_058131.1:703842501-703874781 GCF_016433145.1 Gracilinanus agilis
ATTTTCTTGCCAGATCTCTTCCATTTTCCTCAAAATCTTTGATTTGAACTCTTCCATAGCTTGTGAGGAGTTTTCCTTATTTGGGGAGGGTCCAGAAGCTTGTTTGTTCTCCTCCTCTGTTTGCTCGGTTGTCTGGATTTTCTCTGTGTAAAAGCTTTCGAGTGTTAGAGACTTCTTTTTTTGTTATTATTCTTTCTCTTCTGAATTTCCTGTAACTGATTAGCCATCATTAGCCCAGCAGCTTCTCAGGTTTATCCTCGCGCTCAGTGTCTGTCTGAGATCTATTGGCTCCTGAGGACTGAGTTCTAGTTTTTTCCAAGGTCAAGCCCCCTGGTGGATTCCCTTGCTTGATCCTCTGCTGGAGGTTTCTTTACAAGTCTCAGGGAGCTACTTCCACAGTCGTATACCCGTCTGCACTGGTTCCCCACTTAGGCTTTAGTTCCTGGCTGTGTCTGCCTCCACCCAAGCCTCTGCTCAGCTGGCACCCACGCCCCTGCTCAGCCGGCACTCTGCGTCCAGCGTCCACTCTCTGCTCTGGCACGCGTGCTCAGATTTCGCGTGCGTTCTTGACTTAATGGGGTCCTAAGTCTTGCTGCTCTTAGGAACAGGTCCCGGAGCTGCCGATGACTCGATGGGTGCCCCAAACTTGCTCTATTTCTTTTTAGCTGGGTTCGGAGCTATAGGTGAGTGTGGAGGGGGTGGGGGTGGGGCGGTTGCTCAGCCCACGATTGAGTGAGTGAGAGCCCTTTTTAGCCTGGAAATGTCTCGATTCCACGTACCTTCCACGCTGTGCCCTGTTGTGGGGTTCCTCCGTTCGTCTGGACTTGTTTTTATGTCCCCTTGAGGAGTTTTGTGTGTTTTGGTCAGGAGAGGTTAAGAGCTGCTTCTTACTCTGCCGCCATCATAACCGGGAAGTTGCTTTGATACTTTTGATTTCTTTACCTGAAAATTGCCATTTATCAATTGGGGAATGGCTTGATTTTTTATACAATTGCTTTAACTCCTTGTATATTTGAGTAATTAGACCCCTGTCAGAGTTTTTCGTTATACAGATTTTTTCCCAATTTGTTGTTTCCCTTCTGATTTTGACTACATTGTTTTTGTTTGTACAAAAACTTTTTAGTTTAATATAATCAAAACCATTTAATTTACATTTTGTAATTTTCTCTAACTCTTGCTTGGTTTTAAAGTCTTTCCTTTCCCACAGATCTGACAAGTATACTATTCTGTGTTCACTTAGCTTGTTTATAGTTTCCCTCTTTATATTCAAGTCGTTCACCCATTCTGAATTTATCTTGGTGTAGGGTGTGAAATGTTGATCTAGACCTAATCTTTCCCATATTGTTTTCCAAATTTCCCAGCAATTTCTGTCAAATAGTGGATTGATGTCCGAAAAGTTGGGCTCTTTGGGTTTATCATACACTGTCTTGCTAATGTCATTAACTCCAAGTCTATTCCATTGATCCTCCTCTCTATCTCTTAGCCAGTACCATATTGTTTTGATGACTGCTGCTTTATAGTATAGTTTAATATCTGGTACTGCTAGGCCTCCTTCCTTCACATTTTCCTTAATTATTTCCCTTGATATTCCTGATCTTTTGTTATTCCAAATGATATTTGTTATAGTTTTTTCTAATTCAGTAAAGAAGTGTTTTGGTAGCTTGATAGGTATGGCACTAAATAGGTAAATTAATTTGGGTAGAATTGTCATTTTTATTATGTTAGCTCGTCCTACCCATGAGCAATCAATGGTTTTCCAATTGTTTAGATCCAGTTTTGTTTGTTTGGAAAGTGTTTTGTAGTTGTTTTCATATAATTGCTGTGTTTGTTTTGGTAGATAGATTCCTAAGTATTTTATATCATCTAGGGTGATTTTAAATGGTGTTTCTCTTTCTACTTCTTTCTACTCTAGTGTGTTGGAAATGTATAGAAATGCTGATGATTTATGTGCGTTTATTTTGTATCCTGCAACTTTGCTAAAGTTGTTGATTATTACTAAAAGCTTCTTAGTTGATTCTCTAGGATTTTTTAAGTAGACCATCATATCATCTGCAAAGAGTGATAGCTTAGTCTCCTCCTTGCCCACTTTGATACCTTAAATTTCTTTTTCTTCTCTAATTGCAACTGCTACTGTTTCTAGTACAATGTTAAATAATAGAGGTGATAATGGGCATCCTTGTTTTACTCCTGATCTTATTGGGAAGACTTCTAATTTATCACCATTGCATATGATGTTTGTTGATGGTTTTAGGTATATACTGTTTATTATTTTTAGGAAAGGTCCTTCTATTCCTATACTTTTCAGTGTTTTCAATAGGAATGGATGCTGTATTTTGTCAAAAGCTTTCTCAGCATCTGTTGAGATAATCATGTGATTTTTGTTTGTTAGACTGTTGATATGGTTAATTATGTGGATGGGTTTCCTAATGTTGAACCAACCTTGCATTCCTGGTATAAATCCCCCCTGATCATGGTGAATGATCTTCTTAATTACTTGCTGGAGTCTCTTTGCTAGTATTCTATTTAAGATTTTTGCATCTATGTTCATTTAGGAGATTGGTCTGTAGTTTTCTTTCTCTGTTTTTGATCTCCCTGGCTTTGGAATCAGTACCATATTTGTGTCATGAAAGGAATTTGGTAGGACTCCTTCTTTGCTCATCATATCAAATAATTTGTATAGTATTGGGATTAGTTGCTCTTTGAATGTCTGATAGAATTCACTTGTGAATCCATCAGGCCCTGGCGATTTTTTCTTAGGGAGTTCTTTGATGGCTTGTTCAATTTCTTTTTCTGATATGGGATTATTTAGGTATTCTATTTCTTCTGCTGTTAATGTAGGCAGTTTATATTTTTGTAAACATTCATCCATATCTCCTAAATTGTTATATTTATTGCCATATAATTGGGCAAAATAGTTTTTAATAATTGCCTTAATTTCCCCTTCATTAAAGGTGAGGTCTCCCTTTTCATCTTTGGTACTATCAATTTTGTTTCCTTCTTTCCTTTTTTTTTATTAGATTGACCAGTACTTTGTCTATTTTATCTGTTTTTTCAAAGTACCAGGTTCTAGTCTTATTTATTAATTCAATAGTTCTTTTACTTTCGATTTTATTAATTTCTCCCTTGGTTTTTAGTATTTCTAATTTAGTTTTCATCTGGGGATTTTTAATTTGCTCACTTTCTAATTTTTTGAGTTGCATGCCCAATTCATTGATCTCTACTCTCCTTAATTTGTTAATATATGCACTCAAGGATATAAATTTCCCCCTGAGTACTGCCTTGGCCGCATCCCACAGAGTTTGGTAGGATGTCTCATCATTGTCATTTTCTTCAATGAAATTGTTGAATGTTTCTATGATTCCTTCTTTGACAAATTGGTTTTGAAGAGTCATATTATTTAATTTCCAACTAGTTTTTGATTTTCCTTTCCAAGTGCCCTTACTAATTATTATTTTTATTGCATTATGATCTGAGAAGGTTACATTTATTATTTCTGCTCTTTTGCATTTGTTTGCAATGATTCTATGCCCTATAACATGGTCAATCTTTGTGAATGTGCCATGTGCAGCTGAGAAGAAGGTGTATTCCTTTTTGTCCCTATTTATTTTTCTCCACATATCAATTAGATCTAATTTTTCTAGGACTTCATTCACCTCTCTTACCTCTTTCTTATTTATTTTTCGGTTTGATTTATCTAGATGTGGCAGAGGAATGTTTAGATCTCCCACTAGTATGGTTTTACTATCTATTTCCTTCTTCAGCTCTGCCAGTTTCTCCTTTATGAATTTGGGTGCTATGCCACTTGGTGCATACATATTGAGCTGTGTTATTTCCTCATTGTTTATACTGCTTTTAATCAGGATTTAATGGCCTTCCCTGTCTTTTTTAATCATATCTATTTTTACTTTGGCTTTGTCAGAAATCATAATAGCCACTCCTGCCTTCTTTTTCTCATTTGACGCCCAAAAGATTTTGCTCAAACCCTTAACCTTAAACTTGTGTATGTCCACCCGCCTCATATGTGTTTCTTGTAGACAACATATGGTGGGATTTTAGTTTCTAATCCACTCTGCTATTTGTTTCTGTTTTATGAGCGAGTTCATCCCATTCACATTCAGAGTTATAATCATCATTTGTGCATTTGCTGATATTTTCAAATCCTCCCCCATTCCTATCCCTTCTCCTTAAACTATTTCCTTTAACACCAGTGGTTTGCTATTAAGACCCTATCCCTTATCCCCTCCCTTGATTAACTTCCCTTTCTACCCCCTCCCTTATTTTACCCCCTCTTTTTGTTTTTAAATGCCTTATGAATTCCCTCCCCCTTCACCCCTCCCTTTTTTTGACCTCCCCACTCCCCTGCTCCCCTTGGTTTATCCTTTCTAACTTTCTCAGAAGGGTTAGATAAGAGTTTTATTTCCCAATGGATAGTATAGCTACTCTTCCCTCTCCGGGTTGATTACACTGAGAGTAAGGTTTGATTATTACCTCTTTATGCTCTCTTCCTCTCCTTCTTATAATAATATTTGTCCCCTCTCCCTTCCATGCCCTCTTTGTGTGTAATAGAATATTCTATTTTCTTATTCACTCAAGTTTCTCTTGGTGTCCCCTGCTATTTACCCCCTTGCGATCTTTTACTGTTGAGGCTGCCAGATCCTGTGTGATCCTGATTGGTGCTCCTGATATTTGAATTGTCTCTTTCTGGCTTCTTGTAAGATATTTTCTTTGCTTGAAAGCTTTTGAATTTGGCAATAGTATTTCTAACTGTTTTCTTCTCTGGGTCGAATATAGTGGGTGTTCTATGAATCCTTTCAATGTCTATATTACCCTCTTGTTGTAGGACTTCTGGGCAATTTTGCTGAATAATTTCTTTTAGTATGGAGTCCGAGTTTCTATTTATTTCTGGTTTTTCTGGAAGACCAATTATTCTCAAATTGTCTTTTCTAGACCGGTTTTCTTGGTCTGTCACTCTCTCATTGAGATATTTCATGTTTCCTTCTATTTTTTCAGTCTTTTGACTTTGTTTTATTTGTTCTTGTTGTCTTGAGAGATCATTAGCTTCTACTTGCTCAATTCTAGCCTTTAGGGATTGATTTTCGGCTATAATCTTTTGGTTTTCGGCCATAATCTTCTGGTATTCCTTTTCAATCTGGTCATTTCTGGTGTTCAATTGCAAGATTCTACCTTTTAAACAGTTATTTTCTTGCCAGATCTCTTCTATTTTCCTCAAAATCTCAGTTTTGAACTCTTCCATAGCTTGTGAGGAGTTTTCCTTATTTGAGGAGGGTCCGAATGCTTGTTTGTTCTCCTCCTCTGTTTGCTGAGTTGTCTGGATTTTCTCTGTGTAAAAGTTGTCAAGTGTTAAAGGCTTCTTTTTCTTGTTGTTATTCTTTCTCTTCTGAACTTCCTCAGACTGGGTAGCCATCATTAGCCCAGTAGCTTCTCAGCTTTATCCTCGCCGCGATCTATTGGCTCCTGAGGTCTGAGTTCTGGTTTTCTCCAATGTCAAGCCCCTGCTGGACCCCCTTGCTTGATCCTCTGCAGGAGGTTCCTTTAAAAGTCTCAGGGCGCTGGTTCCACAGTCGTATACCCGTCTGCACTGCTTCCCCACTCAGATTTTCAGAGCTTTAGTTCCTGGCTGTGTCTGCCTCCACCCACGCCTCCCCCCGTGCCTGTGCTCTCAGCCCGCGCTCTGCGCCCAGCGTCCACTCTCTGCTCCCGCGCTCAGATTTCGCGTGCGTTCTTTGGCTTATTGGGGTCCTAAATCTTGCTGCTCTCAGGAACAGGCCCCAGAGCTGCCAATGACTTGATGGGTACCCCAAACTTGCTCTATTTCTTTTTAGCTGGCTTCCGAGCTATAGATGTTGTGTGTGGAGGGGGTGGGGGTGGGGTGGTTGCTCAGCCCGCGATTTAGTGAGAGCCCTTTGTAGCCTGGAAATGTCTCGATTCCACGTACCTTCCACGCTGTGCCCTGTTGTGGGGTCCCTCCGTTCGTCTGGACTTGTTTTTATGTCCCCTTGAGGAGTTTTGTGTGTTTTGGTCAGGAGAGGTTAAGAGCTGCTTCTTACTCTGCCACCATCTTAACCCGGAACCAGGTCTGAAATTTTTGCTGTGTTTCTGTATGTTTCTCTGGCTTTCTTCTCTAGCCACCTCCCCGGTGCCTGTGTTCAATTCCTCGAGTCCAGTGCCAGCAAGGCCGTCTCTCTGGACCAGTGCCCCCACCTGCCCAGAGATTTTAGGGGCCCCTGGAGATTCCATACAGCCCATAGGAGAGGGGTCCTTGGATTCACCTTCTATATCCTAAGACCCAACAGTTCAAGGATTCAAGCCTTTTTATTGGTGTACCTCTTGAGGTGTCCAGCAGTAGGATCCCCTTCTCTGTCCTGTTGTTACATTAGGTTCTCTTTCTTCTCAAAGCTCTTTATTTTTTATCTTTTTGCGGAAAGGGTGAGGAGGTCTCTAGATTTCCTCTGCCTAAGCCCATTTTCCCATAATCTCCTAAAGCATTGATGGGCAAACTTTTTAAAGAGGGGGCCAAAGGAAAAGGACATGCTCATCTGTCAGTCTGTTTCTAAGACAACTTTTTCAAAGTTTTATTGTATTGTATCCTACTCATTGTATTCATCAGATTAGTGATAATGTCACTGGGCTGGATAGAACATTTCAGAGGGTCACATCTGGCCCATGGCTGTAGTTTGCCTATCACTGTCCTAAAGTTTCTTACTGTGAAAGAGATCAGAGTGATACTTCCTCTTTTAGGTCATCCTTTGTGGCCATTGGTTGAAGGAATTATGAGAAATAATGGATTAGAATAAATAAGGTGTCTGATTTCAAATACTTAAAAATGCAATTTCAGGGAGAAAAGGCAATAGTTTGCAGAAGTTCAAAGGATAGAAATAGGAGAGATAATTGGATATCAGAGAAATATGTTTGTTCAAATTATGAGAAATTCATAACAAAATGTTATTCTATAGTGGAACATATTGTCCAATAGATACCAAGTCTTTCTTTCCTCAGTGGGAGTCTTTAAGAAAAGTTTGGAATACAGATTGTAAAGGAAATCCATATTCAAAAAAGCATTGTAATTAAAATATTGCCACAAAATGAATACAGGATTAAAAGTATTAACAAGAAGAGAGATAAAAATAAGTTTCAAGAAAAGAAAAACTTAAAGAATTTCAATGCTATATTCCCACTTGATAATTTTCTTTTACTTTTTCAATTTTTTAATTCAAAGGTATTTTATTTTTCCAGTTACATGCAATTAAAATTTTCAATATGTTTTCTGAAACTAAGAACCAAAATTTCTTCTTCCCTTCATTCCTTCCCCCCTTTCAGAGAAGGTAAGGAGTTTAATCTTGGTTATACATGTATTACAAAGCAAAACATACTTCCAAATTGGTCATTATTCAGTTTTATACGTACAGCATGATAGTATACCATCACCAATATATACCACAATTTATTCAGGCATTCAACCAATTTATGGATATTCCCTTAATATTTAATTCTTTGCCACCACAAAAAGAGGTGCTATAAATATTTTTGTACAACAATTAATGTCAATACTTTTTAAACTATTAAGGGAAATAGACATAGAAGGAATTCTACCAAATTCTTTTTTCTGAAACAAATATGGTATTGGAATTAATTTTTCTTTAAATATTTGAAATAATTCTCTTGTGAATCCATCTGGTCCTGTGAATTTTTTCTTAGGGAGTTAATTGCTGGCTTATTCATTTTTTTTAAAATGGGATTATTTAAATGTTCTATTTTCTTTTTTATTAACATGGGAAATTTATATATTGGTAAATATTTATCCATTTCACTTAGATTGTCAGAGTTATTAAAATATAATTGAACCAAATAGCTCCTAATGATTGCTTTAATTTCCTATTTATTGGTGGTCAATTCATCCTTTTCATTTTTCAAATTGATTGGTTTTCTTCTTTATCTTTTAAAATTAAATTAATTACTTATTTACCTATTTTATTTGCTTTCCCCCCCATAAAAACAAGTCCTGTTTATATCTATTAAATAGATGGTTATTTTAGTGCTATTTCTTTACTTCAATGCAATCTGATTTTTTACTGATATAAGCATTTAGAGATATAAATTTCCCCAAAAGTAATGATTTAGCTGTATCACAAAACCTTTATATTTTCTTCTGTTGCATTCTCCTTAATAAAATTATTGATAGGTTCTATAATTTATTCTTTAAATGCACACATTTTTAGCATCAGTTTATTACTTTCTAATTATCCTCATTGATTTCATTTTTAATGCATTATTATCTGAAAATGATGCAATTATTAATTCTGCATTTATACATTTGATTGTGAAGTTGTTATGTCCTACTACATGGAAATTTTTTTCTGTAGGTACCATACACTACTGAAAAGATAAATTCCAGACAGCTGAGACTTTCGGGAAGATGGTGGCTTAAATGGAGCAAATCTTAAAACCTCCACACCCTTACACACCGATAAAGAAAACAATGAGAAAAAACATTAGTAAGCAAAGGAAAAAGAGACAAGAAATGACAATTGACAACTTCTTTCAAGGCAGTGAAAAGTGAGCAAATGAAAAAGAAATAAAAGAGGAGGAAGTAGTTCCAGAGAACTGGACACAGGCTTTGGAAGATATCAAAATTCATTTAACTCAAGAATTTAAAACTCAATTAACTCAAGAACTTCAGGAACCCAAAAAGCAATCAAGAGAGGCTGAAGACAATTTGAAAAAGGAAATGCATGAGCTAAAACAAGAAAATAAAGTCTTAAAAGCCAGAATTTACCAACTTGAAAATGAAGCAAAGAAGGCAAAAGATGATCTACAAAGAAAATCATACCAGAAAGAGAAGGATGACCAAAAATCCAGGGATGAAATTCAGTCTTTAAAAAACAGAACTCAACAACTAGAAGCAAATGACTTCACAAGGCAGCAAGAATATATTAAGCAAAATTTAAAAAATGAAAAATTTGAGGAGAATATGAAACACTTCATTGATTCAACCAAAGATCTGAAGAACAGAGCTAGAAGACACAACTTAAGAATTATTGGTTTACCAGAACATCATGATAAAAGAAAAAAAGTTTAGATAGCATTTTACAAGAAATTATCAGATAAAATTGCCCTGAAGTTCTTGAACAAGAGGCAAAAGTTGAAATAGAAAAAATCCACAGATAATCTCCTACATTTAATCCACAACTGAAAACTTCCAGTAATATTATAGCCAAATTCAAAAACTACCAGACCAAGGAAAAATATTACAAGCTGCTAGAAAGAAGTCATTCAGATATAAGGGAACCACAGTTAGGATAACACAGGATATGGCTGCATCTACATTGAAAGCATGGAACACAACATTCTGGAAAGCAAGAGAACTGGGTCTACAACCAAGAATCAACTATCCAGCAAGACTAACTATATTATTGCAGAGGAAAGTATGGCCATTCAATAAAATTGAGGACTTCCAATCTTTCATCAAGAAAAAAACCAGTCTTAAACAGAGCGTTTGCTGACCAAACCCAGAGCTCAAGAGAATCAATATAAGGTAATTAAGAGAATGGGGGGAGGAGAAAAAATTATTTTCTTTAAGAGACACAAGTTCAATCAATTTATATCCAAAGAAGAAAAGAAGGTATTGGCAAATATTAAAAATAATTGTTACCAACATGGTAACTAGAAGAAGTTTACATAGATGGAACAGGGACAAACTGTATAGGATGAAATGTCGAGTGATATATAAATATATGTATGCATGTATGTATGTAGGTAGGTATAAGTATATACAAAATTGGGGGGAGGAGGTAGTTCCAGAGAACTGGACACAGGCTTTGGAAGATATCAAAATTCATTTAACTCAAGTATTTAAAACTCAATTAACTCAAGAACTTCAGGAATCTGATAATAATACAAAAATAGGAAAATAACCAAAAAGGAATAAATTTATATTCCATTAAGAAGCTTGTGGGACCAATAGGGGAAAATAACAATACGCTGTAAGGATAAAGAGGTTAGAGAGAGGAAATATTCAATACTTAAGTGCATTGAAATCAACTTAGAGAATAATCAGATGTATAGGGGCAGATAATTGATTCATGCCCTATAGAGGAGTAGAAGGATAACAAAGGGACTGGTGGGGAGGGAAGTAATACTAGGGAGGGAGAAGGCTTGGGTGGGAGCAGGGCATGGCTTTAAAGAAAATAAAAGAAAAATAAGAATGGAGGGGGGAGAAAGGGAAGTACAACAAAGGAGTAGATTATAGGAACTGATTAAAACAAAACACTGGTATAGAAGGAAACAGTGAAAGAAGAAAGGACAGGACTAGGAGAGAGAATCAAAATATCTGGGAAAGCACAGTTGATAATTATAACTCTGAATGTGAATGGGATGAACTTGCCCATAATATGGAAGCAAATAGCAGAGTGGATTAGAAACAAAATCCAACCATATGTTGTCTACAAGAAACACACATGAGACAGACAGATATAGATAGAGTGAAAATGAGAGGATGAAGCAAAATCTTTTGGGCTTCAAATGAGAAAAAGAAGGCAGGGGTGGCAATCATGATCTCTGACAGAGCCAAAATAAAAATAGATAAGGTTAAAAGAGATAGGGAAGTTAAATACATCCTAATAAAAGGCAGTATAAACCATGAAGAAATATCAGTACTCAGTATGTATGCCCCAAACAGTATAGCTTCCAAATTTCTAAAGAAAAAGCTAGTGGAGCTCAAGGAGGAAATAGATAGCAAAACCATACTAGTGGGGGACCTAAACCTTCCCCTATCAGATGTACATAAATCAAACCAAAAAATAAATAAGAAAGAGATAAGAGAGATGAATGCAACCCTAGAAAATTTAGTTAATAGATATATGGAGAAAAATGAATAGAGACAAAAAAGGAATACACCTTCTTTTCAGTAGCACATGGAACATTCACAAAGATAGACCATGTAATTAGGCACAGAAACATGGCAAACAAATGCAAAAAAGTAGAAATAATGAATGTAACCTTCTCAGATCATAATGCAATAAAAATAGTTATTAGTAAGAATTCATGGAGAGGCAAACCAAAAACTAATTGGAAATTAAATAATATGATTCTCCAAAATAATTTAGTGAAAGAACAAATCACAGAAAAAAATAATAATTTCATTGAAGACAATGACAATGATGAGACATCTTACCCAAACCTATGGGATGCAGCTAAAGCACTTCTACAGGGAAAATTTATATCACCAAGTGCATATATTAACAAATTAGGGAGGGCAGAGGTTGATGAATCGTGCATGCAACTTAAAAAACTAGAAAACGAACAAATTAAAAATCCTCACATGAAAACTAAATTAGAAATACTAAAAATCAAAGGAGAAATCAATAAAATCATAAGTAAAAGAACTATTGAATTAATAAATAAGACTAGAAGCTGGTATTTTGAAAAAGCAGATAAAATAGACAAAGTGCTGGTAAATATAATAAAAAAAGGAAAGAAGAAATCCAAATTAACAGTATCAAAGATGAAAAGGAATACCTCACCTCTAATGAAGAGGAAATTAAGGTAATCATTAAAAACTAATTTATCCAATTGTATGGCAATAAATTTAGCAATCTAAGTGATATGGATGAATATTTACAAAGATATAAATTGCCTAGATTAACAACAGAAGAAATAGAGTACTTAAATCATCCAATATCAGAAAAAGAAATTGGACAGGCTATCAAAGAACTTCCTAAGAAAAAATTTCCAGAGCCTGATCGATTCACAAGTGAATTCTATCAAACATTCAAAGAAAAATTAATCCCAATACTATACAAATTATTTGATATAATAAGCAAAGAAGCAGTCTTACCAAACTCCTTTTATGGCACAAATATAGCACTGATTCCAAAGTCAGGTAGATCAAAAACAGAGAAAGAAAATTACAGACCAATCTCCTTAAAGACAGATTCAAATATTTTAAATTGAATACTAATAAAAAGACTCCAGCAAGTGACCAAGAGGGTTATTCATCATGATCAGGTGGGATTGCAAGGATGGTTCAACATTAGGAAAACCATCCACATAATTGACCATATCAACAAGCAAAACAACAAAAACCACTTGATTATCTCAATAGATTCTGAAAAAGCCTTTGACAAAATACAACATACATTCCTTCTGAAAACACTAGAAAGTATAGGAATAGAAGGTCATTTCCTAAAAATAATAAACAGTTAATATCTTAAACCATCAACAAGCATAATATGCAATGGGGATAAATTAAAGGCCTTTCCAGTAAGATCAAGTGTGAAACAAGGATGCCCATTATCACCTCCATTATTTAACATTGTACTAGAAACACTAGTAGTAGCAATAAAAGAAGAAAAAGAAATTGAAGGTATCAAAATAGGCAATGAGGAAACTAAGCTATCACTCTTTGCCGATGATATGATGGTCTACTTAAAAAATCCTAGAGAATCAACTAAAAAGCTAGTAGAAATAATCAACAACTTTTGCAACATTGCAGGATGCAAAATAAATGCACATAAATAATCAGCATTTCTATATATTCCCAACATATCACAGCAGCAAGAGGTAGAAAGAGAAACACCATTTAAAATCACCCTAAGTAATAAAAAATACTTAGGAATCTATCTACCAAACAAACACAGGAATTATACGAACATAACTACATAACACTTTCCAAACAATTAAAACTAGATCTAAACAATTGGAAAAAACATTGACTGTTCATGGATAGGATGAGCTAACATAATAAAAATGACCATTCTACCCAAATTAATTTACTTATTTAGTGCCATACCTATCAAATTACCAAAAAACTTCTTTACTGAATTAGGAAAAAACTAACAATGTTTATTTGGAAGAACAAAAGATCAAGAATATCAAGGGAAATAATGAAAAAAAAAACGTGAAGGAATGTGGCTTAGCAGTAACAGATATTACATTATACTATAAAGTAGCAGTCATCAAAACAATATGGTACTGGCTAAGAGATAGAAGGGAGGATCAGTGGAATAGACTTGGGGTAAGTGACATTAGGAAAACAGTGTATGATAAACTCCAAGAGCCCAACTTTTGGGACAAAAATCCACTATTTCACAAAAACTGCTGGGAAAATTGGAAAACAATTTGGGAGAGATTAGGTTTAGATCGACATCTCACACCCTACACCAAAATAAATTCAAAATGGGTGAAAGACTTGAATATAAAGAAGGAAACTGTAAGTAAAATAGGTGAACACAGAACAGTATACTTGTCAGGTCTCTGGGAAAGGAAAGATTTTAAAACAAAGCAAGAGTTGCATAAAATTACAAAATGTAAAATATATAATTTTGATTACATTAAATCAAAAAGATTTTGTACAAACACAAACAATGCAACCAAAATCAGAAGGGAAACAACAGACTGGGAAAAATATTTATAATAAAAAATTCTGACAGAGGTCTAATTACTCAAATATACAAGGAGCTAAATCAATTGTATAAAAAAATCAAGCCATTCTCCAATGAATAAATGGCAAGGGACATCAATAGGCAATTTTCAGATATAGAAATCAAAAGTATCAATAAGCACATGAGACAGTGTTCTAAATCTCTAATAATTAGAGAAATGGAAATGAAAACAACTCTGAGGTACCACCTCACACCTAACAGATTGCCTAAAATGATAGCAGGGGAGAGTAATGAATGTTGGAGGGGATGTGGTAAAATTGGGACATTAATGCACTTCTGGTGGAGTTGTGAACTGATCCAACCATTCTGGATGGCAATTTGGAACTATGCCCAAAGAGCCATAAAAGAATACCTGCCCTTTGATACAGCCATACCTTTGATTAGATTGTACCCCAAAGAGATCATAGATAAACAGACTTGCACAAAAATATTTACAGATGTGCTCTTTGTGGTGGCAAAAACTTGGAAAGCCAGGGTATGCCCTTCAAATGGGGAATGGCTGAACAAATTGTGGTATATGTTGGTGATAGAATACTATTGTGCTAAAAGGAATAATAAACTGGAGGAATTCCATGTGAAATGGAAAGACCTCCAGGAATTGATGCAGAGTGAAAGGAGCAGAGCCAGAACACCATTGTACACAGAGACTGATACACTGTGGTAAAATCGAATGTAATGGACGTCTGTACTAGCAGCAATGCAACGACCCAAGACAATTCTGAGGGATTTATGGAAAAGAACACTATCCACATTCAGAGGAAGAACTACAGGAGTGGAAAGACAGAAGAAAAACAACTGCTTGGACCCTTGGGTTGATGAGGACATGATTGGGGATGTATACACAAAAAGACCACACTAATGTTACATTGTTACATTTGTAACTATTAATAATATGTAAATAAGTCTTGACTGACCACACATGTTAAAACCAGTGGAAATGCAAGTTAGATATGGGGCGAGGTGGGGTTGAGGGAGTGAAGGGTAAAGTAAAAACATGAATTATGTAACCATGGAAAATTTTTCTAAAAATAAAAAATTCAAAAAAATAAAAAATAAAAAGATAAATTCCATTCAATTTTCTCTAGGTATCCTAACTTTTCCAAAATTTCATTCACTTCCTTCACTTTTGTTTTTCATTTGTTGGTTTGATTTACCTAGTTTTGGCCAGGGGAACTTGAAGTTCCTCACTAGTATGGTTTTAATATTTCCTCCAAAAGCTCATTAATTTTTTTAAAACAATGGTGGCTATATCATTTCGTGCACATATGTTTAGTACTGATATTGCTTCATTTCTATGGTGTCTTTCATCAAGACATAATTTATATCCATATCTCTTTTAATTAGATTTATTTTTGCTTTAACTTTGAGATCATGCTTACTATTTCTGCTTCTTTTTTTTTACTTTAGATGAAGCATAATGAATTATTCTTCAGCCTTTCCTCTTTATGTGTCTCCCTAGTTCAAATGTGTTTCTTATAAACATATCGAAGGTTTTTTTTAATCCATTATGCTATATGCCTCCATTTAATATGTGAGTTCCACCTATTTATATTCAGTTATGATAACCAACTCTGCATTTCCCTCCATCTTATTATCCCCTTTGATCCTGCTCTCTCTTTCCTTTCACTCTGCCCATCCTCACAAATGTTTTGATTTTAATAACTAAATCCTATTTCCCCCTCCCTTCTATTACCTCCCTTTGCCTTATTACCCTCCTACTTCTCTATATAGTAAGGTAGGATTGTATACCCTAATGATCATGGCTGTTATTTCTTCACTAAGCGTATTTCAATAAGAGTAAGGCTTAAGCATAGACTATCACCATCCTTATCCTACCCTCCACTCTAATAGTTTTTTTTTTTTGTATGTGTTTCTTTAGGTTATAGTTACCTATTCCATCTTTCCCTCTCCTTTTCTCTAGGTGCATTTCTTTTTCACTCTTAAAATTTTTCCATATCATATCATTTTTATCAGCTTACTCCCACACCCTATGTCTTCGTAAACTTCTAACTGCTATAATACTGATAAACATTTTTAAAGTTACAAATATATTTCCATGTAGGAATATAAACAGTCTGACCTTATTGAATTCCTTAAATTTTCTCTTTCTTATTAATCTTTTTATGTTTCTCTTTAGTTTTATATTTGAACATCAAGCTTTCTGTTTAGGTTTAGTCTTTTCATTAGGAATACTTGCAAAAACTTCTATTGTATTAAATGAGAATTTTTTCTACCCTGAAAGGATGTATTTAGTTTTGCTGGATAGGTGATTATGGGTTATAAGCCTACTCCTTTTGTCTTCTAGAATATCATATTTTAAGCCTTCGGAATCTTTAAGGTGGAAGCTGCCAAGTCCTATGTATTCTCGACTGTAGCTCCACAGTATTTGAATGTCTTGTTTTCTAGCTGCTAGGAGTATTTTCTCCCTGGCTTAGGACCTCTTGAATTTAGCCATAATATTCCTGGGAGTTATCATTTGGGATTTATTTTAGAAGGTGGTCTTTGGATTGTTTCAATTTCTATTTTCAACCTTCTAGTTCAAGAATATGAGGGCAATTTCCTTTAATAATTTCTTGTAATAGGATGTGTGTGGTTTTTTTTGTCATGGATTTCAGATTTTCCAATAATTCTTAAATTACCTTACTTGAGTATATTTTTCATGTCTGTTGTGTTTTTTTCAATGAGATGCTTCATGTTTTCCTCTGTTTTTTTTTCATTCTCTATTTTGTTTTATTGTTTCTTGATGTTTCATGAACTCAAGAGTTTCTAGTAACTCAATTATAATTTTTAAGAAATTATTTTCTTCTGTAAGCTTTTGAAATTCTTTTTCTATTTGGTCAGTTCTACTTCTTAAGAAAATTCTTTTCTTCACTGGATTTTTGTATTTATTTTCTTTTTTGTTCAGTCTGTATTACATTGCTTTTATAATTCTCTTCTGCATTTTCCCCTCTGCCTATATTAGGTGATTTTTAAAATTCCTTTTGAACAAAATTTTCCAGAGCCTAAAATAAATTCATATTTTTGTTTGAAGATCTGCATGTAGCTTCTTTGCTTTCATTTTCCTTTCTGGGTCTGTGCCTTACTCTTCTTTTTTTTTCTTTTTTTTAAACCCTTAACTTCTGTGTATTGGCTCCTTGGTGGAAGAGTGGTATGGGTGGGAAATAGGGGTCAAGTGACTTGTCCAGGGTCACACAGCAGGGAAGTGTCTGAGGCTGGAGTTGAACCTAGGACCCCCCGTCTCTAGGCCTGACTCTCAATCCACTGAGCTACCCAGCTGCCCTGTGCCTTACTATTCTTAATCTCCATAAACGTTTCATACCATTAGGATTTTTTTCTTCTAATGTTTGCTTATTTTCCAAGCCTTTTTCTTGACTCTTACTTTTATCTTAAAGATGGAATCTGTTCTCAAGGTTGAGGTGGCTCTCTCTTAAAATTCATTTTTTTTTCCTTTTTGATACCCTTAGCTCTATTTTTGTTCTTCTGAAATTTCTATTCTTCTAATATAGTTCTGATTTTTATCTCTTCCTGGGACTGCTTATGATGCACAAATCTCAGAGTACTATAATGTGAAGAGCAAATAAAGTTTTCTTTATCAATCAGAAACTTTTAACTCAATCGGTAAAAAACTTAAGCACCCCTACCTAACACTAAGCAAGAGAATTCACAAGTCACTTGCTAGAGTGAGCAACAACTCCAGAGGCCACTGACCACTTGAGCAGTGCTAGGCAAATTGAAAGACTGTGATAGGTTCCTATAAAGTGGGGAAGGGAGAGGAAGTGACGTGGTTATATAAACTTCCTGCCAAGGACCTTCTCCTTTGGACTTCTTCTTTGTAGGTGGTTTTGGACTCAGTGTTGGTGAGCTGGACTTAATGAGGCTACTCTTTCCCTGGATGCTGTGTCAGCTTGCTGGGTGAGTAGCTGGCCTTCCCCTCCTGGCTTCTGGAGAGATTGGTTTCAGAGAGGCCCTTCTTTCCTGGAGGAGATTGCATTGATGGAACCCTTTCTGAAGACACCACTGAGACTCCTGGTTTAGGAGACTACCATGAATCCACGTGAGGACAAGGGAAGTTCCTGCAGGGCTGAACCTAAATTCACAGGAGAAGGGCTGGTAGACTTGTTAAAATCTTTCTCTTTAGCTACTTTTTTTCACTTTCACTCTTTCCACCTCTTTGTAAATAAAGCTGCTAAAAGTCATTTTGACTTAAGCTATAATATTTTAATTTGGAGACTACAATATTACTTTAGAACTTTCATATTAACATAAAACCTAAATTTTAAATTCTTACAGTAAGTTACTCTATGCTGGGGCTCAAAATATCAGGCTTGGGCAGGAGATTTGGGCCTCGCTCTGGGCTTTTACAAGTCAGGAGTGATATAGACTGACTTGGACTGAGATTCAGGCCCTCACTACAGGCTTGGATAAGTGTTCCAGGCTTCCCCCTTTAGCTTTCACCAGCACAATGCCCTGCCAAAGGATGTTGGGGGCTCATTTTGGGGTTTGGGGCTTAATGTCTTTCTCTGGTCTTTTCTCTGCCTGATAGTCCTACAGACTGCCCTATGTTAGGGCTTGGGGCCTCATTACAGGTTTTTACAATGACTTGGAAAATAAAGGATAATTTGAGGTTACATTACTGTTGATTTAAGCAGGATCTCAGCATCTCACTGGCTTGGGCCTAGTTTCAGAACACAGATCCATAGATGTAGAGTATGTGGGCTTGCTATTGGCCTGCACTGTTATTTCTTGCTGAGGTTTTTCTGTGGGCTACTCTCTCCTCTCACTCTAGTGAACCAGACCCTCTCTGCCTACCTGTCAAGTTGTTTTATGCATAAAAGTTGCTTCACTTTCTTTCCATATTGGTTCTGTCTTTCCAGTACTCATTTTAAAGCATTGTTTTAAAGTTGGTTGGAGAGGATTTGACTGGTTTGAGCTTTCCCTACCCTACTTCTATTCTTCTGATATCTTGGCTCCCCACTTCAGGATATTCACATTTGTAGAAAGCAGTAATCTTAATAAGATTCTGAAGAGTACAGAATTACAATACACCTAATATTGGAAGCTTAGAGTCTATGAAATCCACCCCAAGTCTTGAAAAAATATATAACTCAATTTACTTCACTTTAATTTTACAACTACTTATTGCATGTTTATGAACTAAGCTTTGCATTCAGCACTGCAGATATAAAGATAAAAATGAGTCATTCCCTGAAGCACGGCCTTTTGATGACTTCCTGGACAGTTGACATTGAATCATGAATAATTACTTTTTGAACCATGTCATTCAATTATTTATTTTCGGATCAAGACATGTTATTATATAGTCCAAATTTAACCCCATATTGCTCACAAGAAGAATATGAATTAATTAATAATACATTTTGTTTAAATCTAGATCATTTGGTTCTATATCTTTCCTTTTATCTACCAGTTTAGAAATACTTTGCAAAAGGAAATCATGTTAGTCTAACATGATCTAGTTTTGATGGAATCATTGTACATTTTGGTAATCATCACTTCATTTTCTAAATATGACCAAATTATGTCTTTTCTAATTTTTTTCATATATTAGTATAAATTTTTATAGCTTTCTTAGTTGGTTGACTTCTGAAGAATAAATCACCACATCATTTGCTTTTCTTAATTTCTCTTGTTTTCCATGATCATTATAACATTCCAGGTAATGTCTCAATAGTCATAGATCCTGTTTTTTTAGGGTAAAAGGATGAGACTCATCTGGCCATGGGTCATGAATTCATCATGGGTTATTCAGAGGTCTTCTCTTAATATTTATTTATTTTCAGTTAACTGTCTTAGTTTAGAACCAAGAAACTTTTGCCATATTCAAAATTCTAAGAGCATGTCTGATTATTGAATTCATTTTTAGCTATTCAGTCTCATACAGGCTTCCTCTGACTCACTAAGTTCAACCTTCAATTAAGTTTCAGATAGAAATACACTAGAAATCTCAGTTTTTAACTTCCTACTCCCCTCAACAGCATATGCTTCCAGGATTCTACTTCCTTTAACCAAAAGGTAATTTATATGTTTAGACTGTAATCATGAAGAACATGCCTTTCTGCTTATGGTGTCACCTGTCACCCACCTCTATTTTGGGCAAATTGCCAAAATCCAGTAGCTGAGATATCTTGGAAAATCATTAAAAGCTGTTTACCTTTGTCCTAAAGCTCTTCCCCAACCCACCAGCAAGAGAATATATCCACACAGAGTGATGTTAATATATAAATATAGATATGTATACAGACACATATATGTGTACATATATATGGACATACATATTAGTATATAAGCATATATGTATATACTACATATATGTATATTTATAGCTTTCTATATATCTATCTACCAACTACCTATCTACCTATTTAATTATCTATCTACCTACCTATATCTATTGTTTTTGTTGAAGCTTCCTTTTCTACTTTAGGCTAAATATATCCTGGTCTGTTGTACAACTCTTCTATATCTGATATTGCACAAATCTGCTGTATTTGAGATTTCATTTTTCTATGACAAATTTCATTTTTGTTATATTCATTTTATCATTATAGGCTATCAAGAATTATTTTTTTTTGGTCCTGAACTCAGTCCATCAATGTGTTACCTGCTGTTCCCAGTTTTCTATTATCTCATTGTATTTCTCAAACATACTTTCTTTGGATTAATTTTCAAGTCATTGATAAAAGTGTTCAAGAGTGAAGGACCAATGACCAATTTCCTGTGTTATTCTATATGAGATTCTTTCAATTTGACATAAGCTTATTATTATTTGGTCTTTGGATCTTATCATTCAGTTAGATCTGAATTCATATCATCCATCTCATAGCTTTCTGGATCCCTTGTCCAAAATATTAGCCTAAAAAAATTTGTTACATATTTTCCTGAAGTATGAGTGTCCTATATCAATAACATCTCCCTAATCTACAAACTCTTGGGCAAGTCACTTGACCCCTACTGCCCACCCTTACCACTCCTGGGCCAAGGATGGTCCCTAGCCCAGATGAAAAAGGAGGAGGGTTGGGCGTGGGGCTAGCAACCCCACCCTGTAAAAACTGCATCTGCTAAAGAAACTGCAACCTAAAGTAGGGGCAGCTGGGTAGCTCAGTGGATTGAGAGCCAGGCCTAGAGACAAAAGGTCCTAGGTTCAAGTCCGGGCTCAGACACTTCCCAGCTGGGTGACCCTGAGCGACTGTGTGTCCCATTGCCTACTGGTTGTGGCCCTATGGTCCTAAAATGGAGTCCCAGGATAAAAAAAAAAAATCTACAAACTGAGTAATCCTCTCACTAAAGAAAATGGAAGTTGTTTGGGACTTTTTGATTAAGCCCTGTTAAATCTTATGAATAACTATTTTTCATTTTCTACTAATGTTGAGCCCCAGAACCTACTTCCCATAGGTTTCAAGTAGGGATTCTCTTTCACAGATCAAACAGATCATGTTACTTGGCTATGAATACTAACTGGCTTACAAACAATGTGGCCTTGGGCAAGTCACTGGACCTCAGTTTCTTAATATGTGAAAACAGAAAGCTAGGTTAGATAATAATAGTTTACATTTACAGAGTACTTCAAAGTTGGCAAAAGATTTTACACATTTTAGCATACATGATCCTTTCAACAATCCCAGGAAGTAGAAATTATATTCATGCCCATTTTGCAGATCAAACAATTGACTTTCAAATAAATTAAATTATTTCCCTATTGTCACATTATTTTTAGGAATAATTTGGGGTTCCAAACCATTAAGTATAGAAGAGAGCTGCTGCTCTAAGACATCTTTTTTTCTAATCCAGATATAGCATTCTATGATCTATGATCCTCTGAAGTATCAAGTAAACTTTTTCTTTTTGCATTGATGTTCCACTTTGGCTCCTCAGACTGCTTTTTCATTTGGATCAGCTATCTTTGTGTAAGAATGGTGCCATGTTTGGCCTAGAAAAAGAAGGCATAAAATAAAAAGGTAAAATTTAATTTTATTAATATGCAGTAATAAGTTATGCCAATCCCTGGATTTCATTGAGTCTTCTAAATATTATATGGTGGAGTATGGGACTAAAATAGTTTACTGTGGGGGTGGGGGGAATCAAACAACTTTTTGGCAACAAAGTTAAGGCTTAAAAAAGTGTTTCATTTTTTTAAATGAGCAAAATCCTCTGAAAACACATCTGAATAAAAAGTTTTGAGGGTATCTATAAATCACATAGAGAGTAGATATCAAAGGCAGGATTTGGATGATCCTGACTCTTAGCCTAACTCTATAAACTATGCCAAGTTAGCTTTTAAATGCTGGGTCTCTGCACTTCTATAACATTTAAGCATCTGTTCATGGCAACAAAGTCAGATGACTTTTTCTTTAAAAAAATGTGATATAGCCAATTGTTTGTCTTCTCACCTTATGTTTCTCCTCATTCCAGTCCATCATCCTCTAAGATGCAAAATTCATCTTCCTTAAGAACAGGTCAGCTAGATGGTTCAGAGGTCAGAATTCTAAGCCTCAGTTCAGGTAGACCTGAGTTCGAATTCAGCCTAAGACCCTTACCATCCTAGGCAAGTCACTTCATCTTGTTTAACTCAGTAACCTTATCTGTTAAATGAACTGGAGAAAGACATGGCAAACTACCCATTTTCTTTGCCAAGAAATCCCCAAAGTCATGAAGACTTGAGTATGACTGAAAAGACAACAATTACAAAAAACAAAGGAATTCAATCAGATTATCTTACTATTTCATAAACCCCAGTGGCTGCCAATCACTTCCACTATCAAATGTAAAATCCTTTCCCTTGCTTTTAAAGTCTTCCACACCCTGACATCTTTCTATCATTCCAATCTTCTTATTCTCCTCCCTGTATTCATTGATCCAGTGTCACTGGCATTCTTTTCATTCTTATCATGACACTGTATGTCTTGACTCTAAACCTTTTTCACTGGCAGTTTCATTTGTATAAAGGGTCTTCACCCTTCATCACTGTTTCTCTATTTCCCTGGATCCCTTTCAAATTGTTTCTTTTCGACTTTCTAAAAATATCTGAGAATGTCTTTAATTTACACTGTCTGTAAATAGATGTTTGCATATCATATCTCTGATTACAATGTAAGCTCCAGGAAGTCAGGGGATATATTTTTTTGTTTTTTCTTCATGTCCCCAGTATTTAACAGTGTGTCAGGGTACTTAATAGATGCTTAATAAATGCTTGTGGTTGTTAATGGTGATGATGATCATGACAAGGACATGTACATGAATATTAGTGAATCCATAATTTCATCTGGTCTGGTTCTTCCTTGAGATAGATTTCTCTATTCAGAATCTCAAATGTTTAGTTACAAGAGACATCAGTAGATATCTACTCCAATTCACAAATGGAAATAATGCTGGAACAAACCTGACAATTTAGCTGTCCAGGTTACACTATCGTTTTTCAAATAGGGGCAATTGACAATCTCTTGTTACACCTCATTCCCTTAGGAAAACAAAACAAAACCAAACAAAACAACTCTTACCTTCTGTCCTAGTACCAATTCTAAGACAGAAGAGTGGAAAGGGCTAGGCCAGTGATGGCAAACCTTTTAGAGAGAGAGTACACAAACTGCAAGTCTCATGCCACCAGTGTACCCCCTATTTACCCCAGATTGGGGAGGGAATAACAGCTCCCATTGGACTGCTGAGCAGAAGAGCAGGTGAAGTGAGAGATATCCTCAAACATGTGGAGAGGGGAAGGGAGTAGCCCCATCTGGCATGATCTGGCAAGCATGCCTTAGTTTCACCAACATGGAGATAGGCAATTGGGTTTAAGTAACTTACCCAGGATGACACAGCTAGGAAGTTTTTGAGGACAGATTTGAATGTAGTTTCTTCCAATTTCATGCCTGTTTACACTCTATCCACTGTGCTATCTAACTACCCCCTCCCTTTGAGAATATTCTTAGTTTCCAAGAAATACCTTTATCAAGCATGGATAGTAGTTCCTGATAACACATCCAAACCAATTTGGCTCAAGAATGACTCCCTCCTGTATATGTGTTCCACTTCAAATTTTGTAGACAGAAAGTTGTTCATAAATAGTCATTAACTTGAATTGATCCAGATTGTAATTCCTGTTTTCCCACTCATACTATGATTATTTTTAATAACTTGGGGTTTTGGAACCATAGCAGGATGTGTTAGGAGGGCATAATGTCAAGTATGAGAGTATAGAGCCAGCTATATTGTCACAGCAGTAAGGAAATAATTTTATTATGCATTATACAGTATGGGATGGCAATAGATATAAAAATGAAACACCAAGAGACTAGTAGCAAAGTCATTCTACTGCAGAGGGAAGAACATTACTTTGAAAATGAATGAAAAATCCACTAGATTCCAAATAATCTAATCAGTGTAATTTTTATTCAACTCATATCGAACAGATGGGACTTTTTAGGGAAAGAAGTTGAAAAATAAAAACATAAAAGTAAGGGATCAGATTGTATGAGTGATACTTTATAAAAGATAGCAAACCTAGGTAGAACACTTCCAGGAGCTTGGGTATGGTGAGCTCTTGGAAACAGGGAGAAGAAATTAGAATTTGAGATGGAAAGCATTGAAGAATAATATATTTAGAGCAAAAAGGATTGTAGACATTGTAAGGTATAATCCCATTATATTACATCTGAAGAAACTAAGGCCCAGAGAAATTAAATTATTTTTTCCAATGCAACACTTGTCAGAGGCAGAATTTGAATCCAGGTATTCGGGTTCAAAATCAATCACGGTTTCTATGGTATCAACATGTCTTTAGATATTAAAAGCTATTTACATTTATGTCAATTTCTTCCCCAGTGCTTACTCTTTATCTACTTACCTAGAATCCAAGGAATTTTTGCAAATATCCTGTCTTTTTAATTTAATTTATTCTTCTTGGAATTCTGAGGATAGCTTGGGATGGTGGGGCAAACATTAGCATAAGACATATTGCTGGACTGTTGGGTCTCTGCCTTCCTTTGGGTTCCTAAATTTTACTGCAATGCTTATCTTACTTTTCATCAGCATCTTTTATCAGTTTCAATTCTAGGAAACAAGACAGTCCTCCCATCTCATCACCATGCTGCTAACTGGATCTTGGATTAAGCAAAACCTTCCTACCTCCCTCACCAGTCTCCTCTTCCCTCTCCATTGTACAGCTGGGTCATTGCATTAACCAGAATAGATAAGTCTTTCACAACTAATCTTCATTACAATATAGCTATTAGTATATACATTGATCTCTGATTTTGTTCATTTTACTTTTCATCCCTTTGTACAGGTCTTCTGCTTTTTTTTTTTCTTCTTTCTGAATCCACTCCCTTTTTCATTTACCATTGTACAACAGCACTCCATCCCAGTAATATGCCACAACTTATTCAGCTATGCTAATCTCTTCAGCTTTTAATTCTAAGGCACAACAAAAAGAGTGACTGTGAATATTTTTTTGTACCTGAAGGTTCTTTTCATTTTATTTGATATCTTTAGGTTTTAGATTATATCAAAGAGTATGCACACTTTCATTGCCCTGTGGACAAGGTTGAGAATTGTTTTCCAAAAGGGTTGGATCAGTTTTCAACTCTACCAAGCAGTTCATTAGGGTATCTAGTTTCTTTCATCCCTTCTAGCATTTGTCATTTCTGATAGGTATGAGGCTTTGTCTCTGAATTGTTTTAATTTGCTTTTCTCTAATCAATAGTAATTAAACATTTCTTTCATGCAACTAGAAGACTTTGATTTCTCCTTCTGAAAACTCCCTGTGCATATCCATTTGTCATTTATCAATTAGGGAATGGCTATTTTTTATAGAGATTTCAGTCAATTTTGTATATATTTAAGAATTTGAGCCTTTATCATTTATATAATTTATATTTCATATTATTTGATTATTTATGGTATCTTTCAGGACAATGTAGTTTCTCTGATTATTTCTTTTGTTGAAGTCCAATTTTACTTTTGATTTGTCTGAGATCATGATTAATAACCCTGACTTTTTTTTAACCTCTCCTTAGAAAAGATAGTTTCTGCTCCAGTTCCTTATTTTTACTCTGTATCTTTCTTTCCTTTACTCTCTTTTGTGTTAGTGGAAATTTGGGGTTCATTGAGCTTTAATATTCAGATATATGACATAAACTTCCTGTGGACGTTTAGGGGACTTGGAAACTACATTTCCCATGATTCCTCTTATGGAGGAAGTGTGATTACATAGACAGAAGTATAAGACTCCTGATGTGATTGGGGGATGCTCTCTTTCATATAAAGTAGCCAGGTGGGAGGTGGTAATGGTGGGCAATTTGAATTATATTTTATCAGGTGCATGGCTATAACTGTCAAAATGACTTTAAATAAACTATTAATACTTTTAATATCCATCCATATTGATTTTATTCGTAACACTTTCCAGTGAATTTCTTTTAAATGCAAAATGTTGAATTCTGCTTTCTAATTTATTCTGCAGTCCACTTCTGTTTTATGGATGATTTCACCCCATTCCCATTCATAGGATTACTGTGTATTTTTCTCCATTCTATTTTTCCCTGTTTATTTTTCTTTCTTTTTGCCATTTTCTTCCTCAAAAATCTGTTTTGATTCTAACTGCTAAGTGATTTAATCTATCCTCCCTTCTGTTAGCCCTCCCTTCTATTTCTTATCTCTTTCCCCTCATACTTCTCTGATAGGTAAGAGAGATTCCTATGCCCAATTGGATATGTATGTTTTTCCTTCTATAATGGTTAAATTGGTTTTTTGACTAAATAAGAAAGTTATTAAGAAAAATTAGTTGCTGATTATTATCCCCTAAGACAGGAAAAGTGTTAGCAGCTTTTAACAATTTGGTTTAACTGGAATATTAGTAAAAAGAGGGAAATGTGGAAAGGAAAGAGGTAAGGAGACTGCCTAGCCAACCCTATATATTGATCTGGTGAAATGAAGCTCACTCCCCTACAGAATTCCAATCCCCACATGAGAATCTTAGTCACTCACCAGCAAGCTGGGCAGGATCCAGGCAAGGTTCAAATGCAGAAAAACCCTCATGACCTTAGTATACTGAGGCAGCAGTGAAACCAACAAGAAAGTTCCAAATTCCGAGAAGCTACAAAGCCAAAAGTCAAAGTCTGTAAGCTGAAAATTCCAGTCAAAAGACCCAAAGCTCCAAGTCAAAGTTCGCAGTCCAAAAGCCCCAAGGAGCAATCCTCCAAAGAAGAAGATCCAAGGAGAAGAGACTCCAATGAAGAATTCCAAAGGAGAAGTTTCAAGGGGAAGTCCCTTGGACAGGAAGTTTGGGACTTTTTATAGTCCTTTTCCTTGTCACTTCCTGCCCCTTTATGGGGACCAATAACCATCTTTCACTTTGCCTAGCCCTGGGGGAAGGGGGAGGGAGAGGGCAGTGACCCCTGGAGTTGTCACACACACACACACACACACACACACACACACACACACACTAGCAACTGACTTGTGAACTGTCATACCTAGTGACCAGTAAGGTACTAAGTAGGCGTACTTAAGTTTTTGATTGATTAACTTAAAATTTGCTGATTGTTAGCCAAAAGAGATTTTGATTCACTCTTTATACTTCTTTGAGCCAGTTCTGATGAGAAGAACATTCAAGTGTTACCTGTCACCCCCACCACCACCATTTCCCCTACCACAGTAAAAATTATCCCTTGCATGCCTCTTTTGTGTGGAATTTTCCCATTCTTCATCTCCCTTCACTCTTCTCTAAGTCCATCCCTCTTTTGCAACCCTTATGTCTTGAGATCATACCATCTCTTTTCTAAGAGCTCTGAAAGCTGTTGTACCTGGTGCCATAGCTGCTTATCCTATTCATCTTCTATATAGACTTAGTTTGTACATAGTTGTCTACATATTGTCTATCCTATTCAATTTCAAGTTCCCCAAGGGAAGGGACTGTCTTTTCACTTTCTTTGCATCTCCAGTTCTTAGCACAGGGTCCAATACATGGTAGACACTTAATAAATGTTTATTGATTGACTGTCTTGTAAAGTTGAAGATGATGGAAGATGCAGCTTTCTTTTTTTAATGTACAAGAGAAGTCCAGAGAAGCTTAGGTAAGAAATTATCTGTTATTTTCTCTTAAATGTACAATAATTTTGCAAAGACTTCTTGCTTGAAGAGGTTTTTATTAAAAATTCCAGTTATCCTAGCAGCAAGTGTCACTTGCTACAATCTCTTTCATTGTATTTGAAATAATAATAGCTTGCATTTGTATGGAGTTTAAGGTTTCCAAAATGCTCTATGTAGGCTTTTTTTGGTCCTCATATAAACATTATGTGGTATTTGTTATTATTGTTGCATTTTTACAGAAAAAATGAGGAAGAGAGATGAAGAAAGTTGTCTAGAGTCACTCAGCTAATGACTGTTTATAACAGGTTTTGAAATCATATCTTTCTTACCTTTTTTCCATATAGTTACTTAGGCATGCCAACACATTGCTTCAGTGAGATCTGCAATTACACTGAATGTCTTTGGTGCCAAAAAATGCTCTTCAAATAGAACTTTCTCATGCCCTCCTGTGACCTCAAGAAAAACATATTTTTTTCTTTAGAAAACAAACTCTGAAATATAGGAATGGGAATGACATGTGTAGGTAGTTCTGAGAAGAAACTTTGCTCCCATTTGGGGAATGATGTTTCAGCCCTACGCACATTCTCTAGGAAATTTAATTTTCTCTTCCTTGGATATTTCATTGGGCTATATTTATTTTCCCCCTAATTCTTTCAAATGAGGATCTTGGTGGAAAAACAAAATATTTAAGACAGAAGATCAACTAAGTAGATTAAAGAAAAATATTTTTTTCTTTTTTCTTTTAAAAAAAAGCTTTTAAGAAAAATTAAGAAGGGGAAATGAAGGATAGTGGAGGTAGAGGGGATGGAGAATATCTTCAGAAAGTTAAAAATATGGCCTTCAGTGCTTCATTTCTTTAAACAGTGTATGATTATTGGCAGACCCAACTCAGGTAGGGACTGTTAAAGTGTAAAACAGATATTACATAATCTGTAGGTAAGTAGATTTTGGAATTATCCTTCAAGTTGAATGTATATAAAAGAGTCTGTGTGTGTATGTGTGTGTGTGTGTGTGTGTGTGTGTGTGTGTGAGTGTGTGTGTGTGTGTGTGTGTGAGAGAGAGAGAGAGAGAGAGAGAGAGAGAGAGAGAGACAGAGACAGAGACAGAGACAGAGACAGAGACAGAGACAGAGAGAGAGAGAGAGAGAGAATTGAAATAGCTAAATTATACAGTGTTTAGAGTGCAAAGCATGGAGTCAGAAAGACCTGAACTCAAGTGTGGTATCAGATACTGTAGTTGTCTGGATCCTGGGAAAATTTAATTTGTTTGCCTTGGTTTTCTCATCTGTAAAATGGGGATAATAAAAGTATCTACCTACTTACCTACAAGGGTTTTTGGAAGGATCAAATAACACAATTGTAATGAGCTTAGCACGATGATTGACATACAATAAATGTTATATACATATTAGTTGATCTTTATTATTATTATTATTACCATTGAGCTTCAAACTCCCCTCAAAAGAATCAGTGTCTATATGTAGGAATTATATCACTGAGCAGAAAAGCCGCTTGATTGTACACTTTGGAAGATTCAAAATTAGACTGGTTTATAGAGTCAAAGAAGCAGGACCAGGAGTTAACGATAAAATGATCCCTGGAAAGCCCAGCTCTGCTAAGTATGCTTTATTCAATAAGGTATTGCTTTATTCAATGATTAGAAAGGGGAATTTTCACTTAGGCTACTTTTCTCTATTAATAAAGCACAATGATCAAGAAATAGAGTCCAACTTTTTGGGAAGGAATTAATTTGAGTGCTAAAATTCATCTCTTCTGAATAGTGGAAAACATGGATATGCATAATCAATGTTCTTGCTTCTGGGATGAAGGAAATGGGATCTCATTTGCTACTCTTAGCCTAAGGTCAGCAGAACTGAAAATAAAACAGCTTTTGTGTAATAACAGAATGACCTGCCTGGGAGCACCTGGGAGTCATGTGACTGAAGGCAAGTGAAGGAATCTTTTAAGATGATGAGAGATCCTAACAGAGCAATCCCTAGTTACCCACTAGAGAGCTGTGTGGGTTGCTGAAACATTTGTTTCCATGTTGAGAAAAGAAGTTGATGGTGAGTGGGAGTTTATGTTAGGAATGATGCACTGTAAACATATTTCATGGTGAATTTTTTCTCCCCCTGTACAGATAGTCAGAAGTGCTACCTCTCCTTGAATGGGCTCTAATCAAATGCTACAAATAATAGTCCACCTTGGTCTTTGGCCCAGATGGAAAACCCTGCATACATCAGTGTCCTTGTCAACAGAAATGGTAAAAGTATTAAAACCTGTGTCAAAAAGCAGTTCATCATTTAAGAGTTGGCAGGGATATTAGAAGCCATCTCGCATGTTAAGTGCCCATTTAGTTTTATATATAGGGAAACTGAAGCCCAGGGGAATCCCAGGGTTTTCCACAGTAATACAATCACAAACCTAGAACAAGAAGGAGAATCCATATAAACCAGCCAACTCATTTTATATGTGAGGAAAACAAGTTCCAAGGATCTGAATTAATGATTTGTACACAGCTATTTAAGTGTCATAAGTATGATTTGAATCACAGTCTCAATCTACTGGTGTCCTCTTTCCACAATTCCATGTTAAAAAAGGAAATTCCATGTATATCAAAGGGAAAATCCCATTTTTAGCTCAATGGCATGGCAGTTTAAAAAAAAATATCTAACATGATAATTGAATGCTATTGTGTCATAAGAAATGACAGATAAGGTGATCACAGAAACACCTAGAAAGACTTATATGAAGTGATGAAAAGTGAAGTCAAAAGAACCAGGATAACATTGTACACAGTAAGAACGAAAATATATAATGATCACTTGTGAATAACTGAACAATTATCAGCAATGCAAGGATCCAGGACAACACCAAAGAACTCATAACAAAAAAAAGACTCTAGACCACCATATAAAGAAATTACATTCTAAATGCAAATTGAAGCATACCACTCTTCATTTTATTTTCTCCATGAAATTTTCTCTGGTGTAAATTGCCTTCTTTCACATGATAAAAATGCAAATGTGTATCATATGACAAGACATTTATAATCAAATTCATGTTACCTGCCATCTTGAAAAAGGAAAAGGGGGAGAGGGAGGGAGAAAACATGGATTGCAAAATGTCATGAAATGATTATTAAAATTGTATTGACATGTAATCGGGGAAAAAAATAAAGAAATTTTTTTCACTTGTGAAAGTAATCCAAAAGTGGAATGGGTTACCTCCACAGAAGATACTAGAATCCTTCATCACTATAAGCTTTTCATCATAGGCTAGATAACCAATTATCAAGGCTGATCTAGATTCCCTTGACACTTAGATAAAGTTTGGATTAATTGACCTTTGATCTCCTTTCTTACTCTGACTGTTTCTGTGGTACCGAAAGGAGGTATTTAGGTGTTGCTAGGATATTAATAGTAAGATAAATGAGAAAAATAGGAAGCAGAGTTTTAGAAATCTTTGGAAAAGTACTATCTTTTTTGAAGGAAAAGATAAGACTACCAGAGGAAAAAATGCTTCCTTAAATTTAAGAAGAGAGAAAGGTTGGGCATGAATATCAGAATGAAAATAATAGATAAAAAAGAAAGGTAATGATAATGCAAGGTAAAATAAAGTAAAGAAACTGCAATACAGTATAGTTCAATGTGATGTAATGCAGCAAACATATTTTATTCACTCACTGTGCTTGGGGTGAGGTAGACACAAAGACCAGATAAAACACACCTCTCTTCAACTCACTTATGAACTAAAAATCACATGAGCATGCTAGAAAATTCAGTCTCAAAATGAGGTGTGGGTACCCTAGAGGTCCTCCAGTATCTTACCGGGGATGTAATTCATAAAATGAAAGTTCTTTGGGGCTCTTCAGTTTTTTATATTTAATTGGATTCTGAGCCCCCATATTGAGAATTTGTGCTTTAGGACATAGCCACAATTTCTTTTTCTTTAACCCTTACCTTCTGTCTTGGAGTCAATACTGTGTATTGGCTCTAAGGCAGAAGATTGGTAAGGGTAGGCAATGGGGGTCAAGTGACTTGCCCAGGGTCACAAGGCTGGGAAGTGTCTGAGGCCCGATTTTAACGTAGGACCTCCTGTCTCTAGGCTTGGCTCTCAATCCACTGAGCTACCCAGGTGCCCCCTCATAGCTACAATTTCAAAATAGGGGGATGGAAGAAAAATGTAGAAGTGTTACAAACATATGCCATCTTCATGCCAACTTCTTCTCTCTTTACTCATGATATTCTCATTTCATATTCTTTTATGTCCTGTTAAAGCTTATTGCTTAACCTTCCTTAACAATACTTAACAATCTTTACCTACCCATCTACTTCTTAGTAGTTTGGGATGGAATGACCCATCTTTCCCAACTCTGTTCCAGGCAATGCAAATACTTATTAAGCATTTCCTGAGCTTGGTGTATAGTAGATGTAAAAGCTTGATAAAATAGTTTCTATCTTCAAGTCATTTATACATTATATTGTATAATTTTAAGTGAGTTCTCACTGCAACAAGGCAATCCTTTTTACTTATTTTATTTTGAATTTCATAAATTTCTTCCCCCAAAAACATGCTAACCTATAAAACAGAACAGAAAATAGGATATATGTAAACTTCTGTATTCATTATTTTTTCTCTTTTTTGGAATATACAATAAATTTAACACAGAACTTTTAAAGCCATCTGTCTTATATATATATATATATACATGTATATAT
>NC_058131.1:703879088-703980087 GCF_016433145.1 Gracilinanus agilis
TATATATATATATAAAATAAACTCCATGCTCCTGGAGTCAGAGCTGGAAGCATTAGGTAAAAGACAACTCCCTTGTTCTGTCCTTATTTTTTATCAACTAAACTGTCCTTATAAGATTATCAGAGATGATAAAGAGATCTCCACAGAAGAGGTAGTAAAATTACATTTTCTCTCACTTCTTCCTTAATTCTGAACTCATGGTTCAGCCAAAAGTACTCATTGACAACTTATTGACATCTTAATTGCCAAGTCTTTTCTCAATCCACCCCCTAATTAAAGTTTCCGTTGCCCTTGGCACTGCCAATCACCTTCTTCACCTAGTAATTTCATTCTTTTTCAATGTTTATTACACCACTATCTCCACCTTGTATTCTTTGATCCAATGGCACTGACCTTTCTGCTGTTTCATAAATAAGTCAATCCCACTCTCTCTTCCAGAAATTTTCTTTGACTGTCCCCAGAAAATTCTCCTCCTCTTTTCTGCTTACTGGCTTTCTCAATTTTTATACATTTCGATAACAATTCTCTCTTTTACCAGGAGCCTTTCTAGACTCTGCTCTCCATCTTTTAATTATTTCCTGTATGAAAAGTTTATATACATACTGTTATTTATCTCTCTCTCTCTCTCTCTCTCTCTCTCTCTCTCTCTATATATATATATATATATATATATATATATATATATACATATATATATATAGTGTTTTTTATCTTCAATAGACACTAAAAATATTGATTTTCCTTTACTGTTTCATTCAATGACTTACTGCCTATATCATGTCTGCTAACTTAAGAATCTATCATGGTTCCTCTTCTCTTCTACCTCTATACTATTTCACTTGATGGTCTCATCAGCTTCCATGGATTCAGTCATCATCTATACAGGTTGATTCTCTGAACCATTTATTGAAACCTAATTTAATTTTTCTTCTTACCAATTTTTAAAATTTCCACTGTCTCATTACTATTAATGTATATCTCATTATAAGCTATTTGAAACTGGGTATCTTATAGACAAATTAACTCAACAATTAAAAGAATCCTTTCTAGGTGACAATTTGGAACTATATCCAAAGAGCACTAAAAGATTGCCTGCCCTTTGATCCAGCCAAACCATTGATGGTTTGGTATCCCAAAGAGATCATAGGGAAAAATACATGTACAAAAATATTTATAGCCATGCTCTTCGTGGTGACAAAAAACTGGAAAGTGAGGGTATGTCCTTCAGTTGGGGAATGACTGAACAAATTGTGGTATATGTTGGTGATGGAATACTATTGTCCTCAAAGGAATAATAAACTGGAGGAATTCCATGTGAACTGCAACAGTCTTCAGGAATTGATGCAGAGTGAAAGGAACAGAACCAGGAGAACATTGTACACAGAGACTCATACACTGTGGTAAAATCGAATCTAATTGACTTCTGTTCTAGGAGCAATGCAATGATCCAGAACAATTCTGAGGGATTTATGGGGAAAATACTACCCACATTTAGAAGAAGAACTACAGGAGTGGAAACACAGAGAAAAACAACTGCTTGAACACACAGGTTGATGCAGACATGATTTGGGGTGTAGACTCGAAATGATCACCCTAGAGCAATTATCAATAATATGGAAATAGGTCTTGATCGAAGACACATGAAGAAACCAGTGGAAATGTGCATTGGTTATGAGGTGGGGTGGAGGGATGGGTGGAGGGAAGAGTAAGAACATGAATCATGTAACCATGGGAAAAAATTTATCTAAACAAATAAAATTTAAAAAAAATTAAAAAGTTGAACTCAGATTTGCTCTCTATTCTTTCCCTTCTTCCTAATACCCTTATCACTGTTGTAACATTATCATCTCTATTATAAGCTTATAACTAGACATCATCCTTTTTCCCTTATTCTATTTCATCCCTATATATCTAAACAGTTTTCAAGACTTGTCATTTCTACTTTCACAAAATTTCCCATAAACCCTTTTCCCCTTCTGGAACTGTCACCACTATGATGCTGGCCTAAAATCACCTCCTGCCTGTATTATTGCAATAACTATCTGACTAATCTTTCCCTCAAGACTTTCCCTGCTTTAGTTCATCTTCTACTCAGCTACAAATGCAACTCCTTAAAATGTAGGTCAGATAATGTCATCTTCCTTAACAATTAAATAAACAAGTAGATACTTATAACCTCCACACTAACATAAAAAATTTCTAGTTGACTTTCAAAACCTCTCATAACCTGATCCCTTCCTACCTTTCTAGTCTTCTTCTAGTTTCATATTCTCTATTATTCACTAGCAATGGTGTCCTTGATGTTTCTCCCAAATAATATTTCTCTCAACCCTGTAAATTTTCATTGGTTGGGTCCCATGCCTGAAATTCTCTTTCTTTTTCATTTCAGTCTTCTGGCTTTTCTGGCTCCTCTCAATTCTTTACTAAATTCCTACCTTCTACTAGAAGTCTACATCAGATTTGAAAGGAAAGTTTTCCTCATTGTTGGTGACTTTCACCTTAGTTTACCACCAATATATCAAACATCTGCTGTATACATAGTGGTTTGCATTTCATCATTCCAATTAGATTATATAAACTTTAAAAGTATGAATTATTTCTGTTTCATTTTATTTAAACCCTTACCTTCTGTCTTAGAATCAATAATTATTATTGATTCTAAGGCAGAAGAGTGGTAAGGGCTAGGCAATGGGATTTAAGTGACTTGTCCAAGGTCATACAGCTTGGAAGTGTCTTAGGCCAGATTTGAACCCAGGACCTCTCGTCTCTGGGCCTGACTTTCAGTCCACTGAGCCAACCAGCTGCTCCCCTTCTGTTTTCATTATTGTTGTTTTGTGTTTGTTTCTCTTTTTTTGTCTGTATATTGCCAGAATATAACAATATGTATGCCTGGTACACTGTAGGTATGTGGCAAATTATTCTTTTTAAAATTCTCTTTATTTTTTATAAACCCTAATATCTTTATATGTATCCTTCTATATTAATTTTATTTGTTACAGGGCTGGGCAATGGGGGTTAAGTGCCTTGCCCAGGGTCACACAGCTAGGAAGTGTCTGAGGCCAGATTTGAACCTAGGACCTCCTGTTTCTAGGCCTGGCTCTCAATCCACTGAGCCATCCAGCTGCCCCCATGGCGAATTATTCTTGACTGAATGTCTGAACACTTATACATGTGTGTGAAACTTTAGCCCAGCTCAATAAGCGGATGTGAAGATGAAATTTTCAGTGGAGAAAAATAATCAAAGGAAATTTTCAGTAACTTGATGAATTGCATTAAGGAATAAAAATTATAAAACTGTATATAAACAAAAGGACAATAGAATACCAGATAAAGAAGATGTTAATGTCTATCTATCCAAACCTTTCCTGAACCAGAATCCAACTCCAAAATACCACATATTTTTTTTTTATATATTTCTTTTCAGCCTTTTGGCTGAAAGCTAAAAGCAAGTGCAAAACACCAAGAAATTTTTCATCTCACTTCTGCTTGATGTCTTCTAATAATAGGGACTCAAATATTCCCTGAGGTAATACCATTTCTCTTTTCAATAGTTCTAATTGTTATGAAAAAACAATATCAAACGTAAAATTGCCACTTGGGCTTCCATACATTATCCTTAGGTTTGCCTTTTGAATCCAAGCCATTTTCTACTTTTTCACTTTTCTAGTAGTGGGTTATCACTGCATATTCATGATAATATTATTACCAAAAAGCAGAGAATTCAAGCTCTGGCAATATATTATACTGGTGGATTATAATCCTAAAGCTTGGAGACCAATCAAATTGGAATATGATTATACTGCTTTAATATTAGTTGTCAGAGAATTTCCTATTGACCAACTAGTGTAAAATGCTGAGATTTTAAAATAGTTTTAAATTGTAAAAATAGGGAAAATATTCACAATATTTTTCCTTAACATTCATGACTATTCATATCTCATCCAAACTGCCATTCTGATTTAAACGCACACTAGTCTTGGAAAAAAATAGTCTTCATACCATCTAGGTTAATCAATTCAGTAGTTGAATAGAAGATGAACTACATTATTTTGAAATCATTTTTTAATATTGTTGCCCTAAATTTAAAATGCAAAGCAAAATATTTTGTATAAAGTAGCTACATTTGTCTTTTTTAAGGGGAGGAAGATTTGTGGTTAATAATTTTATTGGGATAGAGAACCTCCAATATGAGTAGGTCATACTATAACAAAAGTCAGCAATCCAGAGACTAAAAAGGTTTGCTTACATATATCTAAAAACCAAAGATGGTATAAGGGGAAAAGAGGTTTTTTGGTTGAATAGTAAAAAGTTGGTTGCTGGGGGATTGAATAATTATCAATCCCCAATTAAAGAATAACCACAAGTCAAAATGACTTTTATGGAACTTTATTTACAAATGAGGAGAGGAAGAAGAAATAAGGAAATGAGATAGAGGATAAAATAGGATAAGTAATCGAACACACTAGGTAATTTGCTCTGATTCCCTAGTTCAATCCATGTAGATCTAATTAACCCTCAGCCAAGGGATATCCAGCCTTGGGATCAAGGCTGGAAAGTTAGGGCTTCAAAGGCGAACAAAGCCAAAGCTTCAGCCACAGAGTCTCTATTAAAAGGAAGTTCTTTAAGAGAAGTTCAGGAAGACTCAGTTTTTACTCTCACCACATAACACCATGTAGAATCTCACGAAGGTCCAGAGCTCCTTCAAGTCCCGTTCACAGGCCAGAAGAGTTCCTTCAGGTCCCATTCACAAACCAGAAGAGAGGGCCCAGCTCACTGAGGTGTCTTTTTAAAGGGGCCTCTTTTGTGTCACTTCCTGTGGCCTCCTCTTAGTTTATGTGTCCATTCACAACAGGCGATTTTCTCAGAGCTGCCCAGGAGGCAGTCATTAAATTCTGATTTGTCACTCACTCTAGCACATGTGGGTCACAGACCACCCAATTTGTGAGTTGAGTGCAGATGTTTTCACCTTTGGTGATTAAATCTAAATATGGGCAGGGTAGATTTAATCTCATTATCATGATGGGAAAGATGGAACCCTGTAACATGGGTATGTTCCAGGAGCCTAGCACAACATCTCATTTATAGTAGATACTTTTATAAATGTTTGCTGAATGAATGTATATGTCAGGCAAAATATAATAAATGTTTGTCAACTTGATCCTATGTAGGAAAACATAAAGATATGTTGAAATTCTTTTATGAGCACCAAGTTCTTGGGACCATAATGCTTTATCATACACATGCCATAAGGTCATATATAGAGAGCTGGAAGAGTTCTGAAAAAACCATGTGGTACAAATATTTCAGTTCATAGATGATGAACCTGGGAGGCAGACTTAACCAAGATCATAAAAAAGCACACCTATACATAGATACCTATACATATATGTGTGTGTGCATGTATAGAACAAATGGAAGGATTTGGCTTCAGCTTCTCCAATGCTAGAAATAGTACAGTTTCCATTGTATTCAGCTGATACAGCAATAGGTTGAATTTTCTCTATGTTTCATTAAGAAAAGTAACTTTTCAAGAATAGTGAGTCTGCTGAACAAAAATCAGCCTAGAGATTCTATGCTCCATTTTACCTATAGTCTACAGAAGCAGCAGAATCTTTAGGGTTTATGCCTGGATTGGCTGAATTTCTCCTTCACAGCTCAGAAATGACTGTTAATGTGAATAATAATAAAGACTCAATCAGTAGGCATCTGCTATATCCGCACACGCACAAACACCCACATATCTGTAATTGATGGTTAACAAGAAGTCAGAGGACTTCTAAAAAGATAGGATTAAAAAGTAGAAAGTCTCATTTACAATGATGAGGTCTAGAAAGAAATAGTACAATGTAGAATAAGATTGTGGAACAAAAGTCTGAAAGTTGAATGTGGCAATAATAAATTATAGAATCACAGAAATTTCAGAGGAAATAAGGAACCACACTGATCTTCTCATCCACTCGATGTACATTAATAACCTCCACTATGCTACATTTGAGAAGTATTAATCTAATCTCTAAAGATGTAAATATTTCACTTCTTTTGGATACCTGTTCCACCTAGGGACAGGTATAATTGTGAAGATTTTCTTTTTTGTTTGTTTGCTTGTTTGTTTTCCTGACATTGAACTTAAATTATCTTTGTATAACTTCTGACCACAGCTGTGGCCTCAGTCCTTTCAGGTCAGAAAATGGCCTTTTCCCAGAATTGTGTGTGTGTGTGTGTGTGTGTGTGTGTTTATGTGTGTAAGGATATGGAGTAGGAAAATATAAAGAAATGAATATCATAACTAATTTTGAGGGAGAAATTGAGTTATTTGACACAGAGGGAAATAATGGCTTTTGAACCACAAAAAAACAAAAACAAATAATAATTCAGAGGGAAATAAAAAAAACAGAAAGAGAAGAGTAGATATTAGACATTCAAAAGGCTAGTGGGGAGTATGTAAAAAAAACAAATGTTTGAGGATACATTTTAGTTAAGGAAATTAACTGGTTATGATGAATGAGAGACTGTAAAAATGTAGCCTATATGATTACTCCTTTAAAAAATATTTCCTCTCTTCTAGCTTTTCAAGTTTTTATTTCTTTAAATTAAGAGCTGCTGTTACTTTAACATATTTAAGGTAGAATTAACATGCTTTTAAACTTGAAATAATTAATGGATAGAATTTAGAAGATATTCACCTGAAACATAAATATTTGCTTTAAGTCAAGATCACTTACAAAGTGGAGTGAAAATCTTTCTAATATGATATTAAATAATAAAACTATATAAATATATTCTTCCATCATTTCCACTTAACAAAATAGATCTTTTGATGCTTACTTGCAATATAATTTTTGAATAATGGTCTGTCTCTATGGAAGTATGGTGTAAATAAAGAGCATGAAGCTTAGCATGTTAATGCTGACAACTTGGCAGACCATGATAGCATCAGGAGCACAGTACTCAGTGGGAGGCAAATTCACCTACACAGGTGTAGGGCACAGAGCTGAGGTGAAGGCACAGACAGTCATCTCATTGATCTGACTCTATAACTTAGCTAATGTAAGCCAGACATGCATAGATCCTTGGCAATGAATTTGAAAAAAGGGAATTGATACTTGGCCATAGAAATAATAAGAGATCTCCCAGAAGTTAATTCATTGACCATTGTACTAACTTTTGTTTCTTTCTCCTCTATTTCAGCATGCAAAGTAGTCCGTGAAAAATTAAAATGAACTAATTAGCCAAAATATCTCTGATTGAAACAATATAAATTCTGCCTCCAGCTCTAAACAGGTGTTTTCTTTCCGCTCTCTCTCCTTGATACCAGTCTGTGATGAATTATATGATGGGGAAATCTTCCCTGAATTCTAAATTCCAAATGCTAACAAATAACCTAAAAAACAACATTTGTCTTTGGCAGGATGCATGGAATTCTCTTGCTGGCATTTCTCCCACTTGCTCAGCCTCTTTTTAAGGTTCATGAAGAATACATTTCTCCCTTTCTTACCACTTTGAAGCAGAAGATAATGCCCTTTGAAAATGTGAAACAGGTATGATTGGAATTTTCTGATTGTTGTTTTTAGTGTAGTTCTTGTTGTCCTGAAAAGTATGTACCAGGAAAGGGCAAAGGGGATTTTCATGCACTGAATAAAGCTTTTGAGCCTCTTTTATTAAACTCAGCCTATGGCCCTCAGTTTATAAAATCAAGTTGCTTTACCATAAAAGAAGAGAAAAGGAAAGAATTCAAAGTTAGCCATTCTGTTTCCTCCCTTACCACATCATATATTGGACCATCATGATACAAGAGAATACAAGATGGTAATATTTGATGATGTAACTAAAATAATAACAATAGTAGAAATGAGGATTCCAAATCTCTAAATTTTGAGAGTTCCAAAGAAATAAGAGTTAATGAGAAGAAATATATTATTAAGGATCTTTAACTATAGTAGTCATGTAATCATTTTTTAAATTTAGAATATTTTTCCATGGTTATACAACTCATGATTCTCCCCTCTCCCGGAGCTGACAAGCAATCCCATTGGGTTATACATGTATCATTGTTCAAAACCTATTTCCATGTTATTCATATTTGCTGTAGAGTGATCTTTTAACATCAAAACCCTGATCATATACTTATCAAAGAGTTTTTCTTCTGAGTTTCTGTTCCCACAGTTCTTTCTCTGGATGTGGAGACTGTTCTTTCTCATAAGTTCCTATGAATTGTCCTGGGTCATTGCATTGCTACCAGTAGAGAAGTCTATTAGTCTATTATATTTGATTGTGCCATAATATATCAGTCTCTGCCTATAATGTTCTTCTGGTTCTGCTCCTTTCACTCTGCATCAATTCCTGGAGGTCTTTCCAATTCACATGGAATTCTGCCAGTTCATTATTCATTTCCGCACAATAATATTCTATCATCAGCAGATACCACAATTTGTTCAGTCATTCCCAAATTGATGGACACCCCATAATTCTCTATTTTGCCACCACAAAGAGTGGGGCTATGAATGTTATGAACAAGTCTTTTTCCTTATTATCTCTTTGGGATACAAAACCAGCAGTGGTATGGCTAGGTCAAAGGATAAGCATCCTTTTAAAGCCCTTTGCCCATAGTTCCAACTTGCCCTTTAGAATGGTTGGACCAATTCACAATTCTACCAGCAGCGACTTAGTGTCCCAATTTTACCACACCTCCTCCAACAATTATCACTTTCCTTTGCTGTCACATTGGCCGTTCTGCTAGGTATAAGGTGGTACCTCAGAGTTGTTTATTTTGTATTTATTGTTGCTTTCCTTCTAATTTTGGTTTCATTGGTTTTGTTCATACAAAACCTTTTTAATTTGATATAATCAGTCATTCATTTTATTTTTTTAATTTAAATTGTTTATTTTGAATATTTTCCCATAGTTACATGTTTCATGTTCTTTCTCTCTCCCTTAATATCTCCCCTCCTCCTGTAGCCTACTCAGAATTCCACATGTATCATTGATCAAGACCTAATTCCATATTATTGATAGTTGGATTAGATTTATCACTTAGCGTCTACCTCCCTAAGAATATCCCCATCAGCATGTTTCCAAGCAGTTGTTTTTCCTCTGCTTTTCTACTCCCACAATTCTTCAACTGAATGTGGCTAGTTTTCTTACTCATAAGTCCCTCAGCATTGCTCTGGATCCTTGCATTGCTGCTAGTAGAGAAGTCCATTATGTTCGATTTACCACAGTGTATCACTCTCTATGTACAATTTTCTCCTGGTTCTGCTCCTTTCCCTCTGCATAAATTCCTGGAGGTAATTCCAGGTCACATGGAATTCTTCCAGTTCAATATCCCTTTGAACACAGCAGTATTCCATCACCAAGGGATACCACAATTTTTTCAGCCATTCCCCAAATAAAGAATATTCCCTAATTTTATAATTTTTTGCCACCACAAAGAGCACAGCTATAAATATTTTTGTACAAGTGTTTTTCATTATTAACTCTTTGGGGTATAAATCAAGCAAGGATATGGCTGGATCAAAAGGCAGATAGTCTTTTAGCTCCCTTTAGGCATAGTTCCAAATTGCCATCCAGAATGGTTGGATCAATTCACAACTCCACCAGCAATGCATTAATGTCCCAGTTTTGCCACATCCCCTCCAACTTTCACTGCTTTCCATTGCTGTCATGTTAGCCAATCTGCTAGGTGTGAGGTGATACCTCAGAGTTGTTTTGATTTGCATTTTTCTAATTATAAGAGATTTAGAACACTTTCTCATGTGCTTATTTATAGATTTGATTTCTTTATCTGAAAATTGCCTATTCATGTCCCTTGCACATTTATCAATTGGGGAATGGCTTGATTTTATTGTACAATTGATTTAGCACCTTATAAATTTGAGTTATTAGACATTTGTCAGAGTTTTTTGTTATAAAGATTTTTTCCCAATTTGTTGATTCTCTTCTAATTTTGGTTGCATTTGTTTTGTTTGTATAAAAACATTATAATTTAATGTAATAAAATTATTTATTTTAGGTTTTGTAATTTTTTCTAACTCTTGCTTTGTTTTAAAATTTTTCCTTTCCCAAATATCTGACAAGGAAACTATTCTGTGTTCACTTAATTTACTTAGTTTCCTTCTTTATATTCAACTCATGCACCCATTCTGAATTTATCTTGGTGTAGGGTGTGAGATGTTGATCTAAACCTAATCTCTCCCATATGGTTTTCCAATTTACCCAGGAGTTTTTGTCAAAGAGTGGATTTTTATCCCCAAAGTGAGGCTCTTTGGGCTTATCATAGACTGTCTTGATTATGTCACTTAGCCCAAGTCTATTCCATTGATCCTCCCTTCTGTCTCTTAGCTAGTACCATTTTGTTTTTATGACCACTGCTTTATAGTATAGTTTAATATCTAGTACTGCTAGGCCGTGTTCCTTCACATTTTTTTTTTCATTATTTCTCTTGATATTCTTGATCTTTTATTCTTCCAAATGAACTTTGTTATAGTTTTTTCTAATCAGTAAAATATTTTTTCTTAGTTTGATGGGTATGGCACTAAATAAGTAAATTAATTTGGGTAGAGTGGTCATTTTTATTATGATAGCTCATCCTGCCCATGAACAATCAATGTTTTTCCAGTTGTTTAGATCTAGCTTTAATTATTTGGAATGTGTTTCATAGTTGTATTCATATAATTCTTGTGTTTGTTTTGGTAGATACATTCCTAAGTATTTTATATTATCTAGGGTGATTTTAAATGATATTTCTCTTTTTAACTCTTGTTGCTGAGATGTGTTGGAAATATATAAAAATGTTGATGATTTATGTGCATTTATTTTACATCCTGCAACTTTACTAAAGTTGTTGATTATTTCCCCTAATTTTTTAGTTGATTCTCTAGGATTTTTTAAGTAGACCATCCTATCATCTGCAAAGAGTGATAGCTTGGTCTCCTCATTGCCTATTTTAATACTTTCAATTTCTTTTTCTTCTCTAATTGCAATTGCTAATGTTTCTAGTACAATGTTAAATAATAGAGGTGGTAATGGGCATCCTTGTTTCACTCCTGATATTAATGAGGATGGTTCTAATTTGATTGCAACTCCTGCCTTCTTTTTCTCATTTGAAGCACAATAGATTTTGTTCCATCTTTTCACCTTCTCTCTGTGTGTGTCTGCCTGTCTCATGTGTATTTCTTGTAGACAACATATGGTAGGCTTTTGGTTTCTAATCATTCTGTTATTTGCTTCCATTTTATGGGAGAGTTCATCCAATTCACATTCAGAGTTATGATTGTCATCTGTGTATTCCCCAACATTTTGAAGTCCTCTCCTAATTCTACCTTTTCTTCTTTTGCTATTTCCTTTTAAACCAGTGGTTTGCTTTTAATCAGTCTTGTAGTATGGAGGCTGCCAGGTCCTGTGTAATCCTGATTGGCATTCGTTGATAGCTGAATTGTCTCTTTCTGGTTTCTTGTAATATTTTCTCCTTAACTTGGAAGCTTTTGAATTTGGCTATTACATTCCTGAGGGTTGTCTTTTGAGAATTATTGTAGAGGGTGTTCTATGGGCTCTTTCTATGTCTATTTTGCCTTCTTCTTCAAGGACATCAGGCCAGTTTTATTGGATTATTTCTTGTAGTATATATAGATTTCTATTTGTTTCTGATTTTTCCAGAAGACCAGTAATTCTCAAATTGTCTTTTCTACATCTGTTTTCTTGATCTGTCATCTTCTCATTGAGATATTTCATGTTTCCTTCTATTTTGTTAGTCTTTTGACTTTGCTTTATTAATTCTTCCTGTCTTGTAAGATCATTGGCTTCTACTTGCCCAATTCTAGCCTTTAAACACTGGTTTTCAGCTATAATCTTTTGGTTTTCCTTTTCTGTCTGGTCTATCTGATTCTTCATGGCTTCCAGCTATTCATTTATGGTCTTCAATTTGCTTATCATTTCATTTAATTTCTGAACCTCAATTTCCAATTGTGAAATTCTGCCTTTTAAACTGTTATTTTCTTTTTGAACTGTTTCCCACTTTTCTTGCCAAATCTCTTCCTTCTTTCTCATAGTTTCAGATTGTAATTCTTCAGGACCTTGTGACCAATTTTCATTTTTTGGGAGGATTTGGATGTGCTTACATGTCTGTCCTTTTCTGAGGTCTATTCTGTGGTCTGGATTTTTCCTATGTAAACATTATCTAGTGTTGGTGGATTTTTCTTGCCTATTTAGTTGGTTGTTTTTTCTTGAGCCTTGCTAGCCATTACTCTGCTATTTCTTGCTTCCCTCAGAAGTCTTGGTGAAGAGGTCAGGCTCTCTGTATATGGAGGTATGGAGCAGTTTTTGCCTGAGGCTACTTTTGAGTCTGCATGTGGTTTCTGCTGTATGTTGCCCCAGACCCACTCCCCTCTCCACACCCAAGGTGCACACTCTTCAGCCTCCTGGGAGTTTCAGGTCTAGCTGCTCTCAGGGGTGCTCTTGATCTGCTGCCAAGAACTTAGAGGCTGTTCCCCATTTGTGGGATCCATATTGCTGAGAGAGGTTCAAGCTGCATCAAAGAATTCCATAGTGCCCCCCCTGAACTCTAAGAGAATGGGCAGTTAAAGGCAGTTGGAGTCCTGGTATTAAAAGCTAGGTCACCCTTCTTGCAAGGATCCTGAGGCTCTGCTCTTGGCTCTGGGGACATATACTCTGTGTAGCTGCTGGAGCCATTCAGTATCTGACAGCCAAAGCTGCTTTGCTTTGTTAGACTTTCAAACAAGCTACATTAGTTTAGCTATCTAGGTTTAGAAAGAAGAATATTTAGGGCTTAGATAGGATGTCAGCCATTCAAGATACATTTCCCCCTTTGGGGGGAGGGGCTGCTTTTGACATAGCTGTTTTAGGTAGTTTCTCCTTACCTATCAATCCTAAGCTATTTCTCTCCTTCCCATTCCCAGATATCATTAAACACTTATCATCTAGGAAGAGTGTCTAGATACAGATAATTTGAGGAAATACTCACATCCTCCATAACCAAAGTTCCTCTTACTAGTAGCTCTGAAGTTGATCCTAACCTCTGAGCCAGTGAGCTTCTAAGACATCAAGCTTTACCTGTTCTATCCTGTGGGGAAATAATACAGAGAAATATATCACCACAAGGAGGTTTAGCCTTTCCCCACTTACCATCTTGGCCCAGAAGTTACCAAGCTAGATTATCCTCCACTACGAAACTGTAACTGAGTTCCAACTGCTTATATAGAGGGGGAGTTGAAGGAGTACTCCATGAGCTCCTGCCCCTCCCATCCAGTTAAGCCTGCCTGTGTTTCTCTAAAGACCAGGAATTAGGGACACTTCATTGTCACTGACCCCTGTCATCTTACAGTTTTCCTAATCCTACAGTTTGGCCAGCCAGCCTAGGATTTCTTTTACTGAACCTGAGGGTAAAAAGCTTAATCATAGCCAACCTTATTAATAGAATGATTGTTACCTTGGGGTGTTCTGCAGTACTACTGTATGGTCTTTGAAGGACATGTTCAACTCTATGGCTTGTGACAGTCCCTAAGTTCTTTATGGAAGTTATCAGAGTCTATGATTCATGTCAATGGCTGACCATACCCCTGGGAGAAGGTCTGGCCAATGTACTGTCAGGGATGGCCATGAAAGTGTCATTTTATGGTGCCTTTATTATATGGGGAAAGATTTTAAACTTTACATTTGGAAAAGCAGAAGTGACAAACCCGGCTTTGGAAAAATTAATTGAAAAAATGAAAGTACTAATTGTGATAAACAACTAGATTAGGGAAGGCAAGGAGCTAGATGCATGAACCATCATGCAGCTAGAGGTTATTGAGGGAACAGTTTTGCCAAAGAAGGAGGGAAGTAAATAAAAGGCTACTAACACTACCAACACTGAACAACAACTGTCACCATTTTATCCATCACGGACAGGACTATGGTTCAGCCAGACTCAGGGATTGTGCATGTAAAGGGCTATAAACCATTCTCTAGGGGTGATTTAGAGATTTTAAAGAGGAGGTTTCCCCAATTATATACAAAGCCACATAAGTCAATAAAAGAATATAAAAGGGCTGTCCAGATATACAATCCAACGTTTAAGAACCTTGAGATGCTTTTATCAGAACTTTATACCCCTAGTGAAAAGGCAAAGTTTATTTTTGAGACTAGGAGCAAACCCCAACCTAGCCTCTTTGCCTGAAAAACATCAAGACCTTGAGCTATTGTCCCATGCCAACATGGCATATTTGTAACACTGTAGAGAGGATTTGGCAGAAGCAATGTGTCTCCATGGATGTCACTCCAATGCATGGGGATCCTTTGAGAAGCTTAGGCAAAGGGAAGAAGAGCACCCAAGATTTTATTTAGACAGGCTCTTGGAGGCAGGAGAAACAATTTTGGGTTATAGGGACATGACTACAGAGGACAACATTCAACATGTTAGGTGTCAGTTTGTTAAGGGTAGTGCAACTCCCATATAATCTTATTTTAAGTTGCATTGGCCACAATGGGAGACCATGCCCATTGAAGAATTTAGGAAGACAGCAGCCTATGTTCATAAGTCAAGAGACACTAAGCTTAAACAATCTAAGGCCTCAGAAAAAGACTGAAATAGCAGAATTGAAAAGGCAACTGGAAGAGGCACAAAAGGCCAGAGAAATAGAGGAGATAAAATGGCTCTGATGTCCCATAATCAGAGAAGCCAAGAGCCAGGCCTCAGGATTCTTGCAAGAAGGGTCACCTGGCTTTTTATACCAGGACTCCAACTGCCTTTAACTGCCCCCTCTCTTAGAGTTCTGGGGGGGGGGGGAACTATGGAATTCTTTGATGCAGCTTGAACCCATCTCAGCAATATGGATCCCACATACTGCTTTAATTCTAGGGCATTGGCTATGAATCATGCCCCATAGGTGGGGTGATGGTGGGTTTGATCAGCTTACAGTTTGGTGGGAGCTAATTTACCCCCTCATAGTGTGGAAATGCCCAAATCCCACATACCTTAAATACTGCACCCTATTTTGGAGTCCCTTAGCTTATCTGAACTTGGCCTTTTTGTTCTTTTTCAGGTATTGTTCAGGTTGGTGGTGAAGAGAGTAAAAGTTCTGCAACTATTCTACAGCCATCTTAACCCAGAAGTTATCCAGTCATTCATTTTATGCTTTGCAATGTTCCTTATATGTTGCTTAGTCTTAAATTCCTTCCTTTTCCACAGATCTGACAGGTACACTATTCTATGTTCACCTAATTTATTCATGATTTCACTCTTTATATTTAAGTTCTTTACCCATTTTGAATTTATTTTGGTATAGGGTGTAAGATATTGAACTAAACCTAAATCTTCCCATACTATTTTCCAATTTTCCTATCAGTTGTCAAATAGTGAGTTCTTTTTTCAGAAACTGGTATCTTTGTGTTTATGTAATGCTAGCTTGCTGAGATCATTGACTCCTAGTCTATTCCATTGATCCACCCTTTTGTCTCTTAGCCAGTACCATATTGTTTTGATGACCTCTGCTTTATAGTACTTTTTAAGATCTTGTACTGCTTGGCCCCATCCTTCACTTTTTTTATTATTTCCTTTGACATTCTTTATCTTTTGAATCATGTAACCATGGAAAATATTCTAAATAAAAAAGGATAAAGCTGTAGAAAGATATATATATATATATATATATATATATATATATATATATATACATTGATAGATACATACATAGATACATAGAGTTAGAAAGATAACAGAGAAAGAGAAAAGAAATATATGATAATACATGTGCAATTATATATCTATGCTTATATATATATAATGCATATACAACTATAAATATTGCACTAACACTATGATTACAATTTACCTGGTTCTTAGTGGTGAAATCAAAGGCAACTTAAGTAATTACTGGAATCTAACTTACAATATGGGATTTGAATCTTAGAAATTAATGTAGAAGCTGACAGAACCCCTGTAAAATGATTGGCTAATTTCTTTTACCCAATTTAACTTTTTAGCATGCAGAAGGAGTCCATGAAATCTATAAAAAGAGAATAAAAAGATGGAGAGACAAAGTAAATGAATGAGACAGAAATGTGTAGAGACAAAGAGATAGAAAGGAAAAGATAGAAATAAAAACAGAGAGATAATGATAAATGGAAAGACAGAGACCAGAGAATCAGAGAAACAGAAATAAAGAGAATGGAAAAGGGGAGAATTAATTAAGATTCTTTAAGAAGATTTTTTCCAGTATCAGTGGACCACTTTGGGCTTTGGAGCGTCCCATCATATTGTAGATGTCTATTTGGATAGAATTTTATTATTTTTCAATATGCATAATCAGAAGTTGGGAGTACCTATGGAGCCATTAAGTTTAGAAATATGGATACAAATAGACAGGACAGCCATTTCTTCTGGAAACAGAATGCTAAAAATTAGTCTTGAAACTAGCAATAATACTGCATGATTTTGCCTCAAAGTTACCTTAACATATGTCAAAGGTCCTTCAAAGAAGGTGCTATAAAATAGAATAAAATATTTCTTTAATTCTGATTATTTTTGATCAATAATACGATCATTCTTAGTTTTATCTAACATAGTTATGACTACAGGCAGCTCTTTGGAATGGGACTTTGTAAACTGGAAAAATGTGAGTAACTTAAAAATTGTTCTATATTGTGAACCACAGAGGAAGATTCATTCTTAGAATTGTATCTAGAGGCTGGTATCTTTGCTGGTTTAGTAAATTGAAGAAAATCTCTTTCAATAACAAAAGGGTTTCAGGGCTTAGTAAAATAGAGACTAAATCAGAAACCTAAAAATAAGTAACTGAGTCTTCAGAAGCAGCCTATTTGAGCTGCTACAGTGCAGGACAGAGTAGAGATGAGATCTTCAGTCTCAGAAAAAATAAAGAACTATGAAACCTGACTCACAGTAAATAAACGAATAAATAAACAAAGCAAGGAAAGAAAAAATGAGGAAATAAAGGAAGGGAGGAAGGAAGGAAAAGAAGTAAAAAATGAAGAAGAATGAAATAAAGGAAAGAAGAAAGGAAGGAAAGAAGAAAGAAAGGAAGGAAGGAAAGAAGGAAATAAGAATGGAAGGAAGAAAGGAAGAAAAGAGAGGGAATTGTCTGTCACTATTACTCATTTTTCTTCAATCCAATGTCTATACATTTTAAAAGTGCCTCTTTTCACTAAATATAACAAAACAACAATAGCAAAATAAACTAACAATGTTATTGACAAAACCTTTAGTTTACCTCAACAGCCTCAATTTCTTGATTTACCATTTTTGATACAATTTAATAGAGTATACAGTAATTTTATAATCCATATCTATAACCTACTTCGATCTAAAATACTTTTAAAAAGTCTATATGTTCACAGCAATCACTTCAGAACAATGTTATTTCTTCTTCTTTGGGGGGATTGTTTCTCAATTTCTCAAAAATAATTTTGATTTTTTCCAGATTGCATGTTAAAATAATTTTTAAATTTTTTTCTCATATTTTGAAGTCATGATCTCTTTCTCTGTCTCTTGCCCTTCCCCTATCCCCCAAAAGGAAGATAATATGATGTAGATTCTACATATACAATCAAAATAGGGTTCTACATATACAATCATAAAAATATTTCTATGTGTCATGTTGTAAGAGAAGACATATTGTTTACACTAGAGAAAAATTAGTGGAGGAAATAAAGAATGGTATATTTCAATTTGCATTCAGTCTCTGCCTATTTTTTCTTCTGTGGTGGATATCATTTTTTCTCATAAAGTCTCTTAGAGTTGTCCTGGTTCCTTTCCTTGCCGTTAATAGTTGTCATTCACAGTTGATCATCATACATTATTGTTGTTACTGTGTACAATATTTTCCTTGTTTTGTTTACTTCACTTTGCAACACTTCATATAAGTATTTTCAGCTTTTTCTGTAGTCATCGGTTGTATTTTTTTATTTCTTATGGCACATAAGTATTCCACCATAATCATATACCACAACTGGTTCAGTCATTCCCCATTTGATGGTCATCCCTTCAGTTTCCAATTGTTTACCATCACTAAAAGAGCTGTAGTGGCAGTATTTTCAAGTAAAAGGGCATGCAATTTTATGCCCCTTTGTGAATGGCTCCAGATTGTCCTCTAGAATGGTTGTATTAGTTTGAAGCTGTACCAGCAATATTTCTATGTCCCAAATTTTCCACATCTCCTTCAAAGTTTATCATTTTCTGTTTTTGTCATGTTAGCTAGTCTGATGAGTATGAAGTGGTACTTGCATTTCTTTAATCAATCAGATGTTTTTTTTTAATCCTGAGAACTTCCTTTCCCTACTCAGCTTACTTTGCTTGAAGCATTTTAATTTATGGTATCTTACTTCTCAACATTTCAAAAACTACATTCACCAAGTCTAGAATGGATATCAGTCCTTATCTTTTATTCCTTCTTTTCCATAAACTCTTCAATTGCAATCATCACTCCTTTGCAAGTTTGCCTTTTTTTTTCTACCCTACACACCAATTTTCCCCATCAAAAGAAAAACAAATCCAGAATAGAAACAAACTCATTGTTTCCTGTACCTTTTAAACGAATGCAATCAACTGTAAGGCTCATCCAGAAATTATTAGCTATTCTACCTTTTGGTGGAATACAGAGGCAGAGACAGAAAAAGAGAAACAGTGATAGACAGGGAACCAGAAGATTTCTGGTCACTCTACTTATTATAAATGATAACATGAACATCTTAGTATGGAGATTTTAAACTTTGAAGTTTAGAACATTACTAATATTTTTTGTGAGACTCTGAACATGCTTCAAAGCCAATGTGATGTTTGCATCAGCTATTCAGACTGCACATGATCATGAAAACTGTACTTAGCTAGTCCCATGTAACATAAGGATGTTGTGGGAGGAGACACTATTAAGTAGATGGTAAAGAGGGGAAAGTCAGATTCATTCTCAGTCCACTTGAAATGTAAGGATGTTAAGATATTGAGAAGCCTCATTTTCAGAATGTAAAAGGCAGATAACAAAGACTAAGGGACTAGAGTGTGCCACTATTAAAAACTAGGTAACCCATTCATATGAAATGATTTAGAACCTGGATGAGAAATGGCAAAAATAAATGGACTTACTCTGCAAAAATAAAAGACCCTGTTGAAGAAGGCCAAGTCTATGAACAGAAGGACTTCTGATGGATATAGAATCCAATTCATTGTTTAATTTTTTTTTATTAGAAAGTATAGGAAAACTTGGAGAGTATTTCTCTTTCATGCTCTATCCTCCATTAGTTATGATAATTTTCTATTGAACCACATTGCAATGTCCAGTGGCATAGAGTTAAGCTTTACCATTGATGCCAATTGGTAGAACTTCAGTCAGATGCTGGTATTCTTCTCAGGAGATGGCAAGACTCAAAGCTGAAATTTCTGATTAACTGACATATTAACTGCTCATTCAGAGACTGAAAGGTGTACACTGTTATACCTCATTAAGTCTTACTTGTTCCATAATCCTGAAAATGAGACAACTAATAGTATATAATCACTGTAATTTCTTCTCCTGTGTTGGAAGACTCAGTTGTTTCAATGATTGCTTGTTATCCTTACACTCACCCTCCAATGTAGTATATAGAATTTCTCAAAGGAAGTTAATTAAAATTTTGCTTGTGGAACTGCAACATGGAAAATGGCAGGGTGGAATTCCTGCAAGATACAGGGTCAAGTCTCACCCAGAATTCCAGGGGAACCCTCTGGAGAAATCTGGGTGAGAGGACAGTTTGAAAGCAGTTAAACAATTGATTCCTGGGGGTTGAAGTAAGCAGGTAACTGCTTGCTGTTCCTAGTTTTAAGATTGTTTTGGAGGCCATCTGGGGCAAGAACCATCTTGGCTCTGCTCAGTGGTTTGCTTGTTTAGCTGAACTAGACCTTTCTAGCAACAGCAAGATTGTTATTTAGTTATTTTAGATATTAGAAGTGATAATTACAGGCTTGAGGGCAAGCTAGCTAAAAGTCTGCCACTCCCTCCTGGGGGGGGGAGGGGCAGTTTCTAACTAACAGTTCAGGGCTTCCCAGATCTTATCCAAATCTTTGAAACCCCTTCCTTGCCTTCCCTTCCTCTTTTATTAGTAAAAACTTCATCTTTTGGGAGCAGTTCCTCTTTATTATTCTGGGGATATTTAAATCCAACTTCAGCCAATTTTCCTTCAGCTGTCTGGCTCATACAAGTTAGATTCATCTGTCCCTGATAACAACAAGACATCAAGCTTCTCCTATTGTCCCTCAGTCAAACCTGTGGGAAATATATTGAGAAAGTGAACATCATTAGATATTTGCCTTGTTGAGCTTTGCCAGAAGACAGCAGTCCTGCCTCCATTTCCAACTGATTTACTACTGCTTGGTGGGAGGGGTGAGAGTAAGGAGTACCTACCCCTTGCTACTCACTCAAGCCTGGGTGGGGGGATGTCCTCCCACCTAGCAGTTGGAAATCAGTTGGATATGGAGGCAGGACTGATGACTCAGCAAGGCAAATCTCTAATGATGTTCACTTTCTCAATTTATATTCCCCACAGTTTGACTGAGGGACAATAGGAGAAGCTTGATGTTTTCTTGTTATCAGGGACAGAGGAATCTAACTTCTATGGGTCAGACAGCTGAAGAAAAATTAGATGAAGCTGGGTGTAAGTATCCCCAGAATAATAAACAGGCACTGCTTCCAAAAGATGAAGTTTATACTGATAAAAGAAGAAGGGAAGGCAGGGAAGGGGTATCAAGGATTTGGATAAGATCTGGGAAGCCCTGAAGTGTTAGGTAGAAACAGTTCCTCCTCCTCCCCCAGGAGGGAGTGGCAGACTTTATATCTAGCTTGAGGTCAAGCCTATAATTATCACTTCTAATATCTAAAATAACTAAATTACAATTGGGCTGTTGCTAGAAAGGTCTAATTCAGCTAAACTAGCAAACTACTGAGCTGAACCAAAATGGTTCTTGCCCCAGATAGCCTCCAAAGCAATCCCCAAAACTGGGAACAGCAAGCAGTGTGACCTGCTCATTTCAACTCCCAGGAATCAACTGTTTGACCACTTACAAACTGTTCCCTCACCCAGAGTTCTCCAAGGGGGGGTCTCCTGGAATTCTGGGTGTGGCTTGACAATGTATCTTCCAGGAATTCCACCCTGCCATTTTCCATGTTGCAGAGACTAGCCCTATGCTACTACAGAATGTTGCTGTTAATTTTTATCATTAAGTTTGACATCACTATTTTCCTCTTCACTTCACAGGGGGGTTAAAATCAGGCTAAAACATATTACAAACAATGTTAACCAGAAGATGTGGTGTGAAGGATTTCACCAAAGAAATATATGACTGCTATAATATGTGCCAGTCACTATGTGCGGTATGAAGATAACCAGTAGATAAGCACTATCCTCTATTAGTATTTAAATAATTGCCCCCCCAAAAAAAATTCCCAGTTTGTTAGAGATTCTCCTTAGAATGAATTTATTAGGAAGTAAATCATGAGAGTTTCACATGAAGACCTGCATTTGGCATCATTTGAGGGAAAATGCACATCAATGTATTTGTTGATTTATTTTAGTAGTATTACTAGTATTATTGAAAAATCAGAATGGTGAAAATGGCTACCCTTGAAATTCTCATTTTTTTCTTGATTGACAATAGAACAGAGTTCTAACCTATTTTATGATTCATATGAAAACATTTTGGTAACATTCAGCCTATTTTATTTCTTTACTATTCTGAGAGATTCTAAGAGTCAGACATGAGTAAACACAACTAAACATACAACAACAAGCCATAAGACCCTCTTAAATAATTTATATCCTCAATGTTGCCTGGAGTTATTTACCAGATACTCCTTACACATATGAAATCACAGATTCAGCCAAAAAAGGGAGAAACATGCTTTCCATATATTTGTATATTTAATCTGTTACTGGTTTTTTGAATAAATCATTTACTCTTCTAGTACTAAATTCCCTTACCTATAAAATGAGATCAGAACTCTTACCTTTAAATCAAATTCATCTTGAAAATATCTCACTGTTAGAAAGTTATTTTTTGTTTTGTTTTTTCCCTATCATTAAGCCAATTATTTTTGTAACATCTAACCTATCCTATTATATAACCTATAGAGCCAATCAAAACAAATTTGAATTTTCTTCCATGAGAGATTCCTTCAAATATTAAAAGATAGCCTGTGAATATAGATAATGTCTTCTCTTCTTTAGGTTAAACATGCCTCAATTTTTCAATCATTTCTAGTATGGGATGAATTTGAGAACATTGTAACATTCAGATTAGTCTCCTCTGGATTGTCTTTGATATGGTAATATCCTTGATAAAATGGAATTCCTAATGAACACATTAATCTAGATTTGTTCTTACCAAAGCAGATATAGTTGGGCTAATTATCTGTGCATTCTGTAAAAACAAACAAAACAAAACTGTACTTTTAAATACCAATAGAAGCACCTAGGTTGATCTGTGGGTAGATAATTGAGTTTGGAGTCAGGAAGAATTAAATTCAAGTATAACCTCAGAAATTGCTAGCTTTGTAATTGGACAAATTATTTAACCTTTGCTTCAGTTTCCTCAACTGTAAATTGAGGGCCATAATAGCACCTATGTCAGAGATTTTTTTGAAGATCAAATGAGATAATATCTGCAAAGTGTTTAACATGATTGATATATATAGTAGGCACTTGATAATGGTTTATTCTCTTCCTTTCCTCTCTCAAGGTAGTCCAAAAACAATTGATTTTCTATGTTGCCATATCACATTAATGAAATCCCTGTCTACTAAAATCCCTACATTTTAAGATGATCTAGTATAAACTCTGCAGTTGACAGACAATAAGTTGCCTCATAGAGATGAAGAGATTTCTAAGGTCCCATAGATACTAAGGGGAAAAGTCTCAATTCAAGCCCACTTTTTCTGACTCCAAATTTTCTCTTTCTATTAAACTAAACTGCCATTCAAAAAATCTAGCACCATGCAAAGTTGTTGTTCATTGTTATTTCAGAATGTATTTGTTTCTCTTGGAGAATTCTCTCTACCAATGTGATTCAGATTGAACACTGGTTTGAAATTTATCATCATATAGAGTAGATTGAGACACTGAGAGTGTAAGTGACTTACTTGCTTGGGGATACAGAACAAGTATAGTCAGAAGAAAGACACCAAGCTGTTATCATTTATATAATAAACACTGGAAAAATCCATATTTGGGGACTATATGAAATCCCCTTATAAAAGTTCCTTTGGATAAGCATAAAAGATTTCCTGCAGGTAAACTTAGAAATAAATGGAGAAGATATGTTCCCTAGTCATTTCAAATTCTAAATGAGTCACAAAAATACTGTCTTCTGACTAAAGGTCAGAGTCCTTTAAATTGGAAAAATAAAGGACTATATGGACAAAATCCTCTTTGAGGGATTATGCTGAGTAACTTCTCTCCAGGTAGTCAGATTCACATTCTTAAAAGTGATCCTTATTGATTAAGGAATTCACTTTGAATTAAATGCTAAAATTCTTCAATATAAGAGCTCATAAAGGTTAGGAAGAATGAGGTGGTAGCTGTAAATCAGTTCTCCAATTTTGTCATAAAACTACATCTATTTTTAAAGAGTACAATTAGATGTCCTTGAAAAAAGACATAGAATTTGGTCAATGATTCCATAAACTTTCAAGGAAAAGCCTCAATTTTAATTGTGAAGAAGTATTTCTGTTTTTATTAATTTCTGAGTTTCTAGAAAATGCTAACTTATGAGGAGAACAGCTATATAATAGTCATTCTGCCCTTAGATGATTAAGAATAAGGATAAAATATCTGTTTTTGAGGCAGTGGACCTTGTAAGACCTTGTAATAATTGGTTTTCAATCATGTTTCATTTTGGATGCATATTGGAATAAAACTGCTTACTATGGGCTGAGAACTCTTTTAAGTGCTGGGAATACAAATAAAAAATAAAAAGTTTGTCCCTGCCCTTAAGGAGGTTATAATATAGGACATAAAGCATATAAACTTTTAGGAATGATGAAGAGAGTCACAGTGAAGTTATTTGAGACACCCCATCCTGAAATAATGAATATATATATGTTTTAATTTCAGAAGTGTAAAAAGAGAAAGGAGGAACAGTGCTACTGGAAAGCCAGCCAATGATCAGAAAAGAAATATATTATAGAGCTTACTTGACTAGAAGAACTTAACATGAACTCAAGTCCTATTACACATTAGTTTATTGAATACTAGTGACCAGAATAATCATGAAACGGGAATGTTTAGCCTTGGAGGTATCTTTTTAATTAAAAGTTCTTTAATATGAACTGACTGATGGAAAGGAGAGATACTAATTCACAGAAATCCTAGGAAGTGACTACTATCAGGGGGAAGAAGTCAGTTACCTGAATATAATTGTGTAAATACCCCAGAGAAGATAAAATGTAGAATGCCCTTTTACACAGTCCCTCTTCACATCCCCTGCTCTGACTTGCAATTAATGCCCTCATCACCTCTTGCCTGTACCATTGTATGAGCCAACTAAATTGTCTCCCTGTTTATAATCTTTAAGTTGCTCATGAAACTTTGGACAAGTAAATTACCCTTTTTGACCTGTTTTCTCATCTCTAAAATTGGTGAGTCGGAATAGATGGCTTTGAGATCCTTCCTAGGTCCAAATATACTACAAGGGGGCCTCTTAAAGGATCATAGATTTAGTTGTGGACATTGCTTTGAGAACATCTGGTATCCTTGTTCCAGAAGTGAATGAAAGAGGGAGTAAATGAAAAAGTATCATAATGGACAGAAATTCTCTTTCAGATTCAGCTTTGATCACTCAGAAACCCTTAGTTGCTCCCAACCGCATATTCTTTAGTGAGAGATTTCAGGCCCTTCACAACATGGCTATAGCCTACATTCCTAGACTTATATCACCTAACTCCCTTTTATGCTATTTAATCTTCAGTAAAATTGGACCACAAACTGCTCCCTAAAGCCTTTCTACCACAAAACTGTCTGTCTGCCAAGCCAGTAATGCATACCTGCCTCAAATTTACCTGTTAAAATTATTTTCTCATTTTAAAGCCCAGTTCATATGTCACTTACTCCATGATACCATTGATAACTTTAAGTTTAATTAAGAAATGTTTATTTCTTAAGATTTCCCTAGAGAATCATGCCTTATTTTCTTCTTTACATTCATAACTCCTAATCTTGTATGAATATCTCTATGCACATAACTCTCCTTCCTAGTAAACTGTATAAACTTAGAGATCATGCCATGTCTCATCTTTTTTCTCCCCATATGCTAAACACAGTGCATTTTATTCAGTAGGTTCTGGATAAATGTTCATTTACTGTTGCTGTATTACAGCTGTGTCTTTTAGCAAAGAAACCACATGTGCCATATCCCCATTTTACATAGTCTTATTTCACTCTTGTATTACATCTCTTTTTTTGCCCTATTTTATTAAAAAGGTATCTCAATGACTGGTCCTAGACCTCATTTTTAGCTTCCAACTCTTTGCTAGAGGGTAAACACTGTTGAATGCTTCCAAATATCAAATGACATCTATAGGAGAATCCATCAGTTGTTAGAAAACTGATTCACTCAGGGCAAATTGTCCTCATTTGTGTTCAGCAATGGAAAGTTCCATTAGATCAAACGCTAGACACTCCAGCATTATGAAATGTACTGAAATTAGACTCAAAAAAAGTTAAAAAGCTTAAAATAGGGAGAAGATAGCAAGTAAAGGAAAAGTGAAATCTGAAATGTGTTCCATTATTTGCAAACGTAATGTACTTACTTGGGAGGGTAGAGAAGATGCAGGTTCAAACACTGATTTTCCATTCACACTCTGTGAATTTGGTTTTTATTGTTGATTATCTTTCTAATACCACTCTTTCTCCTTCACAACTCCCTCCCTTGCAATTCTGGAATGAGGATACTATAAGTCTTCTAAGCCTTGTTTATAACTAAATCTATCATACTATGAGAGTCTTCTCAGTAGTATTTTTAACCCTAGAGAGGGATTCAAAAGCCATCTACCTCAACTCCCTAATTTTAGAAATAAGAAAATTGTTCAAAAAGGGTATTTAACTTATTCAAGATAATATGGGTAGTTTCAAGAACATTCCTGATTAAAAGCAAGCAGAGGCATTGAACTTGCTGAAAGCCAAGTGATATTATTATATAATTTCAAATTTAAAGTTACTTAAAATATCATCCAGAAAGGGGACAGGGAGGTGACTTGGTGGATTGAGAGCCAGGCCTAGAAATAATTGGTCCTGGGGTCAAATCTGGCCTCTGACACTTTGTAACTATGTGACCATGTGCAAGTCACTTGATCCCCATTGCCTAGTCTTTACTAGTATGGGCATGAAAAGGAGATGGGCATGGGAATTGTACAGAGATGGTATGGGCATTGTATAGAGATGGCATGGACACTGTACCCCTTAACTCAGGCAAACTGTAAATAGGGAAATTCCATTGCTTCTTTCTGTCCTTGTGACTCTAACCCAAGAACATCTGATAGCTACTATAAGACCCTGAGATTACTATCATCCTTGGATCATCTTTTAGGGTGAGATGGACAAAAATATACCTCCAGGCTATACCTTGATACCATTGGACTGTATCTCAGGCATCCATCTATTCCTTAAACAACGGGGGTTTCTGGGCAGACCCCAGTCAGATGACTGAACACCCCACCAAATACCTAAGTACTTACCACTCTAGAGTCACATCCACACATGACACCGTCTCATATACACACTGTTGTAAAGGGTATAAAAACCCCTGAACTCAAGCATTCTGGGAGCAACCCCCAGGGTTGTTCCATTCATGCTGTCTTGCTGGCCAATAATCCTATTTTACTGATAAATCTTTCTTTTTACTTTTAAGCTAAGTTTCAGTCTTGCATTCTTACAAAAGGTATCCTTCCCAAACCCAAGGGTTCACCATTGTACTGCACAACATCTGGTTGTAACCCCTTAACATTTACCATTCTTATGCTTTAGAACCAATACACAATATTGATTTTACGATGAAGATAAGGGTCTAAAAATATAATCTAACTACATTCATTCATTTTGAGGAAACTGAAACATAAAACAAACTGGCTTTCCAAAGATCATACATACAGTAAATAGCAAAGTTGGTGGTCAACTCCACAGCCTAACTCCAAATTCATCATTCTTTCTAGTATAATACACTTGTACTTCAGATATGTCACTCTAAATTTCTTCTGTAATTTAAATCTATATAAAGCTTAACTTTAGAATTACTTGTGCATAACAGATTATTAACAGGTAGTATAACAAAAAAGAGACAATTATTAATTTTATCTTAGTTTATTAAAAAGAGTACCCAGATTTTTCATTTTTTCAGTCAATACTATACTTTATCTAATAAATATGCTAATGTTTTCCTAATAAAAAGAATTAATTAAATTCATTGGCTCTGAGTCTAAGAGCCACTTTTGATACCTATGGAGTTTCTTTAGAGAGTTAAAATAAAAATGTGCCACTGGGGGTATACCATGGAAAGAAGTTTGTGTCATATTTAGATTATTTGACTAGTACTCACTTCCAGCTATTGTCAGCATACCAATATTTCATTAGTTGAGGTAGAAACAAACAAAAATATTTGGAGCTGATACTTCAAAAAGGTTATGAATATAATGAATTAATAATATTTCATGGTTGGTAAAGACAAGTGCACACACATATTCACACTCCATCTCATATGACTCACATAATAACCACATGATTATTTTTAGAAAGAACTGGGATTTTTAAGCATGAGAAGACGACGTGAGATGGGGCTGAGGGGTAATAATTATTTTCAATACATTTCAATTTATTGAATTGAAATCCAATACATTTCAGTGCTTTCAATAGAAGTATCTCAGGTAAGAAGGAGTTCACATGTTTTGTTTGCTTCCCTAGGAAAGAAATAAAATATGTGGAAAGAAAACATTTAAATCAATTTAAGTTTGATGCCTGAGGAAGAATAAACTAGTAAAGGTAACAACAAATGCTTCCTAACCATGAGAACTGTCTCAAAGTTAAATGAGTTGTCTTTTCTAGTATTAGAGGTAAATAATGCTTACTCCCTAGATGAATTTAAGGAAAGACTATATAATCACATTTGATATTATGATAGAAATATTTATTCAGACATAATTTTACAAGGTAACTACCAAAATTTTGTATTGTGTCATTGTGATTCCAATGCTTTGGGCTGGATTATTATTTGCTAATTTGCCAATGTTCCAGGTACTATCAGTTAGTCAATAGGGTAAAACAAGACAACAGGTGTAGACCTTACTTTAAAGCAAAGGAAAATTTGAACCACATTTTAAAATTTAAGCCTAATTTTCCACTAAAGTAGAAGGCAATCATTGATTTTAGAAAACTAAAAATAATTCAATGAATCAAACACTCATAAAATACCGACAAAATACAAGGCTCTCTGCTAGATGCTGAGAGTAGGATAAGATTTTTTAGATTTGTTTGTCAGTTACATTAAAATTTCTATGGATCTCACCTCCTTTCTCCATTTTCCTCACCTTGGAAGCATTAATCCCCAAAATACGCAAGTCTCAATTATAACATTTTTGTTTCTATTTATGTTTTTTCTCTGGAAGTAGACATTCACAAGTTATCCCTGAAATATTAATTCTGTATCTATGTATTATGTTATCTTGGTTCTACTCACGTTACTTTCCACAATTTCAAATAGACCTTTCCATTCAAAAAATTAATCTATTCATCATTTCTTACAGTGTAGTAGTATTTCCTTCAATTTCCAATTGTTAACTACACTAAAAGAGTTGCTATAAATATTTTGGGAATATAAGTTCTTTTCTTTTTTTGTCCTGATCTCCTTGTGAAAGACTTAAAACTGTATTTCTAGGTATAAGAAAATATATAGTTTTATAACCCTCTGGACATAATTCCAAATTGGTGTTTAAAAATAATGGATCAATTCACAGTTTCATTAACAATGTATTACTATCCTCATTTTCCATATGCTCTCTAGCACTTGTCATTTTGTCTTTTTATTATTTTATCCAATCTGATATAAGTGAAAAAAATATCTTAGAATTGCTTTGATTTTCATTTCTCTAATAAGTAATATTTTAAAGCATGTTATGCCTATGTTTGACTTTGATTTCTTAAACTAATTACTGTTCAAATTTTTAAACAATTTTTAATTGGGAAATGGCACTTATTCTTGTAAATTTAACAGAAGTTTTTGGCATATTTTAGATATGAGACTATTCCAAGAAATTTTTTACAAATTTCCCTCTACTACTTTTCTGTTTTCTTTCTAATCTTGACTACATTAGTTTTATTTGCACAAAAACTTTTATTTTCATACAGTCAAAATTAATGCACTCTATCTCTTGTTATTCATAAGTACCACTTATTCCTAAATCTGATGGGCAATAAAGTCTCTCCTCTTCTAGTTTGATTATGATATCTCCCTTCATGTCTAGGCCATGTATCCATTTTAACCTTAGCAAATGATTAGTCCATACCTAATTTGTGTAAAACTACTTTCCAATTAAAAAAAATAACCAAATGTTGAGTTCTTTCCCCCAAAATTTGGATTTGTTCCTTTGACAAATATGAAGTTACTTTAATCTTTTACTACTGTTTACTGTATATCTGTTCTGCTCCATTGATCTGTCTTTCTATTTCTTAGCTGGTACAAGATACTTTTGATAATTATTACTTTAAAAGTCAGTATAACATGAGGTATTGCTAAACCTTTTACACTTTAAAAAAGTTAATTCCTTTGATATTCATGTCCTTGAGTCAAAGAATTATTTTGTTTTTGTATTTGTATTCCCAGCAGATAAGGTAGAAAAATCATCACCTTCATCATTTGAATGCTAACTATTTTCATCCCTTTTTTTTATCTAGAAAAGAGGTAAAAATTTGGCTCTGGTCTCTATGTGTCATACTAATTAATATCTAAGCAGGAAGAAGGAATAATAATTATAATGCATTGAATATATTTAACAAGGTATTGGTAATATAATGTGTTGAGTAAAGAAGTGGTCATAAATTACAAAAGGCATACTAATGTGAAATGAGTTTTAAACAATCTCTTTACATGATGCCGTAGAGGAAGTTAACCATTCTCTAAGTGAAAGCCGAGCAGTTTAGGAATGTAGAATCAGCTACCTAGCCAAATGAAGCTTTAATGAACAATTCTTCCAAATGTCTGAAAAAGTTCAACCATTTTCCAAAATACCCAAAGTACCTATGTAGCAGTTTGCTTTTCAATTAAATTATGTTGGATATGTAAGAAGAAATATGAGCATTTTTAAAATCAATTGCTTTTAAATAATTACTTCTTTTGAATTTTCCAATTATTAAATGAATTTGAATTCCAAATATTGAATGAAAGGGTAAAAAGATTGGGATAAACATTCAAACCAGCAATACTTGTGCTTAATTTCTTATTCTCTGCTGCCCTTGATCCTAAATTTTCTTCCTGGATAAAAATCACCAATATTTCTGAATGATATGAAGGATTTGTGTTAGAGAAGTATACAAGTTAATGAGTCACAAAGGACATCAGCAAACTTCACCAAGCAGTCATTTTGAATTAAAGATATTTCAATGACCCTCTCCCCAACTTATTAATGAAAAACAAAAAAAGCCAAACAGTATTTGACAATATTTTAACTTGTTTTTAAAAAGAGAAATAGGGATTCTTTTGAAAGAATTAAAATAGAACACTACCATTTCATATTTGTATTCTATTTGTTCCTATAAAACATATATTCTTTTGTTAACGGCTTATTCTCTTAAGAATGAATGGCCAGAAAAAAAAACAGGGCAAATATAGGAAAGAACCATTATTTTCCTAATCATGGGTAACATACTAAATTATCTTAGCATTATCATGGTTCCATAGCTTAACAGTTCTTTAGAGGTCCTAACACCAACCACTTCACTTATTTTTAATTATTGTTTTATTTCCATTAGTTTTAAATTTTTTGAGTTCTAAAATATTTCTATGTCCCATATCCCTCACCGAGAAGCAATTTGGTATATTTTTACGATTAAAAACAGAATTAGATTAATTTGAGGTATGCATTAAATACCTATAGAATTACATTCAATTTTGGAAGCATTAAAAACTAAAATTTTGAATATAAGGAACTAAAAGTTTCCAATTCCTCTCAAGGGTCAGAATTAAGGTCATTAAATCATAAACATCACATGTTATCAAGTGGAAAAAAAAAAGAAATATCTCAAAGGGAGGATATTTGGAAATGTTAACATCAAAACATAAAATAAAGACAATGATACATCCTGATTCATGGAATTGTCCTTGAATCTCTTAGAATGATTTCATATAGTAAGACTTAATTTTCTGTTCTCACAATTCAAAAACATTAGTCTTTAGCTTAATCAGCAGCAGCCTTAATTTTCTTACATAGTCTCCTACACATCTGAATGAATGACACATATTCTACATTTAAATCATGTCTCAGAACTTTTTAGGTGCTGATTTTAATTGCAACTCATAGGAATCATCATGTTTATGATAATCATTTTGTATGTGAAGTCATGCACAACATAATTCAAAATTATCCATTTTGAAAAAGAAAAAGAGAATCAAACAATAAAAATAGTTTAAAATATATTTTAATCTGTATTTAGAATTTATCAAGTTCTTTCTATGGAGATGGATAGCATTTTTATCATGAATTCTCTGGAATTTTCTTGTATCATTCTGCTAATAAGATTAGCTAAATCTTTCACAATTTATCATGCTTAAAATAATATTCTTGCTGTATATGATATTCTCCTAGTTCTGCTTATTTCATTATGCATTAGTTGATGTAAGTTCTCCCAGACTTTTCTGAAGTTTTCCTGCTCATTACTTATTGCAAACTAGTATTCCCTCACACTCATGTACAATAACATATTCAGTCATTCCCCAATTCATAGTCATCTTGATTTCTAATTCTTTGCTTCCATAAAAAAGAGCTGCTAGGCTTCCAGGTTAAGATGGCGGCAGAGTAAAAAGCAGCTCTTAACCTATCCTGACTGAAACATATAAGACTCCTCAAGGAGACATAAAAACAAACCCAGTCGAATGGAGGGACCCCACAATAGGGCACAGTGTGGAAGGTATGTGGAATCGGGACATTTCCATGCTATAAAGGGGTGAAACAGCTCTCACTAAATCGCAGGCAGAGCAACCACCCCACCCCCACCCCTCTACACACACCTATAGCTCCGAAGCCAGCTAAAAAGAAATAGAGCAAGTTTGGGGCACCCACTGAGTCATTGACAGCTCCAGGGCCTATTCCTGAAAGCAGCAAGATTTAGGTCCCCAAAAAGCAAAGGAACAACCACGAACTCTAAGCGCGGGCGCAGAATGCAGGCGCAGAATACGGGGCGCAGGCAGACACAGGCACACATGTGAGCAAAGGCTCTGAAACCCTGAGTGGGGAACCAGCACAGACGGATATACAACTGTAGAAGCAGCTCCCTGAGACTTGTAAAGGAGCCTGCAGCAGAGGTCCAAGCAAGGGGGTCCACCAGGGGGCTTGACCTTGAGAAAAACCAGAACTCAGACCTCAGGACCCAAAAGACTGGAAACAGACCCTGAGAGCAAGGATAAAGCTAAGAAGCAGCTGGGATAATAATGGTTACCCAGAATCAGGAAGCTCAGAGGAGAAAGATGAACAAGAAAAAGAAAACTTTAACACTCGACAACTTTTACACAGAGAAAATCCAGACAACCTAGCAAATAGAGGGGGAGAACAAACAAGCATCCGGACCCTCCCAAAATAATAATGAAAACTCGTCATAAGCTCTTGAAAAGTTCAAAACTGAGATGACGAGAAAGATGGAAAAGATTTGTTTAGAGAAATGGGAAATAGATCAAAAGGAAATCAGGCAAGAAAATAACAGTTTAAAAGGCAGAATTTTGCAATTGAAAAGTGAGGCTCAGAAATCAAATAAACTGATAAGCAAAGTGAACACCAGAAATGACCATATTGAAAAGGAAAACCAAAAGATCATAGCCGAAAAGCAGTCCCTAAAGGCTAGAATTGAGCAATTAGAAGCTAATGATCTCTCAAGACAACAAGAACAAATAAAACGAAGTCAAAAGACTGAAAAAATAGAAGGAAACATGAAATATCTCAATGAAAAGGGACAGACCAAGAAAATCGGCCTAGACAAGACAATTTGCGAATCATTGGACCTCCAAAAAAAACCAGAAATTAATAGAAACCTGGACCCCATACTAAAAGAAATCATTCAGCAAAATTGCCCTGAAGTCCTACAACAAGAGGGCAATATAGACATTGAAAGAATCCATAGATCACCCTCGACACTCGACTTAGAAAAGACGACGCACAGAAATATAATTGCCAAATTTAAGAGCTTCCAAGTAAAAGAAAAAATCTTACAAGAAGCCAGAAAGTGACCATTCAAATATCAAGGAGCACCAATCAGGATCACACAGGATATGGCAACCTCCGCGCTAAAAGACCGCAAGGCTTGGAAAATGATATTCAGAAAGGCAAAAGAGCTGGGCCTGCAACCACGGATCAACTACCCATCAAAATTGACTATATGCTTCCAGGGGAAAGTATGGGCATTCAACAAAATTGAAGATTTCCAAGTATTTGCACAGAAAAGACCACAGCTAATTGGAAAGTTTGATATCCAAACACAAAAATTGAGGGAAACATGAAAAGGTAAATAAGAAACAGCGGGGAAAGAAATAAATCTCATAACTTTTAAATTTGCCTTTTTAAGGGCCTCAGTAAGATCTAATTATCTGTATTCCGATGTGGAGAAATGCTATGTATAATTCTCGGTACTGAACTCTATTCACCATTATAGTATTCACTATTATAGTAATCAGAAGAATAATTCACAGGGAGAGGGTGGAATACTAAATGGTCTAAGATGATATGGAGGGTGGGAAAGAGGGGGATGAATAGTAGGGGACACCAAGAGAAACTTGAGGGAACAAGAAAAATAGGATATTATATTACACACAAAGAGGGCCTGGGAAGGAGAGGGGACAAATCCTATTATAAGAAGGAGAGGAAGAGAGCATTAAGAGGTAATATTTAAACCTTACTCTCAGTGTAATCAACCCAGAGAAAGAAGAGTAGCTATACTATCCATTGGGATATAAAACTCTTATCTAACCCTACTGAAGAAAGTCAGAAGGGATAAACCAAGTGGAGCAGGGGAGTGGGGAGGTCAAAAAAAGGGAGGGGAGAAGAAGGGGGAGGGAATTCATTAGGCCTTTAAAAACAGAAAGAGGGGAAAAATAAGGGAGGGGGTAGAAAGGGAAGTTAGTCAAGGGAGGGGATAAGGGATAGGGTCTTAAACCACTGGTTTAAAAGGAAATAGTATAAGGAGAAGGGGTAGGAATAGGGGAGGATACGAAAATGTCAGCGAATGCACAACTTATAATTATAACTCTGAATGTGAATGGGATGAACTCGCTCATAAAACGGAAGCAAATAACAGAGTGGATTAGAAACCAAAATCCCACCATATGTTGTCTACAAGAAACACATATGAGGCGGGTGGACATACACAAGTTTAAGGTTCAGAGTTTGAGCAAAATCTTTTGGGCGTCAAATGAGAAAAAGAAGGCAGGAGTGGCTATTCTGATTTCTGACAAAGCCAAAGTAAAAATAGATATGATTAAAAAAGACAGGGAAGGTCATTACATCCTGATTAAAGGCAGTATAAACAATGAGGAAATAACACTTCTCAATATGTATGCACCAAGTGGCACAGCACCCAAATTCATAAAGAAGAAACTGGAAGAGCTCAAGAAGGAAATAGATAGTAAAACCATAATAGTAGGAGATCTAAATATTCCTCTTTCAGATCTAGATAAATCAAACCAAAAAATAAATAAGAAAGAGGTAAGAGAGGTGAATGAAGTACTAGAAAAATTAGACTTAATTTATATGTGGAGAAAAATAAATAGGGAGAAAAAGAAATACACCTTCTTTTTAACTGCAGATGGTACATTCACAAAGATTGACCAGGTAATAGGGCATAGAATCATTGCAAACAAATGCAAAAGAGCAGATATAATAAATGTAACCTTCTCAGATCATAATGCAATAAAAATAATAATTAGTAAGGGCACCTGGACAGGCAAATCAAAAACTGATTGGAAATTCAACAATATGATTCTCTAAAATAAGTTTGTCAAAGAAGAAATCAAAGAAACAATCAACTATTTCATTGAAGAGAATGACAATGATGAGACATCCTACCAAACTCTGTGGGATGCAGCCAAGGCAGTTCTCAGGGGGAAATTTATATCCTTGAGTGCATATATTAACAAATTAAGGAGGACAGAGATGAACGGATTGGGTATGCAACTCAAAAATTTAGAAAGAGCGCAAATTAAAAATCCCCAGATGAAAACTAAATTAGAAATACTAAAAATTAAGGATGAAATTAATAAAATTGAAAGTAAAAGAACTATTGAGTTAATAAATAAGACTTGAAGCTGGTATTTTGAAAAAACAGATAAAATTGACAAAATACTGGTCAATCTAATAAGGAAAAGGAAAGAAAACCAAATTGACAGTATTAAAGATGAAAAGGGAGACCTCACCTCTAATGAAGGGGAAATCAAGGCAATCATTAAGAACTATTTTGCCCAATTATACGGCAACAAATATAACAATTTAAGAGATATAGATGAATATTTATAAAAACATAAATTGCCTAGATTAACAGCAGAAGAAATAGAATACCTAAATAGTCCCATATCAGAAATAGAAATTGAACAAGCCATCAAAGAACTCCCTAAAAAAAATCACCAGGACCTGATGGATTCACAAGTGAATTCTATCAGACATTCAAAGAGCAAATAATCCCAATACTATACAAATTATTCGATATGATAAGCAAAGAAGGAGTCCTACCAAATTCCTTCTATGACAGAAATATGGTACTGATCCCAAAGCCAGGTAGACCAAAAACAGAGAAAGAAAACTATAGGCAAATCTCCCTAATGAACATAGATGCAAACATCTTAAATAGAATACTAGCAAAGAGACTCCAGCAAGTAATTAAGAAGATCATCCACCATGATAAGGTGGGATTTATACCAGGAATGCAAGGATGGTTCAACATTAGGAAATCCATCCACATAATTGACCATATCAACAGTCTAACAAACAAAAATCACATGATTATCTCAATAGATGCTGAAAAAGCCTTTGACAAAATACAGCATCCATTCCTATTGAAAACGCTGAAAAGTATAGGAATAGAAAGACCCTTCCTAAAAATAATAAACAGTATATACCTAAAATCATCAACAAGCATTATATGCAATGGGGATAAATTAGAAGCCTTCCCAATAAGATCAGGAGTGAAACAAGAATGCCCATTATCACCTCTATTATTCAACGTAGTACTAGAAACACTAGCAATAGCAATTAGAGAAGAAAAAGAAATTGAAGGTATCAAAATAGGCTAGGATGAGACTAAGCTATCACTCTTTGCAGATGATATGATGGTCTACTTAAAAAATCCTAGAGAATCAACAAAGAAGCTGGTAGAAATAATCAACAACTTTAGCAAAGTTGCAGGATACAAAATAAATGCACATAAATCATTAGCATTTCTATATATTTCCAACATATTAGAGCAGCAAGAGGTAGAAAGAGAAACACCATTTAAAATTACCCTAGACAATATAAAATACTTTGGAATCTATCTACCAAAACAAACACAGCAATTTTACAAAAACAACTACAAAACACTTTCCAAACAAATAAAACTGGATCTCAACAATTGGAAAGCCATTGATTGCTCATGGGTAGGACAAGCTAACATAATAAAAATGACCATTCTACCCAAATTAATCTATTTAGCACCATACCTATCAAACTACCAAAAAACTTCTTTACTGAATTAGGAAAAACTATAACAAATTTCATTTGGAATAACAAAAGATCAAGAATATCAAGGGAAATAATGAAGAAAAATGTGAAGGAAGGGGGCCTAGAAGTACCAGATATTAAACTATACTATAAATCAGCAATCATCAAAACAGTATGGTACTTGCTAAGATACAGAAGGGAGGATCAGTGGAATAGACTTGGGGTTAATGACATCAGCAAGACTGTGTATGATAAACCCAAAGAACCCAACTTTTGGGACATGAATCCACAATTTGACAAAAACTGCTAGGAAGTATGGAAAACTATATGGGAGAGATTAGGTTTAGATCAACATCTCACACCCTACACCAAGATAAATTCAGAATGGGTGAATGGCTTCAATATAAAGAGGGAAACTATAAATAAGTTAAATGAACACAAAATACTATACCTGTCAGATCTCTGGGAAAGGAAAGATTTTATAACCAAGCAAGAGTTAGAGAAAATTACAAAATGTAAATTAAATGGTTTTGATTATATTAAGCTAAAAAGCTTTTGTACAGACAAAAACAATGTAGTCAAAATCAGGAGGGAAACAACAAATTGGGAAAAAATCTTTATAACAAAAAACTCGGACAGGGGTCTAATTACTCAAATATACAAGGAGTTAAAGCAATTGTATAAAAAATCAAGCCATTCCCCAATTGAAAAATGGGCAAGAAACATGAATAGGCAATTTTCAGGTAAAGAAATCAAAAGTATCAATAAGCACATGAGAAAGTGTTCTAAATCTCTAATAATTAGAGAAATGGAAATCAGAACAACTCTGAGGTATCACCTCACACCTAGCAGATTGGCTAAAATGAAAGAAGGGGAGAGTGATGAATGTTCGAGGGGATGTGGCAAAATTGGGACATTAATGCATTACTGGTGGAGTTGTGAATTGATATAACCATTCTGGCTGGCAATTTGGAACTATGCCCAAAGGGCTATAAAAGACTGCCTGCCCTTTGATCCAGCCATACCATTGCTGGGTTTGTACCCCAAAGAGATCATAGATAAACAGACTTGTAGGAAAATATTTATAGCTGTGCTTTTTGTGGTGGCAAAAAACTGGAAAAGGAGGGTATGCCCTTCAATTGGGGAATGGCTGAACAAATTGTGGTATATGCTGGTGATGGAATACTATTGTGCTAAAAGGAATAATAAACTGGAGGAGTTCCAGGTGAACTGGAAAGACCTCCAAGAACTGGTGCAGAGTGAAAGGAGTAGAGCCAGAAGAGCATTGTACACGGAGACTGATATACTGTGGTAAAATCGAATGTAATGGACATCTGTACTAGCAGCAGTGCAATGACCCAGGACAGTTTTGAGGGATTTATGGTAAAGAACGCTACCTGCATTCGGAGGAAGGACTGTAGGAGTGGAAACATAGAAGATAAACAATTGCTTGAACTCATGGGTTGGGGTGGACATGATTGGGGATGAGCACTTGAAACTACCACACCAATCCAATAGGTCTTGATTGATGACACATGTTACAACCAGTGGAAATGCGTGTTGGCCATGGGTGAGGGGATAATGGAGGTGAAGGGGAAAGTAGAGGCATGAAACATGTAAACATATTAAAAATGAATATTAAAAAATATTTAAAAAAATAAAAAAAATATATAAAAAAACCAACAACAACAAAAAAAGAGCTGCTATCAGTATTTTTATGTGAATAAGCCTGTTTCCTTTTCTTCATCTATTTGGGATATAGACTTACTACTGATCCTCCTGACAGTTTTAAAGATTTTTGATTGTCTTCTTCTTTTACTCAAATTAATTAATTCTTTATCTATTATATGGCATTGTTTATAAAATCATTTGAAAGCTTATTACTTTGTTATTTTTGGCTTTCAACTTCATTAATCTCTCCTTTGATTTTTAAGATTTCCATATCGATGTAAAATTTCCAATGATCAAAAAAATCTGTGAACATATAAAGATCAAAAGGATATATAGTGGGGGCAGCTGGGTAGGTCAGTGGAGTGAGAGTCAGGCCTAGAGACAGGAGGTCCTAGGTTCAAACCTGCCCTCAGCCACTTCCCAGCTGTGTGACCCTGGGCAAGTCACTTGACCCCCATTGCCCACCCTTACCAATCTTCCACCTATGAGACAATACACCGAAGTACAAGGGTTTTAAAAAATTACAAAAAAAAGGATATATAGAGAAGAATAAACAGGAGAAAAATAATATGAAGGAAAACACAACTAGTACTGTATGTGTGGGGGTCTATAACTATGAATGTGACTGGGATTAATGCACTCATAAAATGTAAGAGGATAGGAGAGTGGATTAAAAACTAGGATCCCACAAATTGCTGTCTGTAAGAAACACATTTAAAACTTGGTGAAACCTATAAAGTACAAATAAGAGACAAGAAGAATTTTATATATTGCAGCTAAAGTTTTTTTTAAAAAAAGCAGGGTTAGCAATCATGGTTTCAGATAAAGGAAAAATAAAAATTGATCTAATAAAAACAGATAAAGAAGGATAAAAGGTATCATGAACAATTAAACAATATTAATATTAAAACTATATGCACATATGGCCTAGAGTCCAAATTCTTTAAAGAAAAGTTATGACTTGCAGGAGGAAATAGAAAGCAAAATGTTACTAGTGAAAGATCTCAATCTTCCCTTTATAAAAGTAGATAAATGCAACCCAAAAATAAACAAGAAAGAAGTTAAAGAGTTTAAACAGGACTTGAGAAAATCTAGATATAATATACCTCTGGAGAAAATTAAATGGGAATAGAAAGGAATATTCCTTTTTCACATCAGTATATGGCATCTCCATAAAAATGGACCTCATTATTCAGCATAAAATCATGACATCAAAATGAAAAAAAATCATGAATATTAAATGCACACTTTTCAGACAATAATCCAATAAAATTGTTCTCATCAAAGAGTAGCAGAATGACTAAAACTTAATTAGGAACTAAATAATCTTTTCCTAAAGAACAAATGGGTCAAAGGATAAATCATAGAAATAACCAATAATTTCATTAAAGAAAATGACAATGAGTAGACAACATATCAAAAAGAGAACATGTATTGCAAAATATAAGAAAAAGATCATTAAAACTGTATTTATATGTAAAAAATTAAACTAAGAAAAATAAATTGAAAGGTTGACTATCAGTTTGGTAACAGTGAATATATTGTGTTATATGATTGTGAAGGGATATGATTGTGTTATTCAAAATAATGAGCAGACTACTCTAAAGCAGTAGTCATCAAAACCATCTGCTACTGGCTTATTATATAAAGATGGATCCGTGAAATAGATTAGCAGTAAATGACCTCAGCAATCTTGTGTTTGATAAACCCAAAGAGGTCAAAATGGGTATATGATTTAAATATAACAGTGATATGATAAGTAAACTTTTTAGGTGAATTAGGTGAGCATAGAATTGGTTATCTGTCAGATCTATGGAGAAATAGAAGATTTTAAAACCAAACAAGAGATAAAAGAACATTACAAGACATGAAATGAATAATTTTGATCATTTTAAATTAAAAAGTTATTGTACAAACAAAACTAATGCAACCAAGTTAGAAGGGAAGCAAAAAACTGGGCATAAAAATTATAATGAATTTCTCTAATAAAGGTCTAATTTCTCAAATATATAAAGAACCAAGTCAAATTTATAAGAAATCACATCATTCCCCAATTGTTAAATGGTCAATGAATAGGCATTTTTAAGATGAAGAAATCAAAGCTATCAATAATCATATTAAAATGTTCTAAATCCCTCTTGATTAGAGAAATGCAAATTAAAACCTCTGTATTGTACAGGTACCACCTGACACTTAGCAGATTGGCTAATATGAAAGTAAAGGAAAATAATAAATGTTGGAAGGCATATGGGCAAAATTGAGACACTGATGTTTTGCTGATGGAGTTGTGAATTGATCTAACTTTTCTTTTTCTTTTTTTTTTTTTAACCCTTAACTTCTGTGTATTGTCTCATAGGTGGAAGATTGGTAAGGGTTGGCAATGGGGGTCAAGTGACTTGCCCAGGGTCACACAGCTGGGAAGTGGCTGAGGCCAGGTTTGAACCTAGGACCTCCTGTCTCTAGGCCTGACTCTCACTTCACTGAGCTACCCAGCTGCCCCCTGATCTAACTTTTCTGAAAGGCAATTTGGAATTATGTCCAAAGGGCTTTAAAAGAATGTATATCTTTTGATCCAGAAATACCACTACTAGGTCTGCAACCCAAAGAGATTTTTTAAAGTGGTCAAAGAAATGTTTATACAAAAATATTCATAGCTGTGCTTTTTGTGGTGGCAAAAAAATTTGAAACTAAAGGGATGTTCCTCAATTGGGGAATGGCTGTACAAATTGCGGTATATGATGGTGATGGAATACTATTTTGCTATAAAGAATGATGAACAGGATGATTTCAAAAACAACTGTAAAGTCCTCTGTGAACTGATGCAGAGTGAAATATGCAGAACCAGGAGAACATTATTCACAGTAACTGAAACATTGTGGGATGATCTTATGTGATTGAATTTGATACTAAAAGCAATGCAATGATTTTGGACAATTCTGAGAGACTTATGCAAAAGGATTCATTCCCCTCCAGAGAAAAAGCTGTTGGAGTAGAAATGTGATGAAAAGATATGATTTATCACTCTTTTATTAAGGTATATGATTTGCAGTATTGGTTTTAGAAGATTATTCTCTTACAAAAATGAATAATATGGAAAAATGTTTTGAGTGATAGTACATGTTTAAGCTAGTGGAATTTCTTATCAACTCTAGGAGGGTAGAGGAAAAAGGGAAAGGAGACAACAGGAATCATGTAACTTTGGAAAACTTATGGTTAAATTCATTATTGGAATAAAATAAAAAATAAAAAATAAGTGAAGAATACTTTCAGAAAAAACAGGAAAGGTTTATGTGATTTTATGCAAAGTAAAATGAGCTAAATGAGGAGAATATTATACACTTGATCATCATAAATTGATCAGCTTTGAATAACTTAGGTATTCCTGACAGTACAAATTCTTAAGACAGTCTTATGTCAGCTAGGTGGTGTAATCAACAGATAACTGGTTTTGTAATGAGGAAAACTCATCATTATGAGTACAGATCTGGCCTCAGATACTTTCTAGTTGTATGATCCTGCTAAAATCTTTATTCTATTTGCCTCAATTTTCCATCTGTACAATTAGCACTTAAGTATCATTTCCAAGAAATCTCCCAATGGAATCATGAAGAGTTGAACATCTCTGAACAGGAATGACAGTTTTGAAGGATCTGTGATGAAAAATGTTGTCTGCCTCCAGAGAAGGAACTAATGGAATCTAAGAGCAAATCTAAAATTCTTTTCTTTTACTTTATTTTTTGTCTGTGTTTTCTTTCTCAGAATTACTAATTTGAAATAAGTTTTGCATTACTACTCAGGTATAATGTATGTAAAATTGTTTTTCTTATCTGTGATGAGAGGAAAAAGAGAGAGGAAGAAAATTTGAAATTTAATATTAAAATGTTTAAATTATTTTTACATAAAATTGTAAAAGTGAAAATATTTAAAAATATTTAAATATCTTGGGATTAATACAAAATATGTATTTGTCTCCAAATTGATTTCTAGATCATGTTTTGAAAACTATAGTTCTAATTCAAGCACATGGTCAGTTTTAATAGTCTCATAAGTTTCGTTTTTGTTTTTACTTTAGCTACTGAAAGGATTGGATTTTCCTCTTTCCTTGTTTTGAAGATCTCCCTGTTAGAAATTTTCTTCACCAATTCAGATCACATGATATTTTATAATCTTAGAGAGTCATGTGGGACATTAAGAAGTTGCGTGACCTCTTCAAAAGGAGATTGCTATTATGTCAGGGGCAGAGCTTGAACTCAAGTATTCAAGATTTCAAGGTCAACCCTATATACATTTGGCCATACTGGCTCATTATATGTGATAAACCAATAAAATGGTACTAGATAAGAGAATATAACTTGGAAGACATATGTTCCCTGTGTTTAATATTTGAAGGGCTGTCATATTGAAAAGGGATTGGACTTGTGATGCTTAGTTCCTAGGGAAAGAATTAGTAACAATGGGTAAAAGCAAAATGAGTAAAAAGAGAATAAACCAACAAACTTTCTAACAATGAATCTTCCCAAAATTGGAATGGATTATGTCAGGAGCACACAATAACTATATCCTAACTGGAAATGTACTCAAAAAAGTTTGCTGGACTTTTTTTCTGAGTTTATGTTATGTTGATGCTATTCAATTATGGGTTAGAATAATGTTCTTTGACGGCCTTGTCAACTTTGAAATTCTATGATTATGTAGTCACTATTTTTTAAACAAGGATTGAAGAGCTAAATCTGATTAATTGATGATAAACTATCTGAAATGAAATGATACAATCCATTCACAGCTTAAATTTACATCCTCAACTTCTTCTCTCTCACTCCCCATATCCAATCAGTCAATGTTACCTTTGCAACACATTTCACATATGACTCTTTCTCTACTCTAGCACTTCCACCACCCTAGTACAGATTCTTATAACATCATTTAGGGACTGTTGCAATAGACTTTTAAGGACACATTATCACAATTCTATCCAGTTCATCATTAGTTCAACAAAATGATCTTCCTAAAGTTCAAAACTGATCATATCATGCCCCTCTTTAATAAATTCCAGTATCTCCCATTACATCTAGAAAAAAAGATTAAATCCTCTTTTTGGTATTCAAATAGTTTCATTTGTGGCTACCATCTACCTTTTCAATCTTCTTACACATTTTGCACCCTCATATTTTTTTTTCAATATAGTGGCACTGGCTTCCTTATTATTCCTTGTACATGACCTGAAATATCTTAACTGAAAAAAATTTTAATGACTGTATTACATAACTTGAATTCTCCTTCAATTTTTCCTCCTAACTTCCTTGAAGTTTCATCTAAAGGTTTTACCTTCTTCAAACAAGCCTTTGCTAGCCCCTGCTTTCATTCTGAAATTGCCCCCATTATATCCTGCATATATTTTATTTATATATAATCTTTTGCATGTTGTCTGACTATTAGACTTTTAGCTTTTTAGTAAAAAAGGAAAATCTGCTTTTCTGTCATTCTTTATATTTCTGGTGTTTCACAACATTTGGCACATAGCAAACACTTAATAAATAGCAGTTATCTGACGGACTCACTGTTTTCTGCATTCAGAAGTTCTGAAAAGTTTATTATTATTACCTAAATATTGAACTTTATCGAATTAAAGAGATATTGATTTATATCATTATGATGACAAATTTTATTTTACTTTGATAGTCTTGATGCCTATTATACAATGAATACCTCAATCTACTGTTTAAGGTTCATAGACTCATAGAATTTTGTGTTGGAAAAGACCTAAACACATAATTCAACCCTCTATTTTATAGCAGTGTCTCAAAAAAGAGAAGAGACTTAACCATGGTTATTCAGGTAGTAGACTCTAGGCTTCATTCAGAAACTGATCAGATACAAGTTTCAAAAATATTATATTTAGGCAATATTTAAGATGATTCTTTTTTTAATTGAAAAAAAATTAATTAATTAATCTAGAATATTTTCCTATGGTTGCATGATTCATGTTCTTTCCCTCATCAGACCCCTTCCCCTCATAGCCAATGCACAATTTCACTGGGTTTTACTAAGATGATTCTTATTGGATTTAAAAAGAAATTTTTAAATACCCATATCTTTATGTTACTAGAGCTAATAATTATGAATGGAGTCATCTTATAGGTCATAATGTGCTAGATCCAGAGCTAGAAGGGATCTCAGAGGCCATTTCATTGTATAACTTCCTCATTTTAAAACTAAGATACTGAGACTCATATGGGCTTAATGACTCAGCTAAATCTACACAAGCAATATGAGGTAGAATTGGAATTTGAACCCCAGTTATGTCCCTTCCATTTTTAATTAAGAAAAAATAAAAATGGATTTATGAACATTAACAAGCTATATAAATGCTATATATCTATTAATTGTAAATAGACATTGTAGATTATTCCAGTATGGAATCCTTCTTTCTGCCATATTAACTCTTTTATATGAACTGTAGAATCATTGTTCTTAGAACTTCAAGAGCTCTCAGTGACAAATTCATGCGTATTGAAAATGAAGACCAGAGCAAGGAAATGACAACAGTTGTCATAGAGGCAGGAAGTATGAAAGGTGCAATTTAAATTTAGGTCTCAGAAATATCAATTATGGTCTCAGACTATAAATGTAAAAAAGATAGCTATCTTTCTTCTACCCCTCCAAAATAAGGAAAAGTTGGTAAATAGTCTCTAATTCCAAATAACTTGAAATAATAAGGGAGGATTTTTGCAAGTTCCAAAACCAAGGTTATTCCTATTCTCAGTCTAAGAAAATCATGATACAGACTACAATGGTAAAAACAAGAGGAAAAAAAACAGAACTAATCATTTTTTTTTCAAGACAATAGTACAATGACATGAAAGGAGATCTTGGTGACATGGGAACTCTATATACTGTTCTTTAACAGTGTTCCATATTGCCTCACCTGCCTGTATCAGAGGGCTAAAATATCTGTCTGGCACTTCATTAAAACAGCTCCCACTGAGATAACTTCATGATTCTGAGCTGCATCCAAGGAAACTGTTTCATGAGTCAATGCAGCAATAAAGGAATTTGGAATGATTCCCTGATACTTGAAATAACTAAGAATTCTTCATGTGATTGACTCTCTATGTATGCATTAACTAAAAATATCCATGATCTTATTAGACTCTTAGCTGTCTGCTATGAAAGAATATTTACAGGGAGACAGGATGAAAACTATGTCCAGAAACGGAAACAGCTGAAAACACCATTCAATTAACAAAGGATCCCAACAAATGCATTTTATAACACTGAGAAAAAATAGAATGACAATTGTGATGGAAGAGGAGAAAAAGAGTGATTAAATATAGGCACTGAAAGATTTCAGGGCAGCTTGCAAATCTCAAGGAAATGTTAGGCCTAAATTCTGGGGAAATGGGCTATATCTTTATTAGGAATCAGAAGTTAGAAATTCAATGAATTATTCTTGATCAATTATATAATCGTCTTTTTTTTTTAAATTTTTTTTAAACCCTTGTACTTCGGTGTATTGTCTCATAGGTGGAAGAGTGGTAAGGGTGGGCAATGGGGGTCAAGTGACTTGCCCAGAGTCACACAGCTGGGAAGTGGCTGAGGCCAGGTTTGAACCTAGGACCTCCTGTCTCTAGGCCTGACTCTCACTCCACTGAGCTACCCAGCTGCCCCCTATATAATATTCTAATTATGGAGACATGTAAATAATTGTGTAATTGATGCTAATCTTATATTAATTTATTTTGCAGTAATAAGAACATACTTGGAGTAAAAAAAAAAAAAGAAACCTGGGCTGAAATTTTGTTCTTTTTATTCAATGATTGCAATAATAATTGTTCAAGTCCTCTGATTCCTCAGTGATTTACTTTTCTCATTTATGGAATGGATATGATAATACTTGCAGTAGTTATCACAATGGGTTTTGTAAGGCTCAAATATGTTAAAACACTTAAGAAATATTAAAATGTGAACTATATCCATCTTGATTAATGGATTTCTTCAGTCCTTCAAAGCTAAAAATAATTTATAACGTCCTCCATTAAATATTTGAAGTGGTTCAGTATAAGTAGTGATAATGATCCTAGCCCACCATGATATGAACATTCAATTGTGTAGCATTTAATGTAGAAGCTGACATCATATAAAATATATGATAAATAAAAAATATATGTTGATTCCACATAATTTCTAAGGGAATATAACATTAAAACCTTTAGTAGGTAAAATTAATCATTTAAACTTTTTTTAGAAGTTAAATCAAAAATTGATTTGAGAAAAATGAATAAAGGAAGAAACACAACACAGAGAAGAGTATCCTGTATTTATAATGAGAAATGAGTTCAAATCAAAGTTCTGTTTCTTATTTCTTTTGTTATGCAACTTCTATGTGTCTCAATTTCCTTATTTATAAAATGAGAGAAGTAGTCTAGATGACCTACTGAGGTCAATAAAGCAAACAGAAAGCATTTGTTAAGGATTGTTATATGCCACACACTTTGCTAAGGTCTGGGAAGATAAAACAAAACAATCCTTGCCTTTATGAAGCTTATATTCCAGCTCAAAAGCCTTTTTGCTATGAAATATAAAATTCTTCATGATTTCCTTAATATATGGGGAAGAAAATATATGATTATCATCCCCCCTGCTAAATGTCAGAGACTATGCTAAGTACTTTATAAATGATATACTTTATCCTCCCAACAAGAGGAGTTGTTATCCTCCCAAAAACAACAAACATATTGTGTTTTTCCCCTTCTTACAGTTGAAGAAATAGAGGCAGATAGAAGTTAAGTGGCTTGCCAGAGTCCCAGAATTAGGAATTGTCTGAGGACAGATTTGAATTCAAGTCTTCATGACACTATACTGCTGTGCAGCCTAATTGTAAATTTTATAATTAAATATATATTAGATAAAAATAACGCATGTATCAGCCTACAAATTACAGAAAAATGTCTAATCTAAATTGGTATAGGCATCTTATGAAAGAGGACTCAAGTCTGGTCAATAAGGAATTATCAGTTGTTTAGTATATGCCAAGCAGTCTGCAAAGTGCTGGGAATACAGAAAAAAGTAAAAAAAAAAATAGAGTCTTTAAGGAGATCATTTCAGAGGACAGAAAATATGGGAATAGCTACAAACATACAACATGTATTTACATATATGTGTGTGTACACAAACCATAGACATGTAGAAACCATACACGTAGTAAATGGTGGATAATTTAAAAGAGAATTAAAAGCTATGCTTTTTATTAAACCAGTGAATGACTGAAAGAAAAATCTCTTTTCAGAATTAATGTCGTATGAAACTAGTAGATAAGTTTTCAATGCAATCTCACTTAAAAATTATCTTAATTTGAACAAAAAAATCCTGTCTTCAGTCAAAATTACATTGAAATAGTTATGTTAACATTAAATTCTGTTCACATCCAGAGATAAAAGCAAAGAATTTCCATTGAAGAGTATTTTCTCTTTTAAAAATTTTATTTTGAGTTCCAAAATTTCCCCTTCCGTTCACCATTTTCTTTGCCTATTAAAAAGACAAAAAATACTATTCTCATAATAATTATAAGGCCACTCAAAACAGACTTCTACACTAACTGTTTTTAAGGAAAAAAAGTTTAAAAAATACATATCAATCTGTACTCAAAGTTCATCATTTCTCTCTCTCTGGAGGTAGGTAGTATTTCTTGTCTTGATTCATTTGTTATTTTAAGGATCACTGTATTGATCAGAGTAGTTATGTCTTTCACAATTCATCATCATTACAGTATTTCTGTGATGTAAAATATCATCCTACTTCTCTTCATTTCACTTTGTATCAGTTCATGTTTTCCTAGGTTTTTCTGAAATCATATTGTTCAAAATTTCTTATAGCATAATAGCTACATATATCACATCCATATATCATATATTTTAGTCATTCCCCAAATGATGGGCATCCTTCAGTTCCCATTTCTTTGCCAATAAAAAAAGAGCACCAATAAATATTTTTGTATGTCTTGGTCCTTTTCATTTTTCTGTTATCTCTTCAGAGTGCAAATCTAGTAGTTGTATTATTGGTTCGAAGAGTATGGAAATTTTTAAGCCTTTAGGACATAATTCCCTATTGGACTCCAGAATGGTTGGACCAGTTCTCAACTCCACCAAAAGTGTATTAGTATATGTATTTTTCCACATTTTCTCTAGCATTTGTCACTTTCCTCTTTTCTCATTAACCATTTAGAAAGTTATGAATTGGTACCTTAGAGTAGTTTTAATTTAGATTTCTCTTATCAACAGGGATTTAGAGCAATTTTTTATGTGACTACTGATAGCTTTGATTTTTTTTCCCTTTGGAAAACATTTATTTTGATCAATTCCTAAGTGTGGAATGGATCTCATTGTTTTATAAAACTGTCTGAGTTTCCTTTATATTTGAGAATTAGGCCTTTTAAAAAAGAAATATGTTTTAAAAATGTTCACCAGTTTTCTGCTTTCCTTTTTAATTTTGGCTGCATTCATTTTGTTTGTGGGAAACCTTTTAATTTTAAATTAAACTCTGTTTCTTCTAATGTATTCAAAAGTATCCATTTTACCTCTAGTGATCTTCTCTATCACTTGTTTGGTGTTGAGCTCTTCTTTATCCATACTTTTAACTAGTAATTTTCCCCCTGTACCCATAATTTTCTTATAGCATACTTTATGTATAAATCATGTACCCATTTTGAGCTTTTCTTGTTATATACTGTGAGATACCGGCCTATGTCAGATTGCTTTCCAGATTTCCCAGGAGGTTTTTGTTTCTTTGTTTTTGTCAAATAGTGAATTTCTTTCCAAAAAGCTGTGATATTTCAGTTTTTTTTACACTGTAGATAGTTGTGGTCTTCTAGTTCTGTATATTGCATACCTAATGACTGACAAGCCACTCCACATTTTATTCAAGATGATATTGTTTTGACAATTACTAATTTGAGATATGATATTGCTAGGGCAGCTTCTTTAGAGGACACCTAATGCTTGTATTATAGAAGGAGCAACTAAGGAACCTTGAGTTGTTTCAGAATTTCTTAATCACCTATTTAGTCATATTAAGACAAACGAAAATACATACTAATCCCAAAGTGATCTTTTACTACTGTACAAATAATGATTCCTAGATTTAAAATAAAAGGAGAGAATTCCCCTTATTTTTTTTTCTTTTCCTACATTCCATGAGTACACACATATACTCATGATTTTATATATAATAATTATAAAAATGAAAATTGTCAAGAGATAAAATACATAATACTTCAAGGAGCCATTAAAAACAAAGCAAAAGCAGTATTTGTTTATACTTAGAAAAAGGCTTAACAACTATGAAAATTTTCTTTTTCAATTGAAGAAGGAGGGATATAGTTTAGTTAAATAATGATTGTAGCAATTATTTACCATTCTGTTTTGACACTTAACAAATTTAATAGAAAGCTAAGCCAGATTTTAGATGTGAACAAATGGAGACAACTGAATGGGATTTTTAAAGAGTACACTTATTATTTAGGATCACTTAGGACTTTTACAATAATTTATCTTATGCTAGGGCTTTAAGAAGTCAAGAAAATGTAGAAAACAGAAATTTATTTAAATTGATCCAACCATTCTGGAAGGCAAATTGGAACTATGCCAAAAGGGCTTGAAAAGACTGCCTGCCCTTTGATCCAGCCATACCACTTCTGAGTTTATACCCCAAAGAGATAAGGAAAAAGACTTGTACAAAAATATTTATAGCCAAGTTCTTTGTGGTGGCAAAAAATTAGAAAATGAGGAGATACCCTTCAATTGGGGAATGGCTAAACAAATTGTGGTATCTGTTGGTGATGGAATACTATTGTGCTCAAAGGAATAATGACCTGGAGTAATTCCATGTGAACTGGAAAGACCTCCAGGAATTGATGCACAGTAAAAGCACCAGAACCAGGAGAAAATTGTACACAACGACTAATACACTGTAACACAAGTGAATGTAATATATTTCCCTAATAGCAGCAATGTAATTATCTAGGACAATTCTGAGAAACTTATGAGAAAGAACACTATCCACATGCAATGAAAAAAAAACTGTGGGAGTAGAAACAGAAGAAAAACAATTGCTTGATAACATGGGTAGATGGGGATATGATTGGGGATGTAGCCTTAAATGATCACCCTAGTGCAATTATCAATAATATGGAAATAGGTCTTGATTGATGACAAATGAAAAAACCAGTGGAAATGTGTATTGGCTATGGGGGTGGTGTGGGGTGTGGTAGAGGGGAGAGTAAGAACATGAATCATGTATCCATGGGAAAAATTTTTCTAAAAAATAAAATTAAAAAAAAAGAAATATGGATTTACATTGAAGGTACTGGTATAACCTGTTTCAGGTTATGTATAGCCTTGGAGGGGAGTAGAGAGGGAGAATATCTGAATTTTAAAATGTTATAAATTGTTTTTACACAAAACTGAAAAAATAAAAGAATAATATGGAAATAGGTCTTAATCAATGACACATCTAAATCCCAGTGGAATTGCTCATTTGGCTATGGGAGGGGGTTAGGGGTGGTGTGGGAAAGAACATAAATCATGTAAGCATGTGAAAATCTTCTTAATTAATTAATAAATTAATTAAAAAGAATTAAAAAGAATTTTATTTAAAATCCTTTATAAATGGCAACAAAATAAACATTCTGATAACACCAACAAAACAAAGATGGAGTTCTTCAATAAAAACTATAGCCTAAAATGAAAGTATTTAAAAAACAAAAATGAAAGAAACATAAATGTATATAAGGTATGTCTATGTATGTACATTGTATATAGATTTATATTTTGTCTTTATATATGTATTTAAATAAATGACTTCATTAAAAATATACACTCTAAACCAATGATGGGCAAACTACAGTCTGGGGGCCAGATGAGGTCCCCTGAAATGTTCTATCTAGCCAAGCTACCTTATTCCTAATCTGTTGAGTACAATGAGTAGGATACAATACAATGAGTAGGATACAATACAATGAAACTTCAAAAGAGCTGCCTGAAAATCAGAATAACAGATGAGCATTTCCTTTCCTTTGGCTCCCTCTTTAAAAAGTTTCCCCATCACTGCTCTAAGCTATAGAAATTCTAAGGGAAAAAGTAATGATTCTGATTAAATTTAAAATGTCTCCTCTACATACATATTTTCCTCTATAGTTCAAGGAATTGTAACTCTTGATATAAAATATGAGAATAGAATCAAAGATATAATTATTGACAAATGGGTAACAAAATTATCTTTATTGGCAGAAGATAGAATGATATACTTTAAAAGCTTCAGAGAATAAGTGGGAAAATTCATTGGCATGATAAATAACTTCAGCAAAATATTAGAAAACATAAGATTTCCACAAAATTAGCACATATATAATGCATGTAACAGATGTTAGATGGTTGATATGGTCAATTATGTGGATGGTTTTCCTAATGTTGAACCATCCTTGCATTCCTGCTATAAATCCCACCTGATCATGGTGGATAATCTTCTTGATCACTTGCTGGAGTCTCTTTGCTAGTATTCTATTTAAGATTTTTGCATTTATGCTCATTAGGGAAATTTTTCTCTAGTTTTCTTTCTCTGTTTTTGATGTACCTGGCTTTGGAATCAGTAGCATATTTAGGTCATAAAAGTAATTTGATAAGACTCCCTCTTTGCTTATTATATCAAAAATGTGTATAGTATTGGGATTAGTTGTTATTTGAATGTCTGATAGAATTCACTTTTGAATCCATCAGGCCCTGGCGATTTTTTCTTAGGGTGCTCTTTGATGGCTTGTTCAATTTCATTTTCTGATATGGGATTATTTAGATATTCTATTTCTTCTTCTGTTAATCTAGGCAATTTATATCTTTGTAAATATTCATCCATATCCCCTAGATTGATATATTTATTGCCATATAATTGGGCAAAATAGTTTTTAATGATTGCCTTAATTTCCTCTTCATTAGAAGTGAGGTCTCCCTTTTCATCTTTCATCCTGTCAATTTGGTTTTCTTCTTTCCTTTTTTTATTAGATTGACCAATACATGGACTATTTTATCTAATTTTTTCAAAATACCAACTCCTACTCTTATTTATTAATTCAATATTTCTTTTACTTTTGATTTTATTAATTTCTCACTTGATTTTTAGTATTTCTAATTTAGTTTTCATCTGGGGATTTTTAATTTGCTCACAAGTTGCATGCCCAATTCATTAATCTCTACCCTCCCTAATTTGTTAATATATGCACTTAAGGATATAAATTTTCCCCTGAGTACTGCCTTTGGCTGCATCCCACAGAGTTTGGTAGGATGTCTCATCATTGTCATTCTCTTCAATGAAATTGTTGATTTTTTCTATGATTTCTTCTTTAACTATCTGATTTTGCAGAATCATATTATTTAATTTCCAATTAGTTTTTTGTTTCGTGATCCATGTATTCTTTTTTTTTTTAATTTTAAACCCTTAACTTCTATGTATTGACTTTATAGGTGGAAGATTGGTAAAGGTAGGCAATGGGGGTCAAGTGACTTGCCCAGAGTAACACAGCTGGGAAGTGGCTGAGGCCGGATTTGAACCTAGGACCTCCTGTCTCTAGGCCTGACTCTCAATCCACTGAGCTACCCAGCTGCCCCCTCCATGTATTCTTATTAATAACTATTTTATTGCATTATGATCTGAGAAGGTGACATTTATTATTTCTGCTTTTTTGCATTTGTTTTCCATGTTTCTATGACATTTCACATGGTCTATCTCTGTGAATGTTCCATATGCTGCTGAAAAGAAGGTGTATTCCTTTATATCCCTATTTATTTTTCTCCATATATCTATTAACTCTAATTTTTCTAGGGTTTCATTGATCTCTCTTATCTCTTTCTTAATAAACACTATATATCTAAAACCATTGACTAGCATTGTATGCAATGGGGATTAATTAGAAACCTTTCCAATAAGATCAGGTATGAAACAAGGATGCTCATTATCACCTCTATTATTTAACATTTTACTAGAATCACTAGCAGTAGCAATTAGAGAAAAAAAGAGAAATTGAAGGTATTCAAATGGGCAATGAGGAGACTAAGCTATCACTCTTTGCAGATGATATAATGGTCTACTTAAAAAAAAAATCCTAGAGAATAAACTAAAAAGCTAGTAGAAATGATTAACAAATTTAGTAAAGTGTAAGTGTAAGGATACAGAATAAATGCACATATATCATCAGCATTTCTATATATTTCCAACACATCACAGTAGCAAGGGTTAGAAAGAGAAACACCATTTAAAATCAAGCTAGATAATATAAAATATTTAGGAATCTATCTACAAAAACAAACCCAAATTAATTTACTTATTTAGTGTCATACCTATCAAACTACCAAAAAACTTTTTTAGTCAATAAGAAAAAAACTATAAAAAAGTTAATTTGTAATAGGAAAAGATCAAGAATATCAAGGGAAATAATTTTTAAAAAAGTGAAAAAAGGTGGCCTAGCAATACCAGATATTAAGCTATACTATAAATCAGAGGTTATCATACAATATGATACTGGTTAAGGGACAGAAGGGAGGATCAGTAGAATAGACTTGAGGTAAGTGACATCAGCAAAACAGTGTATGATAAACCCAAAGAGCCGGAATTTTGGAACAAAAATCCACTATTGACAAAAACTGCTGGGAAAATTGGAAAACAATATAGGAGAGATTAGGTTTAGATCAACATCTCACACCCTACACCAAGATAAATTCAGAATGGGTGTGTGAGTTGAATATAAAGAAGGAAACTATAAGTAAATTAAGTGAACACAGAATAGTATGTTTTTAAGAACTCTGGGAAAGTAAAGATTTTAAAACCAAGCAAGAGTTAGAAAAAATTACAAGATGTAAAATAAATAATTTTGATTATATTAAATAAAAAAAATTGTACAAACAAAAACAATGCAACCAAAATTAGAAGGGAAACTACAAACTGGGAAAAAACCATTGGAACAAAAAAATTCTGACAGAGCTCTAATTGCTCAAATATCCAAGGAACTAAATCAATTATATAAAAAATAAAGCCATTCCCCAATTTTTAAATGGGCAGGAGACATGAATAGGCAATTTTTAGATAAAGAAATCAAAAGTATCAATAAGCACATAAGAATGTGCTCTAAATCTCTAATAATTAGAGACATTCTAATCAAAACAACTCTGAGGTGTCACATCACACCTAGCAGATTGGTAAAATGATAGCAGTGGAGAGAAATGAATGTTGGAGTCGAAGTGGCACAACTGGGACATTAATGCACTACTGGTAGAGTTGTGAACTGAATCAACCATTCTGGATGGCAATTTGGAATTATGCCCAAAGAGCGATAAAAGAATGCCTGCCCTTTGATCCAGCCATATCTTTGTTGGGTTTGAACCCCAAAGAGATCATAAATATACAGATTTGTACAAAAATATTTATAGCCGTGCTTTTTGTGGTGTCAAAAAACTTTTGAAAAATGAGAGTATGCTGTTCAATTGGGGAATGACTGAACAAATTGTTGTATATGCTGGTGATGGAATACTTTTGTGCTCAAAGGAGTAATAAACTGGAGGAATTCCATGTGAACTAGAAAGACCTCCAGAAATTGATGCAGAGTGAAAGGAGCAGAACCAGAAGAACATTGTACACAGAGACTGATAGATACACTGTGGTAAAATTGAATGTAATGGACTTCTGTACAAGCAACAATGCAATGACCAGGACAATTCTGAGGGATTTATGCGAAAGAATGCTACCCATATTCAAGGGGAGGAAGTACAGGAGTGGAAACATAGAAGAAAAGCAACTGCTTGAACACTTGTGTTGATGTGGATATGATTGGGGATGTTGACTGGAAATAACCACACCAGTACAACTATCAATAATACATAAATAAGTCTTGATTGATGACACGTTAAAACCAGTGGAAATGTGTGTTGGCTATGGGAGGGGAACTTGAGGGGGTAAAGGTGAAAGTAAAAACATGAATCATGTAACCGTGGAAATTTTTTTCTAAAAAATTTAAAAAAAATAAAAAAAAGTAAATTAATTGAAAATTAAATAATTTAATGCTTTGAAACTGGTGGGTCAAAGAACAAATCAAAGAAATATTTACTGATTTCATTCAAGAGGAAGATAATGAAGAAAAAACATATCAAAATATATGGGATGCAGGCAAAGCAGTGCACAGGGTAAAATTTATATCCCTGAGTATATATATCAACAAATCAGAGAGGGAAGAGGTCAATGAATTGGGCTTATAATTAAAAAAAAACTAGAAAGAGAACAATTTTTTAAAAACCCAGATAAAAACTAATTTGAAAATCCTACACTCCATTGCAAATATTAATAATTTGGAAATAGGTTTTGAGAAATGATACATGTAAAACCCAGTGAAATTGCTCTTCAGCTCCAAGAGGGAGGTGGGAGCAGGGGAGGGAAAGAACATGAATAATGTAACCATGGAAAAATATTCTAAATGAATTAAATATTTTTAAAAAGAAATAGCCATTTTAATAAAATTAAACTAAAAATGAAATAAAAAAGAGAGAATTCAGGAAAAAGGAAAAAATACAGAATATTAACAGAAAGTATAATATCTGATGCATGATGCATGGAAATGTTGCTGAAAATAAATGATAAATACATAAAAATGAAAACAAAGAATATTTAGCAATGAAAGTATTAAATATCCAACTTAATTTAAAAATGACAATATACAGTCATATCCAATTCCATAAATAGGCTTTTGGAAAACCAAAAAAATAACTCACCAGATGTAAAATTTGCTTTTCTGTCTTCCTTTAATTCAAATTTAAAATCCTACCTTCTAGAGAATGTCTTCTTTAATCTCTCAATTCAAGTATTTTCCTTATACTACTTATCTCAGCAGTTGCAGTATGTGCAGTGGCTACCCTGTAGGAAAACTGTCTGGTCAGGTATGTTAAATTTTATTGAGGATTACCAACAGACTTCAAACCCACTGGCTGTCTATCCCAGTAAGGGGCAGATGAGAACAATTTGTTCCAATGGCTATGAAGGTGATGGAAGCAAATACTGTGGAACTCTTAGAGATTGGTTAGATATTGAATAGGTAAAGGTCATTGCCAAGACATTTCCAATTGTTTTGAATTTTGTTTGCCACTGGACTTGGATGAATCTGGTAAATGGAGTGAAATTGATGATTTCTACAACTCTACCTAACTTAAATCAAGTTTTTGCAGGAGTTGAAAGACATCACCAGTGTTACCATTTGGGTTACAAAGGATAACATCCAATTATTCTTTATTTAGCTATATATGTATGTATTTGTTCTCATTGGTGATATGAATTGTTCTGAACAATTGGTGAAAGCAATTTTGAATTATGTCAAAAATTGTGAGACTAAAACTCTCCTATAATCCCAAATTACTCTCTGAATACTAAGCCCCACATTTGGGAGACCACTGGTCTCAGGTTGATCATGTATTTGACTGAGAAATCTTGGGTCAATATAATTTTACATCAAGTTAAACAAAGAACAAATAGCATAATAATCAATTTTCTTGAGAAGCCTGAAGTAAACTCCTTGGGATTTTGCATATTTGAGAAGTCAACCAGGCATCTAGTATTTATTATTCCAATATTGTTCCAGTAACTATAATAAGCCAATAGGACACAAAGAAAGACAAAATCTTCATCTTTCATATCAAGAATCAAACATCTAAATATGATACACACAAAAGGTAGGTACTGGGAAATTTAAGCAATCAAAGAATGAAGGTGTTATCAGGAAGGAAGGCCAAGAAGGCTCCTGAAGAAAACATATTTTATCTGAATCTTGAAGTCAGTCAGATAATCTATGAAGTATATAGTGAGTGGGGAAGGAATCCATTTCTTGGGACAGATGAGGTAAAGGTACAGAGTCAGGAAATAATGTCATACACAAGGCATAGCCAAAATGCCTTTATAGCTTGACAGTTTTGGAGCACATACAGATGGGAGTAACCTATAAAAATGGGAAAGCAGGACAAGATGAGGTTGTGAAAGACTTCAAAAATCAAGCAAGAGTTCTATTTTATGCTGAAGTTAATAGGAAGTCACTAGAGTTTATTAAGGGGAGTGTGGTGACAGGGTCATAATTGCCTTTTAGGAGGATCATTTTGATAGCAGACAGGAGGACAGCCTGGGTTAAAGGAACATTTAAGTTAATTAGAACAATTAGAAGATCATTGGAATAGTCCTTGGAATGATATAACAGAAACTGATACACAACTGGAATTAGCATTTGAGGTCAGAAGTCTGAGGGTTTATATTAGAGATATGAAAGTTAATAACAGGACTTGGCAATGGATTTGGTGTAAGTTTGGCTAATGGATCACATTCAGGTGCCTTCAAGAGATGTATGAAATATTGTAATAGAGAAGGGTTGTGTGGGAAAGATGATTCATTCAGTTTTTGATATGTTGATTTTAATATGCCTATTCAACTTTCGATATGAGATGTCTAACAATCATTTGGACACAAGAGATAAGTGATCAAGAGAGAGCTTCTGGCTGGAGCAATGACTCTGATGATTATTTATGTAGACATGCTAATTTAATCTATGGGATACAATGATAAGATTGCCAACTAAGAGAGAAATACAGAAGACTAAAAACAGACAGAGCATATTTTCCAGGAAATATGTGATTGGAAATGCAATTATAGCTTTTCTTCATGTACGGAGAGCAAAAGACAAAAAATGGAGACAGTGTGTTGCATTGGTGTTAATAAAATGTAAGAAAGACACAATGGCAAAATGTCCCGGGTTCAAATCTGGCCTCAGGCACTTCCTAGCTGTGTGACCCTAGACAAGTCACTTAACCCCCATTGTCTAACCCTTACTGCTCTTCTGCCCTGCAACCAATACGTAGTATTGATTCTAAGACAGATGATAAGGGTTTAAAAAAAAGACACATTGGAATGCCTCTAGTATATTGTATAGAGCATCTTTGGGATATATATGGGAGACTGCAAAAAAGAATGACACGGAACAAGATAGCCAAACTCTTCAACAATACAGAGTCCTTATTCTAGTAATATCAAATATGATTTTTAAAATCAGTTGGTACTTGACCTGAGCATTAAAAATCCCTAAAGATGTAGTGTGGTAGAGGTAAAGAAATGCTGCATTCCAAGCTGGGTAGAGACTACAAAGGCATGGAGATGGGAAATGGAAAACCATAAACAGAAAATAGCAATAGCAGTAATGCAGTTTGGTTGCAACATAGTGACTATGAAGGAAATTAATGTGCACTGTGACTTAAAAAGTAGACTTGAAACAGTTTGTAAAGTAGTTTCAAAAACAAACAGAATATTGCTTTTTTTTCCCTAAAGGACCATTTCAAGAATCTAGAAGACAAGAAAGCAACTAAGCCAAAATCTTTCTTTGAGAATCATAATACAGAATGCAAGCCATAATGATGGAAGATAAAGTCTGGGTGGGGGAAGTGGTTCCCAGGCTCTATATGTATACAGGGAATGAAGAATAGGAATGATGGTGCCAACTGGCTCAAAATACCTGGTAGATCCAAATTCTAGGAGAATCGACCAAATCTTCTTGGAATAATAGAGTTTCTTCAGCAATAAAGTTAGGATGATTAGAATGTATGTCTTAGTGATTCCAGTTGATTCAAAGGTAGTTAAATATAGCACAAGCTTGATGAGATTTCTCTGGGCTTAGTTTTGTTCATTATAAAATCTTGTATCTTTCACAGGAAGAGATGATCACAGCTTTCTAGAACTAGCTACTCAAACTCTTAAGTATTTCAGGGCAGTGCAATCTGTGGGACCCAATGTTGGTGCTATATTCCCTGAGTCACAGAGAGGACTCACCTCTTTCTGGACAAGAACCATTTAATCAATTCCATTGCTTTTCCCTTTGTTATTCTGAGCAAGAGAAGCCTTTCCACAAGAGGTGTTATACCTAAAATTTCAGATGTTCTATTGAAGAAGCTGCTTTTGTACAACTCTGATTAAAATTGTAATTTACAACTTACTTGTGGGAACATAGAACACTTCAAAAGCATGCCATTCAGAGTTACATAAAGAAAGAAGCCAGGCAACAGAGATAATTTAAGAAAAGTGTCTTTTTCTCATTGCTATCATCAAGGAAATCATCTCATATGCACACATTTAAATATTTTGGAAATATACTCTTTCCCTTCCTTCCATGTAAATCTTCTATATCATTAAGATTATAGATTTTATCATCATTATTAGCACTCTTTCCCAAAATGAAATTAATTAGATAATCAATAATAATTCATGAATTACCTATTATGTATGAGGTATTGTGCCTAGAAACATGAAGACACAAAGGAAATAGGCCTTGTTTTCAAGAAACTTACATTCTATTAGGAGAAAATCCACCTTTCAACCAATGAAAAACACATTTATCAAATAAGTTCCATTTCTTTGGTACTGAAGATGTAAACAGAAAAAGCAAACATTTCTTGTCTTCAAGACATTAATATTCAACCAGAACATTTCTTCATGACTTAGCAGAAAATAAATTCCTGAGCCCCAAAATGTACCATAATGTAATCAGACTGGTAATTTTCTAGAATTATTTAGATGTTCTTAGACAATTAGTAGGGCTAACACTTGAAGCATCCTCAGCTTTGTGAAATATTTCATGTCTTGTGACTACTATTGCAGCTTTCAAAACTACAAAACCCGTTGTTCCCTTCTCCTAAATCTATCCATATTCTATGGATATCTTCGATGCCTGCAACTCTCAATCTAATACCAGCCTTCAAATGTCCTTTATTCTTCGAAGTCTCAAAAAAATCTCACTTTCTGCAAAAACATCTTTCCTGGATCTCTGTAACATATCACAGTGCCCACTACATAGTAGTTCCATTTTAATTGTCTGTTGATGTGATTTATGCAAGATGAGCCATTGAAAAAAAAAGATTTTATTAGATGTAAATTGAATACTTCAAAACTTCTAACGCTGAAGATGGAAGAAAATAAGATTATTTCATTGAGAAAAGGCAATCAAGTTCAGCTATTGAGTAATAGTTTAAAGTCTCATTTCATCATTATCAGTTTGAAAGTAAAGGCACTAGACTAAATAAAATATTGTTGTTGTCCATCCCTCATTTTTGAAGAGGACCAATGACTTCATGGAATGATGTCTTCACTTGTACATGAATTCAATTTAAGTGAATCAAAGTTTCACAAAGTCAGAAGCCTCACTCTCTCTTCCAGAGTTATTGAAATTCAGTAGCAAGGAAAAGTCAGGCTATTATAGCTTTCTGATGGAGTCTTTGTAGATTCCTAAAGATGCTTTTCCTCCCTTGTTTCTGATTTCTCCTCAACTTTCAATAAAGATTTGGAATATCAGCCCAAACTCTTGCAAATTTCCATAAATCAATTATCTTATGACCAATGGAAAGGGAGAAGATATTATATATATTTCCCCCCAGGGGCTGTAATGAATAAGATTTCTCTACACTCCGCTCTTTTCTCTTATTAAATGCCCAGGTTCTGAACTGCCTTGCTATTTTATTCAAGACCCATAGGACATGTCAGAATCTTTTCAGCCCAACTCAATATACGTCCCATACAGACTTATTTCATTTCTTCACCAATGTGTTTGAGATCTGTTGGTTACAGTTAAACTGATTTGCCTGTTTGCTGAGATAGTTTACTGGGTTGTTACCACTGTACATGCTACATTTTTTAGAACCACAGGTAAGAGTTGAGTGATAGGTAGATACAAAAGGTGGATGAACAACTCAGAAAAGAGTTCAGCAAGCCCTCATACCAGAGGCACATTCTATGTTTACCCCAAACATGCAAAGACTTCCTCTAGCAGCATAGGTAGATGAGAACAATTTGTTCCAATGGCTATGAAGGCAGTTGAAGCAGGTGGTGTGGAGCACTTGGAACTTGATCTAACATCAAAGATTCCAAGATCATTCACTGGATCCCAGGCAATTTCCAATCATCTTAGTCTCAACAAGAACGTAGGTTATTATAATCCCTTTGGAGGGCTAAAGGACAGAGTGAAAACATCTTCATAAGATCTTAATTTTAAGAGAAGTTATATCACAACTATTTCCTACCTGATGCATTCTTCAATTTGGCTCTTCCCTTCCCTTTATAGCTTCCTATTGTTGTCTTCTTCCATTCTACTTTTATTACATAAGCTCCTTAAAGGCAGGGTTTGCCTTTCCCATTTCTATCTTAGCAGTACATAAGGTGCCTGGAAAAATATTAATGCTTAATCAATATTTATTTAGTTTATTTGAATTAAATTGGACACCTATGAAGTTTTAGTGTAGTTATATTGTGTACAGGTAGAATGATTACCTAAAGCAGTGAAATCATATACATCAGAATAGCATAGTGGTAGCACTCTTTCTGTTACACAACAATGGCCTATTTTCTAACATTCTTTCACAATATGGGAGCTTAATAATTGTGAATTGATTTGAATGAAATTTATAGAGATGTAAATTCAAACATCATGATGTTAAATAACTAGCTTAAGGACATTTATGTTTATTAACTATGTTCACTCTTTCTCCACTTGAATATATCACTTAATCTAAGGAAAGAGATATTTAATTTCCTTTCAGATCTTTCAACAAGTTCATTTACTTTTTGAGAATTACAAATATATTTTATTAGTTTTCAAGGTAATCTATCACATATATGCAACTGACCTCACTTATCATTATTTTCTTGCTGTTTCCATTACTGTAGACTAAGAGACAAAATGGAAGTCACATCTGTATGTGTTCTTCTCTCCTTTTTCTGATATATATTTGGCAAATAATCCTGAAAAGTTCTGTCTGTTTCCAACTTTCATTGACTGACTAAATATAGGTTTTTATAGACCAACTTCAAAATCATAATTTCCTAGAATATTTCCAAGAAATATCCATCACTGTATATCTTTCTAAGATGCTCAAACTGTTATTTACCCATTTTAATGTAGTGTTTGCATATCTTTTGCATGTAGTTAAGTAAATCTATGTATTTATTCCTTGTTTATAAATTTTCCCATAACCATAGAATTAGAGGATCTTAGAATCATTAAAAAATCTCTAAGGTGCTCTATGTCAAGTCATACTTGAATAGTAACCTTTTCCTTCTACATTTTTGAAAGATATTATAGTCATTTTGTCTTACTTTGCTGACCTCTAAGCCAATACATCCCAGACTAAGGTAGACCTAAATATGAAGGAAGTTTTATATTAAATATGACTGAAATATTCTTCCCTAGGACATTCAGTTCTAGCTCTACTCTGAATCCATACTTGGTGGTCAAGTAAAACAAGTCCAGACTAGATCCCAAAATGCAGCCCTTTAAATACTAGGTAAGAATTATCAAATCTCTCTAAATTTTTCGCTTCTCCAATCTGAATGCCTCAAATTTCTCTAACTGATTCTTATGTCATAGTCAGGAGCTCCTTCTACAAATTGGTTATCCTCTTATAGACTCAGTTCAGCTTTTCAGTAGCCCCCATGCACACATGTTATCCAACAGTGAACACAATACTCCAGGTGTGGCCTACCCTAGCAATAGTGAAATGAAACTACAAACTGTGTATTCAATTTACATTATACATTTAATTTCATTAGCTATTCTTATCAGTAATATCAAAATATTAACTCCCATTGAGTTTGTAGAACAGGAAAATACTCAGGCTACTTTCCCATGAAATGCTATATAACCATGTTTTCTCCGTCAGTGATGTAGGGCTTTGCATTTTTGCCTTTTATCTTTCCTTTTGTTGTCTGAAAAGTGTCCTTTATATTCTACTATTTTTTGAATTCTAGTTCTAGTTCTATTTCTAATAAGTTAGTTAATACTCTCATTATGGACATATTTTCACTTCATTCTTCACTGAATTCCCCTACCCACCCATTGAAGTTTTACTATCTTCTCTTGAAAATAAAATTGTGACCTTTCCAAATACTCTAGCCATGATTCCTACTTCTACATAGGACAATCCTTCTCAATATAGCATAAACAATCTATTTCTTAGGGGAGGGTTTATACAGTACTTCCCTGTTACTCATTTGTATAATATATTCCATTTTAAAATTCTATGATTAGGGGTAGATGGGTAGCTCAGTGAATTTGGGAGTCAGGCCTAGAGATGGGAGGTCCTAGGTTCAAATCCGGCCTCAGATACTCCCAGCTGTGTGACCCTGGGCAAGTCACTTGACCCTCATTGCCCACCCTTACCACTCTTCCACCAAGGAGCCAATACACAGAAGTTAAGGGTTTTAAAAAAATAAAATTCTATGATTATAGAATGAACCATATTTCATCAAAATTTAGTAATACCTATGAAAGCGAATTCACCATTTTGCATTAAAATCTTTAATTTATTTATTACCCATTCTCTACATGTTTGGTTAATTACCAAAGCAATGGATAAGAGTTAGCTTGTAGCTACAGGCTCTCATAATTACTACCTCTGTGGGTATGGACAAATCATTTGTTCACTGTAAGTCTTATTTTCTGGATATGTAAAATAGGGATTTTAAAAGGTATACAACTTATTTCATTAGAATTATTTGTGTAGGCCTATAGATGAGAGGTCCTAGGTTCAAATCTGGCCCATGACACTTCCTAGATGTGTGACCCTGGGCAAGTCACTTAATCCCATTGCCCAGCCGTTACTCTTCTTCTGCCTTGGAACTAATACACAATATTCATTCTAAGGCACAAGGTAATGGTTTTAAAAAAACCAAATTGTTTTTGCCTTTGCTTGTGTCAGTATATATGACATAAAGAAAATCAGAGAGAAAAAACAGAGACATAAAGAAATGAACAGATAGGTAGCAAGAGAGAGAGAGAGAGAGAGAGAGAGAGAGAGAGAGAGAGAGAGAGAGAGAGAGAGAGAAGAGAGAGAGAGCAGTATTTTGTTAACCTTAAAGCATTCTAGAAATGTCATATTACATTCAGAAATACCTTTATGTGCCTTTGTGGTGGAAAAAACTGGAAAATGAGGGCATGCCCATCCATCAATTGGGGAATGGCTGAACAAATTGTGTATATGCTGGTAATGGAATACTATTGTGCTCAAAAGAATAATAAATTGAAGGAATTCCATGTGAACTGAAATGACCTTCAGGAATTGATGCAGAGTGAAAGGAGCAGAACCAAGAGAACATTGTACACAGAGATGGATACATTGTGGTAAAAACTGAATGTAATGGACTTCTGTACTAGCAGCAATACAATGATCCAGGACAACTCTGAGGGACTTACGAGAGAATGCTATCCACATGCAGAGGAAGAACTACAGGAGTGGAAACACAGAAGAAAAACAACCGCTTGAACACATGGGTTAATACAGACACGATTTGGATGTAGACTCTTAATGAACACCCTAGAACAATTGTCAATAATATGGAAATAGGTCTTGATCAATAACACATGAAGGAACCAGTGGAAATGTGCGTCGGCTACTGGGAGGCAGGGAGTGGGAGGAGAAAGAGCAAAACCAACAGAAACCACATGATTATCTCAACAGATAAAGAAAAGGCTTTTGACAAAATATGAAACCCATTCCTATTGAGTACACTAGAAAATATAGAAATAAAAGGAGCTTTCTTCAAAATAACAAAGTTTTTATTTAAAACCATCAGCAAGTATCATCTGCAATGGTGATGTTAGGTAAGAAGTTCAGTAGTGAAGCAGGGATGTCCATTATCACCTATACTATTTAATATCATACTAGAATTTCTAGTAATAGCAATAAGAGAAGAAAAAGAAATTGAGGGATCAAAGTAGGCAAAAAGGAAACTAAACTATCACTCTTTGCAGATGACATGATGATATACCTAGAGAATCTAAGAAAATCAACTAAAAAGCTAATAGCAATAATCAATGTTTAGCAAAGTTGCAGGGTATAAATTAAACCTACATAAATCATTCATCAGCATTCCTATAAGTTTCCAACAAAACCCAGCAGCAAAAGTTAGAAAGAGAAACTCCATTTAAAAATCACTGTAAACAATATATCCAGGAATGTACTTGCCAAGACAAATTCAGGAAATATATAAACATAACTACAAAACACTTTTCACACAAATGAAACTAGATCTAAATAATTGGAAAAACATTAATTGTTCATGGGTAGGATGAGATAATATAATAAAATTGACAATCCTTCCTGAATTAATTTACTTATTCAGTGTCATATCTATCAAACTACCAAAAAAACATTTTTATAGAATTTGAAAAATGTATTACAAAGTTCATCTGGAAGAACAAAAGATCAAAATAACAAAGGAACTAATGAAAAAATGTGAAAGATGAAGGTCTAGCAGTCCCACATCTCAAACTGTTCTATAAAGCAGTGATCATCAAAACCATATGGTACTGGCTAAGAGATAGAAGGGTAAATCAATGGAAAAGACTTGGGGTAAATGACAGCAGCAAGATAGCATTCAATAAACCCAAAGATCCCAGCTTTGGGACATGAACCCACAGCTTCACTGCCCATATCAATAACTTTCAAGTTTTGTTTTGTTTTGTTTTGTTTTTATCGCATGTAAATTATTTCACTTCTTTGGGGTATATTTCCCCATTATATAAAATGACAATAATATATTTAGTTATATTGTGCAGTCATGTGATACAATAGTATACAATATACTTTGAAAAGTACAAAATATTATGCCAGTGTCAGATATGGTTACTCTTTGTTAGTCTTAAGACAATATATAAATTACAGCAATCCTGGATAGCTAAGGGAGGTAGAAAAGGGATTAAATGACCATATCTAAAATATAAAATGAAGAATTGATGATAAGAGAGAAGAAAAGTATTAACCATTCATGAAATCTATTATTGATATTTCTTCTGAAATGTTATTAGTATCACATATCTCTTTTAGGATCATTTATTTTAAGAATGCTTTGAAAATATAAAATACTATTAAGTTCATTGTTGCCTCATATTTATTAGCTTTTAAAATACTTTTTTGCTATTATTATGTTTCCTTCTCTATATTTCCCCAACCATCACCCTGGGGTCCTTGGCTTCTAATTATAGAATTTCAAGATTTTTCCATAATTTTATTTATTATATTTATTATGTTAGTTAAATTGAAAGTTTGTCACTTTTTAAATTTTTCTGGTCATCATGAATCTATGTGTTTCCTAAATACCAACATTACAGTCCTTTCTTAATTACATTGTTTTTTTTTTCTTTTTTCATATTCAGAGTGGGTTATGGTATGAAAAGATTAAAATAGATTTTAAAAATTCTTGAAATACTTGGTGAATCCTTGGCATTCTATTTGACATTTAACTCTATTTCTAGTCCATTTTCCAAGATGAAAACATTAAGTAACCTATTTTCTTGACCACTAGAAATGCAAACTCCTCATCTATTCTCTTCCTATATGTTGATGTATTTTCCCAAGATTTTCAAACTCCTTATAATAGTTAAACCAAGAATTTTCCAACATCATATGTAGTAGCAATGACCTTGACTAGACTAAATTTCTTTCAGCTTTTCCTCACCACACCACTCTTCTTTTTATAAATATTCAATAATTCCCTATCATTGACTGTATTTAATCACCATTCCTTTGTTTCTCTCTCAAATAGATATAGGATTTGGAGACTCTATGATATATGAATGTGAGAGAATATATCAATTCATAAGTTATTTTTTATCAAACAATATTCTATCATATTTATACACCCTAATTCATTAAGATGTTCTCTATTCATGTATACCCTCTCAATTTTTTAATTCTTTTTGAGTCTAAAAATCTCTTCTGTACATTTTTGGTAAATTTTTATATTTTGTTTTGCTAAGGATTGTTCCTAGAGTTTCCTTATTTCTTTGGTCTTTTCCGATTTGGAAATAAAACCAAATAAATTCTTCCATTTCTTTTAAAAATATTTATCAGTTTCCCTAATGGTCATACTCATCATCCCCATTAATTTTTAAAATTGAATTCCCCACTTTGACCAACATTGTCCTTTTGGTGTCTTTTCTCCCTCAATGGATATATAACATTTCATTGGTTTTAAATTTCAGTTACATCTACCAACCCAGAGTTTTTAATAACACCATTCTATGAGTCTATGGGTTAGTTGTGGACTGAAAATTTCATAAATTCAGAGATAGAAATAACCTTTGATAGCATCTTGGCCAATCCCCTCATTTTACAAATGAAGAATTGAGGGTCACAGAATTCCATTTTTGTCTTTATATTCTCAGCACCTAACAAAGCACCTTTCACACATTAGATACTTTATCAATGCTTATTGTATTGCATTGGATTTAGCCATAGTTTCATAGGTAGTGTATATTTGAAATTGGGGAGATGCCATTTAAAAGTATGTTACAAATTTTCTACAGACATGTGGGGACTATGAGACTACATTTCCCGTGATTCCAATGGGTTTCCGGTTTCTGGTTTTTTGGGTATGGGCACATCTATGTCCCCACGCATAGGACAGTTTAAATTCAGGGGAGGGCCTAGAAAAAGTCCCTTGATCTTCTTGAGGAGCTGGCTGGCGTGTGGGAGAGAGGATGGGCTCTGTTGGTAGAAGCTAGGCAGGTGCAGTCATATATATATATTTTACCAACATGGACATGGCTTTAATTAAACTACTAATTTCTATTATTATATCAGTCTTTATCATTTTTAATCTTAACAGTAGGAATACACGAATTCAAACCCACATCCTCTATCTTTAGTTTTCCTTATTATTCTAGCCTAAAATCTATTAAGAATACTAAAAACTACAAAAATAATAGGAACTTATGAATCAAACACAAAATAATTTATCTACAGCTATTTACCTATATAATTATTCATCTATACATAAACATTTAACTTTCTTAAGTTGATCTATTGTCCCTTTACCATTAGTATATGTGTTTATTTTCGCTTTGCAGCAGTATTCTGGTTCAAGTCCCTTTGAACCAATAATACCAATTTGTAAAATGATCAGCCCCTTATAATGAAGAGTTCAGGTTTTGTGCTTGGGAAGGGTTTAAACAAAAGTGATCTCATAGGATTAAGCTTCATTAGCAAAAGCACATTGAAACAAAATTCTCTAGCCATAAATGGGGGTGGATGTGGGGAAGACATCGCCTTAATCAATATTCTTCACTACTTGATTAGCTGAAAACCTTGCTTGCCCTGGAGAAAGAATTGTGAAAGAGGCAGGTGTGTATGAAATTCTAGTGTTAATCCCTGGGGAGCATTTCCAAAAGGCTTGAACTGTAAACTTCTTGAATAACACTTTTCAACCCAGAATTTGGAATACTCTAGACTTGTTCCCAATTGTCTGAATATATATCTAAGATCATATTTCTTTTTAGTCTCTTTATTATAAACAGTAAATAGGTATGCTGAGCCTTTTAGTAATGCTATGTCTTTGTATGTGCGTGTGGGTGTTTTTCCTTGTGTGTACAACTAAGAATATGTGTATAAGTGCATGTGTGAGGGAGGGAAGGACAGAATCATCATGGAGTCTTAAAATGAAGTGAATTTCACCTATTTCCTGCAGTAGCACAGGACTGTGTAACACACAATGAAAATGATGTACTGATGGTTGGCCACTTAGGAAATGAACCCTGTTGATGATGGCAATGATGATGATGATAAATGAAAGTGAAATCCAGAGTGCTTTATTAAGCACTCTGGACAGTGCTCCCTAATCATAATTACTCAGAAAAAAATTCTGCATTTGCAAAAAACACTGCTGGATATCACTTGTCTGTTGCTATGCTACCTTATCTACTCTCACTTAACTGCAGTTTCTAAAACTGCCTAAAATGTGTTATGGCAGGAGGCACTGCTGCCATGACAGATTTTTCCCCCATTTTCTTACCTTTGGCCCCTTAATTCAATTCAATTCAATATGAAAAGTATATGACACCTACTGTGTGGTATAATGGAAATGTCATGGATTTTAGAAGAAGACTATCTTTCATATCATATTCTAATGCTTGCTCCTCATGTATCCTTGGATTAGTCACTTAATATCATTGGGCCTCAGTTTCCTTATAAATAAAATGAGAGGTTTGAACTAGATGTCCTTTCAGGGTCCCTTCTAACTCCAAACATACGCTCCTCTTTAGTAGGCTTTGTGGTCTAGTGGTAAGAACCTTTACTCTGAGGTCAAAGGATATGGTTCAAACAGTGCTTCTGATAGTTATTATCTGTATGACTTTAGATAGATCTTTTATCTTGAGTATGTTTTGCCTTCTTTCTGTACAAAATAAATGTATGATCCCCAGGCTCCTTTATATCACTGGAAAAATCATCCCTACCCATTTTTTTAATGAGTACTGGGGATAGAAAGACAAAAGGAACCATTCTGTTATTCAACAGACAAGTAAGTGTGGCCCAAGAAGAGTAAAAAATCTGCCTATCTGCTTGATTTGTATTCCAACCCAAGGTTTTCCTTAGATGAAGTGTGCCACATTAAGCTCCATTTGGAGTTGGTTCTTAGTTCCTGGGGAAGCATTCAGTATAATAATAATTCAGGAAATAATCTATTTCATGTACTTATTTATTTTGTATTTATTAATGTATTTAGGCAGTTGGAAGTCATAGAGAATAAAATATTGCTTCTAAAGGCAGAAAGACCTGAGGTCAAATAATTTTGCATTTACAAGTTTAATGACAATGTCCAAATCACTAAAACTGTCTCAGCTTTAATTTTCTAATAAGAAAATAGGCTATTAATATTATTTATATTACAGGGTTAAGGTGAGAATTAAATGGGATAACAAAATCAATGTGTTCTGTAATGCTTAGTGTGTCATATACATACCTACTACTATGACTACTACTACTACTACTACTACTACTACTACTACTACTACTACTACTACTACTACTACTACTACTGCTACTACTACTACAGTAATGTACTAGAGTACAATAATACTATAGTAATAAAACTGAATATTTTAATAATAAAATAATAAAAACTACTACTTCAGTTTTATTGCTGTGGTAGTAGTATAGTAGTAGTAGTAGTAATTACTGTAGCAGCAGTAGCAGAAGCAGCAGCATTAGTAGTAGTAGGAGTAGTAATAGTAGTAGTAGTATTAGTAGTAGTAGTAGTAGTGGTGGTGGTGGTGGTGGTGGTGGTAGTAATATCATAATCATCATGATAGATATCAGGCAGCCCAAGAAAAAATGCAGAGATGCAGACTATATTCACAATAGCTTATAAATCATTGATCAAATTCTCATTATATCTTGTGAATCATCCTTTGTGTTCCATGTAGTTATATAGGTTTCTAGTTGCCCTAAAGATTTGAGTTCCTCAGGGAAAGAAATTATCCTGGTACTTTTTCAGGGTGGAATTAAAACCTTAAATAAAAGCATTTGTAGAAATATATTCAGCTTTTGTATAATGTGTTGAGAGGAAGAGATTAAGGATAGGATAATGTGTTCCCAATGCTGAGAGAGTGATGAAATAATAAATGGATCAAGCAAAGAGATTTGGAGTTAGAAGAATTGAGTTCGAATTCCAATTCTGCAACCTGTTTCCTGGATGATCAATAATGAGTTACCTAACTTCTTTGGCCACATTTCTTCCTCCATAAAATGAGGGCATTAGTGTAAATGCTATCTAAGGGCCTTCCTAATGATAAAATTTATATTCTTAAAATAAGGCAGCTTTGGCTCTGATAAAATTCGACTACATCTAATAAAACAATAAGTACATCAAATTTTCACAATATTTACTTTCCTAATAGACCTATCCACCAAAATCCAAAAATCAAACAAAAAAAAAAACAACTATATTCTTCCAAGACTGATTTTGGCTTTTCCTTACCCATTCCTTTAGTTTCATTTTTTTAACTTCTCATTTTCTACACATAGCACATTTGTAATATACTATGTGGAAATGCATCTGCTTGACATATATATATGTATATATATATATATTTGGGTGAAGCAAGACCTCTACTTCTAACAAAACTGAAAATAATTTCCAATAGAATATGCATATTAAATGAAGAAGGTAAATGGGCCCAGATTTACATTGCATTTGTTAGAGAGGGGTGAGCATGGTATTTTCTATAACATACACACTCAGAAATATACACACATACACAAAACAATTTTATTGTTGTTTTACATCTTTAAATGTGTTTATAGCATGTATTATTTTATTTTAATAGAAACACATTTAAAATAGGCTACAATTTTTCCTGGCCTCTGGGAATAATAACAAATAACCCTATTATTTTGTTCTGGTAGCTTATAACAGATGTCATTAAACATTAAACATACTCCAGGCCGACAAAAAGCTTGGGTGGAAAATAACTAGAGGGAGATTCTACGGGAGTTTATAGCTAAGACCTTTGCTTTTTCTGCTTGCAGGCTAGTACTAAAAAGTGGTACTTTCAAGCATATGTAAAGCCCAGTTTGTCAGGAAATAATTAGAATAAGATACATTATTACAAGTATGTTTTCAACTTTGGATTTTAAAGCTAACCAAGTTCTTCCATATCTTCTGAACACAAAGCTGATGAAGTGGACTTCAGAAACCATCTAATTAATCCAAGTCTTCTTTAAAAGAATTTTTTTAGATAAAAATCTGGGTGGTAAAATGATTTCCCTATGATTACATGTTAAGTAAATAGCAGAGGTTGGATTTGAACTGACATCATCTGACATTAGAATTAGTGTTCTTTCAGTGCTGGATTATAGTGTATTTTTCCTATTCAGCATGAATTGTATATTATAAATAATGTTCATATTTAAATGTATGCATTTGTATATTGAAAATAATATTAAATTTAGAGTTGACACCAGTCATTCATTTCCATAAGAAAAGGGCAAAACAAAATAGCTGAGCAAAGGCTAGTTAGCCATCCCACAACATAAGAAGATATACTGAAATTCAAGAAATGGTACATTCATAGAGAAATAAAAGGAAATTGAACAAATTGAAATTTCGTGACAAGAGTAAAATTTAGAGGAGTCAAGAAAATGTTCTTGTAGAAGGTTAGAATTGAGATCCCACTTGAAATTAACATATTTTTTTCTAGGATATAACTGTCAAGAGGCAAGTGACAGTATCCTCAAACAACTTTTCTTTAAAATTACTGAATATATTGCTATTCTAAATTATTGTTGTTTATTCATTCCAGGATGGTCCAATTCTTTGTGATCTCATTTTGGGTTTTGCAAAAACACTGGAGTAGCTTGTCATTTCCTTCTCCAGCTCATTTTACAGGTGAGGAACTGAGGCAAATAGAGTTAGGTGACTTGCACATAGTCACATAGCTAGTAATTGTCTGAGGTCGGGTTTGAACCTATGAAAAAATAAGTATTCTTGACTTCAGGTCCAGCACTCTCTCTGCTGTACCACCTAGCTGCCTTATCTTAATTCACTCTAGGACCCATCATCATAGCACAACACAAATGAAATACTTATGTCATCACAGAAGAGACAAGTTTATGTGATTCCTGAAAGGTTTTCCTTTCTCAATCTATCACTTAATATTAGCTTCCTTCAAATCAGATACCATATCCTATGATGACCTCCTAATTTAGGGTTCTCTGTATCTTCAAATTTATTTGTATCATTTTTTTTAAATTTTCTATGTACATATTATTTTTCATGAAAAGAAGAAAAGTTCCTTTCAGTTTTGTATTTTGTCTTTGTATTCTCAATACCTTAGACATTTCTTATTAAGAGATTTAGTATATGCTTGTTGATTAAAAGAATGAATCCACAAAATATATGGGCAGTTCTGAGTATCCCATTATGCATAATAGTCATAAGATAAAAATGGATTTCTGCATAATGATTATTTCATTCACTGAATATGAATAAAATGAGAAAAAAACTTAAATTTGAGGCCTCTGTGACTGGCTTTTCCTTCAGCTTTCATAATATTTCATTAATTAATTTTATGAAATGCAGGGATTTTCTAAGAAGCACATGGGAGTAGAAAGGCAAAGAAACTAGAGTTGAGGATGGGTTGTGCATTTGTTTTATTTGGAAATACTATGGTTTACTACATTAATAATATTTTGCAAATGTAATAGCAATGAACTTAGTTTGCCTTGGGTAAATTAAAATCCCATTTTTACACTTTTTGTATTTTCATACTAACATGTGATAGATAAATATAGATAAGCAGGTTGGCAAGGAGAGAGAGGGGGGGGAGGATATTAGATAAAAACAACAGGCAGAAAAAAGATAGTAATATACCTGTATTTGTAGAGTTACATACACATTTAAGTTCATCTATACCTATTGCCATCTATGAATTTTAAGAAAGACCATAAAATATACAATTTATCAACAAAAGCATATTTGCTCAGATATTTGATCAAAATCTTTCTTTTAAAGAATATAAGAATGAATGTGCAGAGCCAAGATAGAGGAGAAGGTAAATAGACCCACCTAATTTCTACCAAATTAACCTCCAAAATATTATGATAAAATGCTTCAAAACAAATTCTGGATCATCGTAACCCATAAAAATATGGAGTGAAATAATTTTTCTACCCAAAACAACATAAAAGGCCAGCACAAAAAAGTTTTTACATCAGGATCAAAGTGGAGCACAAAGCAGAATGCAGAGTCAGGCCAACTTCATAAATAGACCCTGGGGACAGCTGAATAAGCAGCAAATGCTTCTGGAGCTCTCAGCCACAAATAGTAAAAGGGGTCAGAGATCTCATTTTGGGTGAAAATTTCCTCACATTGCCCATTCAGAAATCTAGATCATATTCCTGGTTCATTGTTTCAGGGTAAGAAGAAGCATTAACAAAATATTAATTGAGGCCACAGGGGAGGAGAGCATCCTGGACATGATTCCAAGGAAGAGGAGGAGTTTTGGTTACTGAAAGAAAAGATTTCAACCCAGGAAAATATTAAACACACCTCTCCTTAGATCATACCACCTTGGAATAGCTAGAAATAAATAGATCTCCAGAGCTAGCCTGAAGAACCTGAAGCTGAGAACAATGCTTCCTTCAGCAACGACAAAGTCAAACTTTAACAATAAAAAATAAAACAAAGGAAAAAGTCTGGAAAATGAGCAAATAAAAAAATAGATTCATATAGAAAGTTACTTTTGCTATAGGAAAGACAAATATACAAACTCAGAAAACAACAAAGTCAATACTACTGTGTCCAAAACCTCTGAGCAAAAAAGAAAAATCAACATAAATCACTCTTAAGCCCAAAAAGAATTAAGGAGGAGCTCAAAAAGTATTTTCAAAGTAAAAGAAAGGTAAAAGAAAAATTGAGAAAATAAATGAGAGTGATATATGAATATTATATTGAAAAAGAGTAAACAATTTCATAAAAGAGGAATAAAAATCCTGGAGAAATGAATAACAAAAAATAAAATAGTCCAGATGGCAAAAAATGGCACAAAAATTCACTGAAGAAAAAAAAAAACACTTTTAAGAGTATAATTGGCCAAATGTGAAAAGAGGTAAAAAATTCAATGAGGAAAAGAACTTTCTAAAAACTTTAATTGGCCAAATGGAAAAGGAGATACAAAAGCTACCTTAAGAACATTCTTAAGGGAGAAACCTGGGAAAGTTAACTCAAATATTTATATGTGGGATCAGAAGGGTGAGTAGGAGAAAGGAATGGATAATAGGTGGGGACTTAACAAGTTAGGGAAACTGGATTAGCTGTTAGGGGGAAATGACTATTGACAGAAGTGACAGTTAGGCCTTAACTGTCACACTGCTCCACCTAGCCTGGAATAAACTCAGAGTATAATAAATACACATACTATGGGAACTTTAAGGTACAAAGAAAAACAAATAGGGAAACAGTTTAATTTTTTTTGAGAGGATAGGAGAGAGGGTGAGGTGAAACTATGTCTAACTGTACAGGACTGGAGTCAAAAGGGTAAGTTCCTTAGCCAACCTGGCTTCAGCCAGGTGACCACTTGGCTAAGGACCTGAGGAAGAAGGCTTGGGCTTGGGTTCTCACAACTGATCCAGAGATGTCTTCAGGATACCAGGAACCAACTCCTCCACAGCCGATGACTCAAAAGTAACCAGGTAGGGAAAGATGCCTGCAAACTGTCCACCAGGACACAGGCTTCTTTCCTACTCAGAGTTGATTTGTAGGATGATATCTTCAGCCTTTACAACCTTCACCAGGCTCCAAGATCCCAGGTCAAATAGGGACTGCTGAATGCACTTCTGCTCCAAAACCCTCTTAAAACAGCAATGTCTCTTGCTTAGCTTGCTCCTCCCTACCCCCTGTATTCTATTCAGAATGTCCATGACTTCCAGGACAGGCTTGCAAAAATCTGTTTTTACACTTTTAAAGCCTGTATTACAATATCAAGTCTTAAAATTTAAAATTGGAGAAGTAGAAGCTAATGACTACATTAGACAACATGAAACAACCAAAGTCAAAAGAATGGGAAAAACATAGACGATAAAGAGCAATAAATCATTAGAAAAACAATTAATCAGGACAATAAATTCAGGAAAAGATATCTAAGAATTACTGGACTACTTGAAAGCAATAATAAAAAAGGAAAAGTTTAGACTTTATCTTTTAAGGAATGATCAAAGAATTAACTGACCAACTCCTAAAAGAGATTACCAAAAGAATTGGAATGTTATAGCCAAATTCCAGAAGTTATTTCAAGCAGATAAAAATAATTCAAATATCATGGAATCACAGTATAATGCATCGGGTAATTTATATAAGTATAAATACCAAATAAATGATTGGGGGACCAATGAAACATAGAAAATTGAAAATATTTAAGTGTGAATCACAACTCTAATATTATTGAGTGAATAACCACATAACCCTTGAAGTTATCCATTCTGCATTTAGATAACTTCAGTTTTTAGCAGTTCTTCTAAACTAAACCTAATCCCAACACTTTAAAACTTCTCATTACTCTTAGTTTTTCCCTTTGGAGTTAAACATAAAACTTGAAATTACATTATCTTGTAACTTGTGTATTCTCCTTAAGTCACCTTTTATCCAAGAAATAAAATGCCACATTCTTTAACTTCATATAGCATTGTATTGAAGTCATTCATTCTAATTTCTCTTCTATGAATACTTCGAAGTTTAGCAATGACTTTTAAAAATATTTTATTTTTATATGTCAATACAATTTTATTCATCATTTTCTGATATTTTCTGATCCATACAGAGTATGATAGTCCAGACATAATCTAATTAGGGTAGCACAGAAGAATTATCACATCGCTAGTATTATGATCTTAGGGCACTGAGATTACACAGTGCATAAAGAGCCAGATCTGGAAATGAGAGGCTCTGAGTTCAAATCTGGATTCAGACACTTCTTATTTGTTTGACCTTGAGTAAATGTCCTAACCTAGTTCTTTTGCCTTAGAAACAAAAATCAGTATTAATTCTAAGGGGAGAAGTAAGAGTTAAAAATAAATAAATACTATTGTCTTTAAAAGTTTGACAAAAGGCATATAATCCTCAGAAAATAGATGATATCTAGTATGCTAAAATAATTATTAAACAAAATGATGGGGGGAATTTTTTAAGTTTCTATTCTAAATTTATTAAATATATTTGGGTATGTATATATATATATTCCTAAAATATAATGGAATTTCTCCTACTACAAATAGAGGAGACAACACAAGTATATAGAGAAAGGTAACCTCCCCTATGAAAATAGGTAGAAGCAAATGTTCTCTCTAATAAGCCATAGAATTTTTACACTTTCATTCATTCCATTCAAATATTTTGGGAAACATATTAATTAAATCATAGTATCTAATGGTGAAAGCATTTTCTGATTTAACTTAATGAAGAAGATAAAACATAGATAAATTTGAGTTCAAGTTAAATTAATAAAGCAAAAGTTTATCTAAAATTTTATATTCAGATGCTTTATTGTAGGTCTGAATGTTTCTTCTGTGAGCTAGTTGTTGAAAAATCTGGATTATTTAAATTTATATACTAACAATATAAGAAGTATATATATATTCTAGAAAGGCAGAGAATCATAGTGGACAGTTGATAAGTTATCTAGTATGCTACATTAATTAGCTCTGAATATGATAATGAAAGTTATATTTCTATGTATGTGAGTGTGTGTGTTGGTTGTTGTCCTTCCTACTAAAAGAGGATCAAAATGTCACCACTGGTGATGTCTTTTGACTTCTAGATAAACTGGCTTTAAGTGAGGCAGAGCTGCACAAAGCTATCAGCTTCACTCTTTCTTCTAGTCATTGAAGTTCAGTGGCAAGATATGTCAAGATGACTTATGATGCTCAAGATGCAGTGAACAATCTTGGTTTCTTGGATGTCTAACCATACTTTAACCACTCCAAAGTACCTGTTCCTCTGCCTTCATGGCTGTTGGAACAAATTGTTCTCATTTTCCACTTCAACAGGGCATTTTTCAAGTCTGTGGTATATACCCCTCTAACTCACCAAAATATTTGATCCCAGCTGATTACCCTCAATCTGATTTATCCCACTGCTGAGATAGTTTATCAGTGTTTAGTCACTATACATGCTACAGGCTCTTGGAGTCACAGGTGAGAGTTAGGTGACAGGAGGACACCAAAAGAGGAAAACAGCCCCGAAAAAGGCTCACCTAGGCCTTATACCAAAGGTGTTTTTCCTCCCCGAATACTTCCCTTACCCTATGTATATAACATACTATATGTATATAACAGATTAATATACATAAATATATACATATGATTATGCATATGTATGAATAACATTTACACTAAAAGAAGCAAAAGCCTGCAAAAATCATTTAGATTTTAATGTACTCATTAAAAACACTTGGAAAGGTAGTTTTTAAATTGAGCATTTTATTCATTAAGAGTGATAATGGCCATTCATTTGAACGTGATGTAAACAATCTAGTGAAATGTTTTCCTATTTGCTTCTCCAGTTTAACCCCATTTTACATATGAGAATCTGAGACAAATAAGAGCTAACTGACTTGTTCAAGGTCACATGGCTAGTAAGTATTTGAGACAAGATTTGAACTCATATCCTAATAACTCCAAGCCCAAAGCTCTAGTCACTGTAACAGCCAGCTATCCCCAATCCTTTTAATAATCACCATTAAGACGTATATAGAGCAATAACAGGTTATGACTTGTCCAAAGACCATTATGTGTGGCCTCCATCAGAAGACCCGAGAACTAGATTAATAGCATAATATTTTTTCTTCTGTTAACAAGAAGAATGTCTGCTAATAGAGATTATCCTCTTATTATGGAATTGATCATCCATAATGTGTCTAGGGGCCCAAAAAGGTTATATGATTTCCTTAGAATCACAGAACCAGAGAAAGGGCTTAATCCAGGTTATCATATGTCCAAAGCTGGGTCACTATTCAGGATGACACTCTGTCTCTCAATAATGTCAGTGATAATAAAAATGATGATGTTAATGATGATGACAATGCGTATACATACAACTTTCTTATGTACCTGTATACGTAAAATCCATATAGTTGTCAGTCAAAAAGGTACTTATTAGGCACCACTATGTTAAGTGATGGGTACCACTAAGTTAATCGTAATATTAAGTATTAATAGAAGAAAAAAAAGGACATTCACTCCCCTCAACATATTTACATTCTAATTGGGAAGACAACACAAAAAAGGTAGATGGAAAATGAGGATGTCTCCAGTATGACGGCATGATGAAGTTCACATAGTACACTACGGTGGGAAATGAGGATCTGGCAGGCTTAGGTGCACTCATTAAACAGGGTTTTGCAGGAGAGTTCCACCTTTCTATCATAAGAAGGAGCATCAATGACAGAGAGAACTCATTATGAAGCGTGTGTTTGAGTTTGTAACTTCCAGAGATGATGTAATCTTTTCTAAGATGAAGAGGATTATATGACATAAAAGACCAGGGGAGTGAAGCCTGGTGGGAAAATATACACACATATGACATAGATAGATAATAGACAGAATAAAGATAACTGAGTAGTTTCAGTTAACTCTTTCTCTGTCTCTCTGTCTGTCTCTGTCTCTCTGTCTGTCTGTCTCTGTCTTTCTCTATCTCTGTCTCTGTCTCTGTGTCTGTGTCTGTGTCTGTCTCTGTTTCTCTCTCTCTCTCTCTCTCTCTCTCTCTCTCTCTCTCTCTCTCTCTCTCTCTGTGTGTGTGTGTGTGTGTGTGTGTGTTTCTGTCTCTCTCCTATCTATTCAGAACAATGATATAGCAAAACATTCTCCAAAAATCAATTTGAAATTACAAGCATTAGTGTTCACTTAGAACTGAAAGCAATATTTTACAAGGTTTGTAAAACATTATGCTCTTTCAATTTTGAAAATTTCAGGACATTTTCTGCCCAGACATTAATAAACAAGAAATATATTATCCAATTCTTAATTGTGTGTGTGTGTGTGTGTGTGTGTGTGTGTGTGTGTGAATTTCTACTTCCAGCTGAGAGGGCTTCATCTTCCTCTATGAACTACATTTTTAAAGTATCAATGTACATTCATTAGCAGTCATCTCAATAATCTGTTTTTTTTATTCTGTCAAGCAAAACTACATCCAAATACTAAGAAAAGCTAAATTATAATGGCATGTGCCTATTGAGAATTCTTGTTATATAGTTTCAATTCATATTGATACTTGAAGAATTAAGTCTTTCAATAATGACTATTAATATATTTAATGATTTTTTGCATTCTTTGTAATTTTTATTGCATTTAATGAAATGAATTGTTCAGGAGAGTGTATAGTTTTTTTCTTTAGAATTTCTAATGGGGATTGGAAAATTCATATTTGAATATCAGATCCATGATCTGATTGATGTGTACTCTCTTTCATCTAGAGCAGATCATAACCAATCCATATTTTCCCCTGGCCACTTCTAATAAATGGCTTTGCCAGAGTCCTCTAAAATGGCTTTACCCAACCTATTGGGGCTCCTCTCCTGGAAGAATTTTGTATTTATGTAATGCCAGTGAAGTAATCACACTGTCCATCTGTTCTTACTTGAAGACTAGAAAACTAAGTTCTTTTGTAAACATTTAAACCTGTATGTAGATATATTGGGATAGTAGTCTGTCAAGATTGATTTGTTTCTCAATTTACTTATTTTTATGAAGAAAAGCAAATGGTCATTCATGTAGCACTGATTACCTATATCAAGTAAATAATGAATTTGGAGAATAAACCACCATATGGAAATGAAATTCAAATTGCTCTGTTTGGTCCCAAACAGGAGAACAAAGAGTTTAGGTTGGAGGTAAAAAAGAAAAATATTTAAATCTGATGTCATGAGGGAAAAAATTAAAAATCTTCCTAACAATTTTAGTTATCTCGAATTTGAGTAAACTTTTTCAACATATATTAGAATCCACTGTCATTGAATATGTCCATATCTAGGCTATATAACCATTTTAGGGGATTCAGTAGAAATGATTTTTCTTCATTAGCTATTTGGAGTATATTGAATTTTCTTTTGGTCATCACTCTTTTATTCTAAAACTACTTATGCATAGAAAGAGTCTCTTTCTCTATCTGTTATACAATCTATCTCTCCTAACATTTTAAACAAAGTATATTTGGTTTGGGACTTATGAATTTAACCATTTGGAGAACTTACAGTGTAGAAACTACCCCAAAACATATATACCTCCCATTTTATACACACACATTTACATGCATTTAGTCATATATGCACACAAACACACATGCACAATCCTACTTGAAACAATTTGCATATAACTCTACTAGTATTTCCTTCTTTAAAAATTATTCTTAATGTCTTTTCTCTAAATGATTTTTTTAAAGTTACCTAATAGATAAAAGATACCTCTTACAGCCACATGGATCCTGCCGAAAGTTCCCAAATCCATGTAAAAGGGGGAACTCCAATTAATGTAGAAGAAAATGTCAAACACTACCTACTGTCTCGATTATCACTCTATTTTTCCTCACTGATTTTGTCTGGATTCTTCCCCAACACATTAATAAAGAAAGTCTATAGTCTAGAAATTCTACTTGATATTCAAAGTGGATTTGCAACTTAGATAGCAAGAGAAGTTCCCGCAAATATACCAATTATGTCCTTTCAATACAAAATCCTCATATCAAGCCAGTGACTTGGTCTAATTGCTGAAAGGTCCCTGAGTTTTAGTATTCAGATGTGAGAGAAATTGTAAGCTTATATATAGGACAAACCAACCCTAGATAAAAGATTTTTGTTTTGTTTTAATATTATTTTTCTTCAGGTATCTTACTTTAATTGTTATTAACTATTCCAACTGTTCAGTAATAAAAAAATGCTTAGTCTCTCCTAGGTGGTATAGTGCATTGAGAGCTTGACTGAGAATTCAGAAGGTCCACAATCCATAGTTTCCTCCCATATTCCCTAGCAGTATGACACTGACAAGTCATAATATTTCTTAGTCTTAGTTTCCTCGCTGGAATAATGGAAATACTAACCAATCTCCAAGAATAAAACAATATGTTAGATGTGAAGTACTTAAACATTGTTAAAGTGCTATATGAATGTTTGCCATTCATGTGGGCAAGTATTATATCAGTGGACCAGGAATAAAAAGTACAAAAATGCTACAACTCCAAACTTCCATGAAAATAAAAGATACACCTTTTTGATCATGGTCATTGAGATGTTTTTCCTCTGCTCCTAAACTCTGCATATTTGTTCCAAAGTATTTTTTTCCTTTCATTTTACCTTTTCTTTCACTCACTGAGGAACATTGAAAGGGTGAGAAAATGCATGCTCAACAATTGAAAAAATAAGTAAAAAAACTCATGGAGGAAGACAAGAAATAGACCTAGTTTAATACCAAAGATCAATGCAGATTGTAGGTACAAACACTATGCTCTAAGAAATTCCAAAAGAGATGCTTCATCTATGATGAGGGATTACAAAATGATTCATGGATGGCCCTAAAAGTAAGAGGATGATTTCTATAGGCATGAAACTTGGGAAGTTATTATGATAAATAATTAATACTTATAAAGTGCTTTCTGACTGGTAAAACACACAAATGTTTTACCTCATTAATTATCCTACAATAACTCTGTAAAGTACATACTGTTAATATCCTTTTCTTACAAATGAAAAACCTATAGCTAAGAGATGTTAAGTAATATGCTAGCAAACTAGTTAGTGACTGAGATTGTAGAAGGCCGATTGGAGAAATAGGGTCAAAATAGGGCCTTTTATCTGAATTCCCTACGTGACCAATCCAGGCTGAGGCAGTCTTTGTGTTTGGTCCTGGTCACCAGAGCCCTGAAAAGCTCTGGTACCAACAGGTTGGTTAATCCAAAAACAACGTGACCCCTCCAGGAGGCTATTGGGAGTCATTTAGAGAAATGGAGTCTGTAATAGATATTTTATCTGGATCCCATTACAAAATCATCAGCAAGTAAAACTGTGTGTATGATTTTTTCTGTACTGAATGTCAGGTCACAGACTGAATGGGCCATCTAAGGTAAAAATCTGAGACTCCTCTTTTGACTCATTTTTAGATCCCCACCTATTCTCAATATTCTTATTGCGAAGCTTTGAGTCCTTAAGCAGACCAGCAGCTACTGAGTTAACCATTTTTCTCCTTGATCATTAAAAAGCCTGAACTCTAAAAAATATATTACTTAGATAGTCAAGGCAGGACACAGACAAGGCCAGGCAAGACTTTATCTGACCAGGTGCAGTCCTATAATTCAAGAAGGCAGAAGTAAAAGAAGACAGAAGTAAAAATCTCTATGAAATATATTTCTGCTCCCAGAATTAACTTCCTACTAGGGTTGGAATTTGGCCCTTGATCCTGTACCTATCTCTCTACTTTTAAGACTTTAATGGATTGTGTATGATTTGTAACCCTTTCACAGCTGTAATTCTTTCTTTGTGTTCTTTGTTTGAAACCAGTATATAATAAACTCAAAAACTCTATAGCAGTTGGAGCAGCTATGAGCTAAACAATTAGTCTGGCTGTTCTCAGTTTCTGTTTCCTGTATTTTCAATCCGATGCCACTAAACACCATTCACAACCCCCAAAAATTTAGAGCTGGCTCTCTATATGAGATGAAATTGAATTAAGGTCTTCGCAACTCTATATCTTCCTCCTACTTTTCTAGTCTTCTCATAATATATTCCTCAGGACACATTCTTTGATCCAGTGACACTGATTCCCTGTCTTCAGTGCAGAAGACATTCCATTTCTTGAATTTGGACATATTTTCTGGTTTTTGCCAATGCCTGGAATTTTCTCATTCATCACTACCTTCTGTATTCTATGACGTTCTTTAAGTCCCAAATAAAACTCCATTCTAGGAATTAAAAGGACACCTTCTTAATTTTATTTCATTTCTTTTTACTCCTTACTACTCTTTGTAAAAGCAAGAAAAAGCAGACTCATGACACATCAAATCATGCAAAATCTATTTCCTCATTACTCATTTGAGAAAGAAAAGAGAAAATCATAAAAAATTGGCTCCAATTACTAATATGAGGCTTGTTCAGTTCTTTCTCTGGGGATAAATAGCATTTTTCAACATGAGTCTTTTGGAATTGTGGTAGATCATTATATCGTTAAGTTATATGTCTTTCACAGATGATTATCTTTACAATATTCTTGTTACTGTATAAATTGTTGTTATTTGCTAGTCCCAGTTACCAAACTTCCCTTTGCATCAGTTCATATGCCAATCGCTTTATATTGAAATAATTTTCATTGACAATTCTAACAGAAAAATTATATTTCTTTACATGAATATATTAGAACTTGTTCTCCAATCCACAATTGAACATCCCTTAAGTTTCTAATTTACCATAACAAAAAAGTTGTTATAAATACTTTTGTTTCTATCAGATTATTTTCTTTTATTTTGATCTCTTTAGTATATAGACTAATCTTTCCTAAATATACTCTCTCCCTTCTTTTAATTATGTATCTTATATAAAGTTGATTTGGATATGTATGTTTGTTTATAATCTTTTCCATTAGGTTGTAAGGTCCAAGAAGTTAGGGAATTTTGCCATTTTTTACTATCAGCCACTCCAAACTGTGAACTATGTCCTCATCCTAAGCCCACATTAGGACTCCTGGATTCACTCTGGGCTCACACGGATCAACTCACTTCAGCACAAACTACTCTGGGCTGGGACTCTGTACTTCTCCACAGGTTTGAAGTTTCAAGAGGTGTGGGTTGGTTTGGACCACTATTTGTCCAGGCAGGCTCTTAGGGTCTGAATGTTAGCTTAAGATTAGGATCCACACCTGGAGCAGCAGATGTGAGGTGGGAGTGTGTGGCTTGCTCTTTACTTGCTCTTCACTCCTTGCTATAATCTTGCTGATTGTGCTCTCTTCTCACCCAGTGTCCCAGATTTTCTCTGCCTACTTTTGGGGCTTTTTATTTTCTTGAAAGTTTTTTCACTCTTCATCCTTGTTGGTTCTTTAACTCCTGTATTCATTTTGTGATAATATTTAAATATTGGTTGGAGAGGATTCTTGTGGTGACTCTGTGACTTTTTTACTTTTTATACCCCAAAACTTAACAGAGTATCTGGCACATATTACACTATTAATATATTTATTGACTGACTGAATCGAGGAGTAAACAATTCTAGAGGTGTGAGAAATAGAATGAGACCATTGCCAAAATTAAAACAAGGATTAAAAGAGCCTAAATTAAAATGGTGATCCTCTGAGTAAAAGAGATAAATTGAACATTCAATAAGTATGCCTGCTATTCACTAGTAACTATGTTAAACACTACTGTGCTAAAAAATACAGATGTATGTATATGCATCCAGGGCCTTATAATCTTTTACAGAGATAAAATCATCCAGATCAATCATATGATTGAATGTTATAGTCAACATAATTATATAGAATAATTACTTAGTGTTTACATTAAAAATGATATCTCACATGTGAGTCCATGGGAGAAAATACTCTTTTTTCTCATAATTTCAATTTCTTATTAATTATGTGCTGAAGGCTATCATTCCTGTTACTTCCAAAACATAAAATTAGAATGGTTATTATTATGGAAAAATATGTCCTAAGTGCCAATATTTCAGGGGAATTATGTTATTTCAGGTGCAATTAGAGGAAGCCATAAATGCCCTTACATAAGTTTTGTAAATATTGCTAGATTCTCCAGTTAGTTAAAGAGTAAGAATACAGTTGATTACAAGTCAAAGTCCTATGTTTTTTGGTGGAACTTTTATCATCTTCCTATGAATATTTGCTGCATTATATTGCATCCTTCAGAAATCCATGTTTCTTCCCCAGAAAAAAAAGAATATAAAGTACATAAAGGCAGAGGCAATGTATGATACAAATTGTCTATCTGAATTGGGAAAGGATATTAAAGACAATCAATCTAGTCTCTATCCAAAATCGGAATCCCTTCATATCGAAGAAGGGGTTATACAGATTTGTTCTGGTAATTTCCAATGGGTCTGTGGAGAAAGGGGAATCTCACTAATGCTTGAGGCAGCTCATACTTTTTAGCATTCAGGGCAGACACAGAATAGGCATTAGATAAATGAATATCAGCTTAATGATTAGTCAATTGACTTTAAAGAAGTTGTTTCTTCATTGAACTGGTAGTTGCCATTTTGAGATTTCCAAATTCTACTTCTAATCTTGCATTCTGGATCTATGTAGATTAAGTCAAATGACTGTCCTCATCTTGGTGCTTGCCAATCTATCAATATCCATCCCAGGATGTGGTATTCATCACAAGAAGAATATAACAACACCTAGGTGGATATTTTTGACTGAAATTTATTTTTTTCTCTCAACTTTACTATTATATTGCATTGCTATATTTTTTGTGTAAAACTGGTAAATGAGGCTATATACAATATAAAAAGTTGTTCTCACTTGAAAAAAGCAAAAATGAACACATGGATTGCTGGAGAATTTTATTCTTGCATATGGGAATCCATGATATAATGCTAAAATTATTGGAATAAATGAACAAGTCAAAATGACAGAAAAAAGAATATCAAAGGATGAGGTTGCTAATAGTATCAAAGACAATAAGAAGAGCTCTACTGAGCAAAAACAATCTTTGCCTAAACAAACTATCAACCTTCTATTTGGACCATGCATACACAGTCTCACTGAACTCATTGGAACCCAATTCAAAATAATGTATATGAATACAGAATAATTTTTTCAGGAACTGACCTTTCTCCCCTACAAATAAAATGGTGTTCTGTAATTTGCCATTTAATTTGAAGTTCACATACCAGAAATAAGTAAATAATAAATGTAGATAGATTAAAATGAATAAAAACAAAACTATAGGGAACAATTCTGACTTGATAATGGACTGTACCAAATATGTCCTTTTAATATCTACATCCTCTGAAATCATCAGGGTTATGATGGTGGCTCTGTATGTAAAGGTTATAATTCCTTTCAACTAAGAGACAGAGCAGGGAAGACCAGCCAGCAATAGAGTCTTAATTAAATAGTTTAGCCCATAAAATGGTTTATTAAAAGCATTTTTATTGTTGTCATTCCAGAGACTGCAATATCAGTCCCAGATGGTGACTGTCATAGTTTCCTCTCTGGGGCTAACAATCACAACTCATCAGTATTCACCTGTGTGACACTGCCTGTCTTATTTAATGAATGCCCAATGGAGCCATAGGTGTGCACTTTCTGGCCTCTGGCTAATGAATAATTGGCATATTTTAACAAACAAAAACAAAGCTACCAAATCTGAATCACTCTCTGGAGGCCTATGCTTACTAAAATGTAAAAGGCACACTTTCATCTTCCCCTAAGGAAATGAAACTTCCACTTTCTCCTGTATTATCTCCTCTTGTGATTCTATGAACATGTGTCAAAGTCCTCAGGATACCACTCCCAAGGTTTTGGACAGAGGCCATAAGGAACTTCATTTTTTTTTTGTTTTTGCCCTCTAGCAAACACATCAACAAGCACATTGATTAGTTCAGGAAAACAATTAACCAGGTGTAAATTGTTTTTTTAAACTAATAATAATATTTATATTCATAATCTCCTTAATAGTTCTTATTGTACAAAATAGTCTGGGTTTAGGGAACAGGGATCTATTCAGTGACCCACACACCTGTTGGCTCTATTCATAGTGTAAATTTATTTCTTCTTAAACAACTACAAAGACGTCTGATTTATCAGAAATAATTATTTTACTTTTGCTACTACTAACATACACTGACCACCCAGTACTCTCAGTCAATGGGAAGGCACATATATTTCTTTCTCCTTCCTCTCCTATGGCCCTCTATCATTTTTATTTTTTATGAAAGAGAAAATAATTTATAAAGGAGTCATTAAATGTCAAAGACTATTTTAAGTGTTAGGGAGAATAAGAGAGAAGCAAGACAGCTTTTTTTAATTTCAAGGAGCTCATATTCTTAGTTATAGGATGTAATGAATATAGTAATTCAACAGCTGGTAAGTTAGAAAGACATAGTAGTCCTTAGGGTGCAGTATCTGGATAGATGGAAAATCCCTGGGGCCCATAGAATACAAATGCCGGTTAGACTTCAATGTCCAATAGAGACGTGGAAGGTACAAGGACAAGGTAGATGATAAGGCTAGGTAGACATGATTCTATTATATCCCATTAGTCATTTAAAATTTGCTTTCTATTTTTAGAAATTGAAAAGGTTACAGGGAAAATGCAGGAATGGAGAAAGGCCTAGAAAATATTATAATATAGACAAAATATGTATATCATGATATTTTCATTTAATTCTATGTTTATACTCAAATAACATGAATAAGAACTATATTTTCATTCCTTTTCTTTCCCACTTAATAAAATTTTATAAGATCTCATACTTGATATTCTTGGTCACTGTTATCTCTTTTAATGTTACCTTGTATAGCAGGCCTTGTTTTAGTTTTCCCTGTTGAGTTTCTATTGACTTCCATTGTAGCTGTGTAAATCTAGTTCCTGAGACTGCCACTGGTCATCCTTTTTAGCAGTTTCTGTACTTTTCTTAAGATGCTGCTTTGCCTAAAGATACTTCTAAGGTCAACTGTTGGAAAAGACACATCTGAGTTTCAATCCTAAAGCCAGAAGTTGGCAACGTTTGACTTTCCAACCATATCTGGCTCTTTTGAGGGCCAGATATGGCTCTTTCTGCAGGAGCCATAAAGTCATATTTTTTTCAGGTGCTGGCTCTCATGAAATTACATTTTTAAAAATGTGGCGTTTATGGCTCTCACAGCCAAAAAGGCTGCCGACCACTGCTAAAGTTATCATCTCCATTGACTTTCACATTTTGCACCATCTTCAGCTCTTCTATGAATTTTTTTTTTTTTTGTACTTGAAGTACCCAAAGTCATAGCATAAGAGCATTTCACTGATGGATTTGATTTCAATTTTATTTTGGTTAATTTCTTACATTTGCTCAAACAAAAGCAAAGATTCCATCCATACTATACCGTACTACTGGTCATTCAATCTTTGATAAAGGACTTCCAATAAGGGGAGGCCCATGGCCTTCTGAGGAAGTCTATGACCATTATATCTTTTCTCTACTTTAAAAAAATTAATCCCATATATTCCATTTTAAATTAATTCTTCTATGACTAACATTTCAACTGAATTTTCCCTTGCTGGGAAAATTTCTTCTTATATTCATGTGTAAGGTGACATATATGGATATCAAAACACATAGTCTGGCCCATTAGAAACACATTGGTCTGGTCCTTGAAGTAAATTCTCTATTACTTCACATGCAAATCTATATTGTCAATGCATTTCCCCATATATGATCCTTTCCTTCTTTAAGATTATGAATCTTTATTTCCTAGCTAAGCTGAGTAGATAGACCTAGAAGAGAGGGAATGGATTTAGGATACCAGACAATATTTCTTATCACCTACCTTTAGGATCCAAACCTTTCCATATCTCAGGTTTGTACACATTGGAGTTTAAAAAAGAGTTAAAGTAGATCCTAGACATGGGCATCTGCAAAGATATGGGAGAGGGAACCCTCCCTCTCTCTCTAATCTCTGGCTCTGTCTCTCTTATAACTGCTTAAGTCATGCCTCTTCATTTCTCAGCTTAAATCAGCTAGTCTTTAATAGGTTAAATTTGTCATTGTATTTCAGTTACCTTCTTGTTCTGGGAAAGTGGGATGGAGGTCTCCAGGGGGTGTCAGCACTCGAGGGTGTTTGCCTCCCTTTGGGGGAAAGAGAGATCTTAGTTCTGTAGAATTTGTGACTCAGTTTACATTTTGTCTCTCTCTATATATATATATATATGTGTGTTTGTATATATATGGACATATATATATGTATATATATATATATACATAGATAGAAATATAGAGATAGATAGATAGATAGATAGATAGAATTTGTCTATGATGAGCAGCATACTAAAATGGGACAGGATTAATAACTGTTCAGCAAAAGTCTTCAGAAGTATGTTGGATTTGGCCTAAGTCTTGAAAGAAGCCCCCAAAATGAATAAATTAAGAGGTGGTAAGGAGAGAGAACACTTCAGTTAAGTGATTTCAGTGCTTGTGCAAAGGCCTGGAGATGGGGGATAGAGTATTATATCGAAATAATTAAAAGTAGGCAGAGAGAGAGGGGTCCTTTTGATGGGGTCCATGAATTTTTTAATATTTGATAACAATTTTGATATGAATAACTTCATTAGTGATCCTGTAGAGGTTTTTTTGTGCATTTAAAAACATTCTGAAAAGAGTTTCATAGATTTCACCAAACTGACATACACATACACAAAGGATAAGAACTTTCAGTTAGATGATCATGTGCTACTAGAAAGGATCCTTTCACTTTATGAAAAGAGGTAGGGCAGGCTTCTTATAATGATTCTGTTATTGGCTAATCATGTAACCAAAAGCAGGTTACTTTACTTCTCTAGCCTTCGGTTTTCCAAAAGAAAGTACAGCAGATCATGTCTCTGGCATCTAGTTTTTCTGTATTTATATCTCTGATTTCATCACTATTTTAATTATATCCAGAAACTTCTCAGAAATTTTGAAGTCTAAATATGAAAAATAATCTGTTTTATTTGAAATTTAAGGAAGACTGAATGGTTACCTCTCCTCTCCCTGAAACATAAAACTCATGTGAAGTTTAAGAAAACATAAACTTTTGGGGCAGCTCCTTTCTTTTTCAGGCAGATAACAAAAACCTCTTCAGCAAATCCCCAGGATGGACAACATATTTAGAATTTTGTGAACAGCTGTTGGTGACTACAGCTTGAGTCCCAGTATAATGTAAGACTTTTGAGCCCTGCTTTGATCAAGCAATCTTACTTGCAAGACATGTATCCATCAGCTCAACAGGAAATGTCTCCAACACCTCCACAGGAAAAGAGGACAGGTGTTACAAGCATCCTGAGTGGCAAGTACTCGAAAAAGCTTCAGGCATGATGTTTTATAAATTCATCTGACAGCTCTCCTGCCTCTGTGAAATGAAGTTACTTACTAGAAATCACTTCTGGCAGTCAGAATTAGATTTCAGAATTAAAACATGTGTACATGTTATATGAGGAGTCAGTGGCTGACCCCAAACAACTGAAGCTTGGCTACCATCCTGGGGAAAAAATACAAGAATTAGAGAGAGGAGTCAAAGTTTGGAAGGATTTTTTTTCCCTTTCAGTCGACTGAACAAATGTGGTGGATAATGTTCTATCTATTGTTTAGGTTTAAAAGAATTAGCCTTTAAAACATTTTTAAGGAGTTGTAAAATACCAAACCCCCAGCTTTTCAATCAGTTACTAATGGAGATATTATGTGCTTCATACACTTGCTAAAGGCAACAGAGAAAAGTAGGGTGAGTAGCAAATTACAAGACTGCTTGACTAGTTTTCTATTTCCATTTGGGTTGTACTAAATGGATAGAAAAAATCTGCTAAGAGTCTGATTCCACTAGAGCAAAATAGGAAGGGAATAATAGATAGACATAGTAGTAAAACCTCCCTTACTCCATCCAGTAGTTATCAGGAGTGAAAAACAAATGTATGTTGATGATGAATTCTTAGCAATGAGTAATAATTTCTGGACTGCGATTATATATGTGCATGAGTTGGTGAATGCATGCAATATAATTGTTCCTTTTTAAAACAGATATTTATTAAGTACTGAAATAATAGGCTACACTGAGGTATATGAGATCCCTCAGTGAAGTAAGGCTGATGGCCTTACATATTGGGATCAGTGCACAATCAACCTCCAAGCAGTTTTTGTATGAAAATAAATGGTTTATTAATAATAAAATGAAAAGTTTAAGAAGGAAGAATTAAGGAAGAGGGTTTCCCTAACTCTAAGAAGTCTTACTTCTCACTGCCTCTAAGTTTCCTGCATGGGGAAAGCCTTAGTTTTTCTAAAAGCTCCCTAAGACTTTTCCTGTCTCTGGCTAATTTCCCAAGCCCTTTCTTTCTCTATCTGACTCTAATTACTCCTCCTTGTTGGTTTCATAAGATGTAATAGTTCTTTAAGATGACTAGGAATGAATTCTTCATGACTTAGTTTAACCCAGCTGGGCCAGGCCCTGAACTTGGCCTGAAGCCCTCATACCAACACTGGCTCTTGATTAGATCAGGTTTGATATTATAAAGATCTTCTTCCATGTCTCTCTTATAGAGAGGAAAAGTACTCCCCAGAAAGTCCAAAGGTTTCCCTTCAATCTCACTGTAGATTTTACTTTCAGCAAGATCAGCAGAGCTTGGCTACCTCTGGTCCTCTCAGCTCCAAGGACAAGGAAGCAAGTTCCCTTTCAACTGGTCTGTGCCCTATTCAAACCCCCTCTCCAAACTCTAGAATCTCCTGGTCATGAGGTTCTTAGCATGTGGCCAGACCACCCTGGCAAAACCATTTCTCTTTTTGTGACATTTCCCTCCTAACAATGCCTACTATAAACCAAACACTTTGCAATATATCTTTATTTTAATCATTATTCTGGAAGGTGAGAAGTTATTACCTCCATTTTGCAGATGAAAAAACTAAGACCTGTTGTTAAGTGATTTGTACAAATTTATACAGGTAATAAATATCTAAAGTAATATTTGAACTCAGGACTTTTTATTTTTTTATTTTTATTATTTTTATTTTATTTTTAGAAAAATGTTTTCCATCGTTACATGTTTCATGTTCTTACTCTTTCCTCCCCCCTCCCCCATAGCCAACGTGCATTTTCGCTGGTTTCTTCATGTGTCATCAATCAAGACCTATTTCTATATTATTGACAATTGATCTAGGGTGGTCATTTAGAGTCTACATCCCAAATCATGTCCGCATCACCACATGTGTTCAAGCAGTTGTTTTTCTTCTGTGTTTCCACTCCTGCAGTTCTTAATCTGAATGTGGATAGCGTTCTTTTCCATAAATCCCTGAGAATTGTCATGGGTCATTACATTGCTGTTAGCACAGAAGTCCATTACATTCAATTTTACCATAGTGTATCAGTCTCTGTGAACAATGTTCTCCTGGTTCTGCTCCTTTCACTCTGCATCAATTCCTGGAGGTCATTCCAGTTCACATGGAAATCCTCCAGTTCATTATTCCATCAGATACCACAATTTGTTCAGCCATTCCCCAAATGAAGGGTATACCCTGGTTTTCCGGTTTTTGCCACCACAAAGAGCACAGCTATAAATATTTTTGTACAAGTCTTTTTATCTATGATCTCTTTGGGATATAAACCCAGTTATGCTATGGCTGGATCAAAGGGCAGGCAGTCTTTTAGAGCTCTTTGGGCATAATTCCAAATTGCCATCCAGAATGTTTGGATCAGTTCACAACTCCACCAGCAATACATTAGTGTCCCAATTTTGCCACATTCCCTCCAACATTCATTACTCTCTCCTGCTGTCATTTTAGCCAATCTGCTAGATGTGAGGTTATACCTCAGAGTTGTTTTGATTTGCATTTCTCTAATTATTAGAGATTTAGAACTTTTTTATTTTATTATTTATTCACACACACATATATACATAATAATATATTTTGTATAGAGGAAATAAATTATCATAATCTTAGAACAGGTGGTTTCCATTAAAAGGATGTCCATTGACAGGAGCTTCCAGGAAGCTTAATATATATTGCTTAAAAAGGAACATAGAATTAAGTTAGTTTATACCATTTTTTTCTTCATGGGGTGCATATGTTTATCTATTCAAAGAGAAATAATAGTTGCATTTGTCAGGATATTATGAGATGATAGAAAAGGGAAAGCTACAAAAAATGAGGAAAAGCATAATGTGCTACTTAATCTTTCATGAGACTCATGGGGTTTGAAGGTTTAGAATACATTTTTGACAAAATATATACAAATATTCGACAAAATATAATAGTTTCCACAAAAGCCCTTTTGTGGTTGATGGTAAAAGTATTTATAGACAAGGAATAAGAAGGTGTTGACATGATTTGCCCAATATCATATAGCTAGTAAGTATTGGAATTGGGCTTCTAATTCAATTCCCTTAACTTCATTTCCAGCACTCTTTTAAATGGACAGGTGTTTGATGATTCAAGCAATAACTAGGACAATTTTTTATTGATGGAAGGAAACCTATTTCTTTAGCATGACTATGACAAATATTGTTATCATTGCCTTCATTAATTCTCTCTATTCTTCTCTATGTACTCAAACCAACAGTTTAATACTCTGAATTTTAATGTCATCAATTTAGGTTTTCCATTCCAGGAGGTGATGCAAATCACAACTCATCTAATTCTGCCCATCCTTATACACATTCTCCCATATTCACGTTCTGCAGCAGAGGAGGCCCCACCATCAATTTGCTGGGTGTTTTCCTCCTGTTCTTTTCAAAATATATATTTACCTGCAAAGAACATGGGCTGTCCATCTCTAAGGTGATTTGGAATGTAACATATATTTCCTGATAAGAAACAAAGAATATATTGGAGGAGAAGTGCATAAAAACCCACAATGGAATTTCCCTATCTGGAAAGAGAAAAGCCTTCTGCAAATTGCCAACCATGAATGAAGAATTGTGAGGGAAAATTATGGAATTCTAGAGTGGATCCAGTCAACTTCAAAAATTCTCTAGGATAAAAGAAAAAGGTTATGAGGAAACAAGTGGAAAAATCTTGAAAAATACATAGAAAGAAGTTTAGAAAAGATCAGAGAAAGGATAAACATAGACTCAATGACCAATCTTCCTCATTGTGGTTAAGGAAGTGATCTAGTTCCAGGTGGGACTAGATGGCCTCTCCTGACTCATTCTGATATTCCAAAACAAATTGACTTTTTGTTAATATACCATTTAAAAACAAACTACAATAACAATTTGTAGTTTTATGTGATTTTTAAAATCTATTTGCTTTTTTATCAATTGTTTTTATTCATAGTTTTTAATTCTTTAATAAAATTGAAACAAATATTAATTGCCAAATACCACCAAGCCATTTATATGAACACTGCAAATATAAAGGAGAAAAATGATCTTTGATCTCCAGGAACATTCTCTCCACTGAAACAGATGAAATAAAATTTCAAAAGCCTATCAACCTATAGACTAGGATTAGTAGGGGTAAAATAGTTTTTATGTTCACTTGGGAATTGAACCAGTATTTATAATGTCATTTCCATGGGGAAATATACTAGGAAGAAATAATCAAAATATGTGTCATAGATGGATTAAAAGTGTATCATAAGGTGGCTGGGTGGTTCTACCTGAAAACAGGAGGAAGTAAGTTCAAAAACATTCTCAGACATCTAATAGCTCTGGCCAAGTTACCTCACTTCTAAACCTCAGTTTCTTTATTAGTAAACTGAGGGTAATAATAATACTTTATACCCAGGTTTATGGTAAGGATAAGAAAGAGGATATAGGGGGAAGCTGGGTAACTCAGTGGATTGAGAGCCAGACCTAGAGATGGGAGGTCCTAGGTTCAAATCTGACCTCAGATACTTCTCAGCTGTGTTACCCTGGGCAAGTCACTTGACCTCCATTGCCTACCTTTAACACTCTTTTGCCTTGGAGCCAATACACTGTATTGTCTCCAAGACGGAAGGTAAGGGTTTAAATAAAGAAATAAAGAGGATATATTTGTAAAGTCCATAAAATAGTAAAGTTACATATAAACATCAGAAATTAAAAGCAATGGTGATGATAAAATTTAATTATTCAATGGAATCGGTTGTGTCTTTTGACCACCACTCTTAAAGCTGGCTAATTATATGGTCATTTGAATCATTTGCTTTATTCTGGAAACAGATTTAAGTCTAGGTTGCCTGTCCTTAGACAAGCTATTTCCCCACTTTATCATGGTTTCTTTTCCATTAAATGAAGAGAGTATATAGCTCCCTGAGGACAGTGATGGCTTTACATGGCTGTCTTTGTCAACAATGCTTATCCCAAAGAGAAGTAGAATAGATTTTTATAAATGCTTTTTGTTGGATTAAACTGAATTGAAAACTCTTTCATTTTCAGTGTGATCTAATTTTTGTATGTAAATAATCCATTTCCTTTGAGTACAAAGAGCTGGTCCTTGAGTTTCAAGAAAGATTATTTGGTGATAACTTCTATTACCATATAGAGGGAGAAAATAGACTTATGTTTTAGGCTTTGGCTATTTACTCTGAGTGCTTTTGAGTAAAAAGTAATATGACTGCAAAGGAGGAATACTTTTATAACCCATGGAGAAGGGAAGTACTACATTTAAGAATGATTTTGGAGAAATGAATGAATAAAATGAAAATGGAGAAAATCTGAGAACTCAATTATGAAAAAAATGATTGTTTTAACTCTGATTTTTTCAAATAACTTGTATTTTTAGTCGTGTTAATTATAACTAAACTGTTAGTGGAGATGTAACTGTAGTTCATTATTTTATGTGGATTGTTGCAACTTTCCTAGCCTAACACAAATACCACAAACCAATTTCAGCATTCTTCACTTAGGGTATTTAAACACTCCTAGAACAATTGTCATATTTTTTAAGTTCTAACTACTTTTAGGATTAAACAAGTAAAATCTCCCAACTCTCATCCCTGTTCTAATTTTAGAAGGCCTGAATCCTGTGTTTTTTTTAATAGAGCTCTATTTAAATTATATTTTTTAATAATACATTTTGACTAAAAGTAGAAATAGGACTTCTAGTCTGTGGATACTCTACAATGAATCATTCATTCCCTTTTAAACATAACTAAGTAATAAGCAGAAACAAACTGAAATCTTTCATGGGAGAATTTTTTTAAGTTCCTAGCTTTGAGAGAAATGAAGTCAAAAAAGTTATAATTAATTTAATTAAAAAAGAATTGAACAAATATTATTTGAAAATATTTACAAAACTTTGAGAATTTGTAATTTGTCAAATGTTAAGAGATAAAAATTACACAATTCAGACCTATAATCAAAGAGCTTATATCCTAATGTTAATAAAGTTTATATTCAAAAGCATGGAAAATTAATATCTATGTTTATTTAATTAATCATTCAAACAGTCATTTGTTTGCTGCTTTTACTGCTCTTGTTATAAAGTATTTTTATTATGGAGACAGAATGTAGTTGGGATAGAAACATTCCTCTATATTCTTTTACAATGATAACAACCTTCTTATATTCAAAACTAGCATTTGTATAGAACCTTAAGGACTTTAAAATGCTTAATGGCTTCTTCTTTATCTTCACAATAACCCTGGGAGATAGATGCCATTATTTCCCCCATTTTATTGATGAAGAAACTTAAGCAACTGGAGGATATCTGATTTGCCTAGGGTCACATAGCTACTTCACAGTTGATGCAGGATTTGAATTAAGTTCTTCTTGACTCTAGTCCCAATGATCTATACTCTGCAATTCAACAGCTTAAATTATATTACTTTCTTAATGTTATCATGTAATGTATTATAGAATATAACAACATAAAATACTATATGAAACTATTTGAACTATTAAAATATTATTTGAGATGATACAGTTTAATATGACCTCAAATATAAATGCATGTTATTATATTATATAGTACATCATAACATAAGATTAGAGAGTTTTATATGATAAATATAATTGAATGTAATATAATTAATATAATTTAATATAAATTATGATGTTAGTATAGACTTGTGATATCACTGGTATAGGGAATTCTCAAATGAAGGACCCCAAATACCACCACCAATGCAGATTAAAATGTCATCTGCAATATATCGTATTAATGAGTTTCCTAGAACACTGAACATTTGATTGACTTGACCAATATGAAACAATCAAGTAATTGGCATCAAATTATTATGGAAAAACAATAGTACTAGACATAGCTCTATACAAAGCAGGAGAAATATGTAAAGTCTGTTTTCTAGTTGCTTACATTATATCCAAGATAACATTTATGACAATTATTATATTTTGCCATTATTAATCTGCGTATGCAGAATTATTTAATCCTAATATCCTGAGTAGGATCCCTATAATGATATTTGCATAGTGCTTTGGGGTTTGTAAAGTGCTATGAATATTTTATCACATTTGCTCCTCACAACCACCCTATGTGATAAATGGCTGAGGCATTTTTCCTCATTATGCAGATTCAGAAACCGAGTCTCAGAGCAGGAGATTGTCTATAATCACATCACTAGTGAATATCAGAGGGACAATTAAAGCTCTGGACTTTCCTGATTGCAAGCGTGGATTTTTTTTTTCATTAACCATGCTTGTTTATTTGAATATAATTCTTGGTATGATAAGTCAGAAAAAGAAAATAAATGGGATATAAAATCTAATTCATCACTTTATACATAGTAACTGAAGCTCTCTCTTCCAATGCAAATCGCAGCCTTCTTGAATGTTCCCAAGCTGGGAAAATTTGACTAAAATTTGACATCTGATTTGATGGAATCTTTTGGGTTTCTTGACCCCAGTATCAAAATTGTTAGATATAGATCAATGCTTATATTCATATTTTGGGAGGAATTCATTAAAAACAATGAAATGAATGGAAAATAAACAATATATGAAATTTTCTGCCAAAACTAGGTGGAGAGGGCAAGTAGATGGCCCAGTGGATTGAGGGCAAAACTTAGATATAGGATGTCTTGGGTTCAAATCTAGTCTGAGACATTCCCTAGTTTTGTGATCCTAGGCAAGTTACTTACCTCAATTGCCTAACTCTTATTGTTTTTCTGCCTTGGGACCAATATATAATATTGATTCTAAGGGAAGATGAGGATTTAAAAAAAATGAGAATCAGAGAAGCATGGCATTTTGCAAAAAGCACATGATGTAGAATCATACGGAAAGTCTGTGTTCAAACCTTAATTTCCACACACACCATATATTAGGATGTTATATTCTTGAAAGCATGTCTGTATTTGTATCCGAATTGCCTAGGATGATAACTAGAACATAGGACATTGTTGATAACTACTTGTCCATTAATTGTGTTATTTGAGATAATCATCCAACCTTAGTGAGGGTCTATTTCTACTTCTGCAAAACTGACATCATATCAAGGATACATGCAAAACCCACTGGAACTGCTCATTGGCTACGGGAGGGGGATAGGAGAAGGGAATGGAAAGAACCTGAATCATGTAACCATGGAAAAATGGTCTAAATCAATGATGGCCAAACTACAGCCCGTGGTCCAGATGTGGCCCCCTGAAATGTTTTATCTGGCCTTGTGACATTATTCCTAATCTGACGAATACAATGAGTAGGATACAATACAATGAAACTTTGAAAGAGTTGCCTTAGAAACAGACTGACAGATGAGCATTTCCTTTCCTTTGGCCCCCTCTGTAAAAAGTTTGCTCATCAATGTTCTAAATCAATTAATTAAATGAAAATTTTCAAATAAAAAACTAACATCATTAATTACTTCCTAGACTAACTCACAAAGGCTCTGTGAGGATGGAAGGAGAATATCTATGGAAAGCATTCTGGAAGCTTCAGAAAAATCAACTTTTCTTAAGATAAAGTTTCTGTTGATACATTCAAAAATGTAAGGAAAAAAGGCAGAGTTTCTTATAATGTTTGAATATACTATTTTTATGGTATTAAAGCCATTTGAGTAATTGAAAAGCAAGAAATGATATTTTTTAAAAAAACATTGAGAAAAAAGTATCCATGGTGGATTTCATTTTTTTTTGAAAAGTTTTTTTTTTTCTTTTCTGTAGTAATCATAGCCTAGTATTAAGTAAAGGCAATGAAATAATTCTATTCACAATTCACAGGAATAAATGAATTAGAACACAATGACCATTTAAAATCTTAATGTAACACAATTTTTGGCCTTCATCCCATTTATATTTTACTGTCATTTTCTCATGTAGAATGAATTCTGACTGTAATATTAATCATTAAGAATGAATAGCATATAAAAAGTTCTGCCCAGTGTCTAAATTATCCAAAATAGATAGTATGGTTTCTGAGCCATTGGGGAAATGCTAGGTTATTTCTTTTAGGTTATTTATTGAAAGAGCTGAGATAACTCTGTCTAAACCATGTCATTTTCTCCAAGTAACCTCTATAATTGGACAAAAAAGGGAAGATTTGAGAAGCATAAAACTAATGTATGGAAAACTTTGAAACCCACTGGAAAGATTTCTTTGCTGGTTGCCAATTTTAATTCAGCTGAGAAAATAAAATGATAGAGTTTTAGATTTGCAGAGACATATAAGTTCTCCTAGTTTAACCCTTTAATTATTAAGGAAAAACTGACGACAGGGCAGAGAAAATGGAGGGCATCTAAATGGCACAATGGATAGAGTGTCAGACCTGGAGTCAAGAAAACCCATTTTCCTGACTTCAAATATCACTTCAAATACCATCTGTGTAACCCTGCATAAAACAGTTAACTGTTTGCCTCAGTTTACTAATCTATAAAGTGAGCTAGAGATGGAAATGGCAAACTACTTCAAGATTTCTGCCAAAGAAACCCTAAATAGGGTCAAAAAGAGTTGAATATGACCAAAATGATTGAACAACAAGAATGTCAGAAAATTTGAGAAAATTGTCCCAAGATCACACAGGAGTAAGCGTCACCATTTGGTTATGAACTAAAGACTTTTGATACTTGATGCAGCACTTCAAAATTGCATTCTTCAGTATAATATTGGAAGAATTATGCCATCATTTTATGGAGTGTTTTTCCATTTTAATACATTACATGTATGGTTAACAAGTCTCTTTGGTCTTAGTCAGTCTTTTTGAAAGGAGCAAAATCCATTAACAAGTGGATTTGACATTTCTAGAAGACTTTATGTTTTACCCAATGATTTCCATGTTTACTCATTTAAGCCCTCTTAGTGGCCTTCTGAATTAGGCAAGAAAGACGTTATTGCTTCCATTTTGCGGGTGAGTAAACAGACCTTATGAGAAGATTTTCCCAAATGACATAACTAATCAGCAAGCATTTAAGCAACTAACAAGAGTCAAACATTTTGCAAAGCCTAGGAATATATATATATATATATATA